>NC_089274.1:8985347-9328661 GCF_963678975.1 Dysidea avara
TTGGCCGCCACCTTGGATTTCACATCTTTTTTCACCATAGCCTTTCTCAGGGCCGCACTCTTTTTTTACAGCTTGGCTGTTTTGGATTAGATAGTAATAACACTGCAAGGCTTTTGATATGAAATGAAGTAATAATGTGCAGTGTGTTCATGTTGTGCAGTATTTTTGGCACGCACATTGCGCATTTAATTAAAATTCTTGAAAATCATCCTATTATGCTGGCATAATGCTTTTGTTAGCCTATTAAGCTCGAAATTATGCCAGCATATTGGCACAAGCCTAATCATGTGGTGACGAAAATGCTTTAATGTTTAATATACATGTATGCAACATGTATAGAATCTATAATGATACTAGATAGGCCTTTTATCACTGCATGGTGGGAGAGTACTTGTAGTTCATAAGTGCTGTAAGATGCATGACTTGCAGCGCTTATGGACTCCTCATAGTGTAGGCTTCAGCACAGGGTGTAAAATTGCAACAATCTAAGCTTATTGTGACTGCTACAGTGTATTATAATCTTTCAATCTCTTTGATATATCTCTTGTTTGTACATATGTTTGTAAATAGTGGGTTTCATGTGATTGTAAACTTTTGAATTAGCACAAGTCACTACATTTCATTTTCTGCAGGTAACAGAGTGGCTAATTTGTGCTGCTCACTAAACCTCAACTTGCCAAAACAAGCACAGATTTGTGGTAGTAAAGGAATTGTGACATTGACTGAACCATTCTGGTGTACCACTCAACTACAGACACCATCTGGTAACTTGGACTTTCCCCTACCCAAACCTGACCTGGAAATGATCTTCCCTAATGGACGAGGAATGACGTAAGTAAATCTGAATTAAGAAATATTAGTGTTCCCTTATTTGTGTGATCATTGAATTTCAAAGATACATGAAAGGTCACCATTAATATTGTTCTTTCATTTTACCTCCCAACTCCCGTGTATTCCATAGAAAGTGTTAATTAACACCTCTGAACTGATACATTTTGTGTGAAATGATTTCTGTACAAATGAATTATGTGTATGCAGCTGACAGACCTACTGGTAGCAAGTGCTTTTATAAGGCCGACATAATAAGATTCCTTGTTTCCCGTCACCTTGAGAACAATCAGGTAGTGAGGGTGGGTGGTTATTATTATTAATAACTAAAATTTCATTATTTTGGTGAGCCTTCAAAATGACAGTACATTGTCTACCAGTGAATTAGTTTCAAGCAACAGGACATGTTTCAAAGGATGTAAGCTTTTCATAAAAGCACTTTCCAAGAAATTTAATAACAAAATAACGCTGTTAGAGGAGTTTGAATGCCTCTCAGGAAATAAATAGTGGGTATGGTTGCTGTAGTAAGATAGCTGAGTGTTATATTAGAGTTTCTGACTGCTCTATTAGAGTATCTTGAACACAGAAATAATTCATATTTGTAATAATTTTAAATCTTAATTGCAATAATGATTACCAATGCAGAGGCAAAGTGACACATGGGTAGGTGACGAGAAGCAAGGGATTAACAAATGTTGACCTAATGTCAGTCCATTGTACAATCACAGCAAAACTCATGTATGGTTACTAAATAATACTGACTGATACTAGCTCTGTATTTATTGAATTTTACTCAGTATCACTCTGTCTTAGAACAATTTTTTTCAAGCAAAGCTTAGCCTGAAGCAAAACTAGATTACTAGTCATAGTAGTAGACTATTACCATGTAGTAAAAAAAACTTTGGCAGTAAAAAGTGTGACAAAACCCTTTGTTGAAACAATTGGCTGAAAAAACTTTGGCAATTGAAATAACATTCACCAAAGTTATTACTGTACAGTGTATAAGGATAACAACAAAGTGTCAACTCATCAGTTAAGTAGTGTAGTAAGTGTATAGGTAGCTAGCGTTGTTGTTGTAGTAGTACTTTTGTAGCTACTGATCTAACAACGTGCTAGCAAAGGCGTGCTTCGTTATCTCCTGTGGTGCTGAGAGCGACTGTATTACTTTTTCAGTGAACTCCAGTAGCAGAGGTTATCACATATATGAAAGTATTTGGCCAAATCTATCACAAGATGATGAACTAGCTGATGTGCAAACGGGAAGCCAGTTGGAAATGCTATCCCAAGGAGTGCTTACAACTGGGACACATTCCTAGGAAGATCTCTAGTCAGCTCAATCTTTATTGCATCGTGGTACAATCATCTCCAGTTCTAGTTACTCAATGTGCTCGTGTGATCATCTAAAATAGTTGGCAAAAAAAACTTTGGCGTTTTGAATGCTATTCGCCTAATTTTCTAAAAGTTTTTTACTATATGGTAGTGTGTAAGTTTTTACAGAATTTGAATAATGGTCCCAAGATGGAGCAATACTGAGTAAAATACAGAGTTAGTATCAGTCAGTATTATCTAATCCAAAACAGCCAGCTGTAAAAAAAGAGTGCGGCCCTGAGAAAGGCTATGGTGAAAAAATATGTGAAATCCAAGGTGGCGGTCAAGAAATGGCTGTGATGGTAGGTTAATGGTAAAAAATTTTATAACGACAATTCAGGTGAATTTTGTGCCAAGACCAAGCGGCACCAAATTCACTGAATTGTTGTTATTAAAATTTTTACCATTAACCTACCATCACAGCCATTTCTTGACCGCCACCTTCGATTTAACATCTTTTTTCACCATAGCCTTTCTCAGGGCCGCACTCTTTTTTTACAGCTTGGCTGTTTTGGATTAGATTTCACTTCTTTTTGTATTTGTATACCCCAAAGGGCTTTTTAACCTGTCATTTTTTCTTTACTACAGGAAGAAGAAAAGATGATTTCTTTGTAGCTGACCTCTCTGCAAGGTGATCCTTCTAGCTGATCCCTCTACCGGATGACTTGTTTGTAGCTGAACTCTCTACAGGGTGATTTGTTTGTAGCTGAACCTCTACAAGGTAACTTCTTCTAGCTGATCTTTCTACAGGGTGATTTGTTTGTAGCTGAATTCTCTACAGGGCGATTTGTTTGCAGCTAAACTGCTGAACTCTCTACAATGTAACTTCTTCTAGCTGAACTCTCTACGGGTGGCTTGTTTCTAGCTGATCTCTCTACAGGGTGACTTGTTTCTAGCTGAACTCTCTACAGGGTGATTTGTTTCTAGCTGAACTCTCTACTAGGTAACTTCTTCTAGCTGATCTTTCTACAGGGTGATTTGTTTGTAGCTGAATTCTCTACAGGGCAATTTGTTTGCAGCTGAACTCTCTGCAAGGTGATCCTTCTAGCTGATCCCTCTACCGGATGACTTGTTTGTAGCTGAACTCTCTACAGGGTGATTTGTTTGTAGCTGAACCTCTACAAGGTAACTTCTTCTAGCTGATCTTTCTACAGGGTGATTTGTTTGTAGCTGAATTCTCTACAGGGCGATTTGTTTGCAACTAAACTGCTGAACTCTCTACAATGTAACTTCTTCTAGCTGAACTCTCTACGGGTGGCTTGTTTCTAGCTGATCTCTCTACAGGGTGACTTGTTTCTAGCTGAACTCTCTACAGGGTGATTTGTTTCTAGCTGAACTCTCTACTAGGTAACTTCTTCTAGCTGATCTTTCTACAGGGTGATTTGTTTGTAGCTGAATTCTCTACAGGGCAATTTGTTTGCAGCTGAACTCTCTACATGGTAGTTTCTTTGTAGCTGAACTCTCTACAATGTAACTTCTTCTAGCTGAACTCTCTACAGGGTGACTTGTTTGTAGCTGAACCCTTTACAGGGTGATTTGTTTGTAGCTGAACTCTCTACAAGGTAACTTCTTCTAGCTGATCTTTCTACAAGGTGATTTGTCTGTAGCTGAATTCTTTACAGAGCAATTTGTTTACTGCTGAATTCTCTACATGGTAGTTTCTTTGTAGCTGAACTCTCTACAATGTAACTTCTTCTAGCTGAACTCTCTATGGGTGACTTGTTTCTAGCTGATCTCTCTACAGGGTGATTTGTTTCTAGCTGAACTCTCTACAGGGTGATTTGTTTGTAGCTGAACTCTCTACAAGGTAACTTCTTCTAGCTGATCTTTCTACAGGGTGATTTGTTTGTAGCTGAATTCTCTACAGGACGATTTGTTTGCAGCTGATCTCTCTACATGGTAGTTTCTTTGTAGCTGAACTCTCTACAATGTAACTTCTTCTAGCTGAACTCTCTACAGGATGACTTGTTTCTAGCTGATCTCTGTACAGGGTGACTTGTTCCTAGCTGAACTCTCTACAGGTGATTTGTTTGCAACTGAACTCTCTTACATGGTGGTTTCTTTGTAGCTGAACTCTCTACAAAGTGACTTCTTCTAGCTAATCTATCTACAGGATGACTTGTTTCTAACTGAACTCTCTACAGTGTGATCTGTTCATAGCAGAACTTTCTACTGGGTGATTTGTTTGCAGCTAAACTCTTTGCATGATTGCTTCTTTGTAACTGAACTGTCTACAAGGTAACTTCTTCTAGCTGATCTTTCTACAGGGTGATTTGTTTGTAGCTGAATTCTCTACAGGGCAATTTGTTTGCAGCTGAACTCTGTACATGGTAGTTTCTTTGTAGCTGAACTCTCTACAATGTAACTTCTTCTTCTAGCTGAACTCTCTACAGGATGACTTGTTTCTAACTGAACTCTCTATAGTGTGATCTGTTCATAGCGGAACTTTCTACTGGGTGATTTGTTTGCAGCTAAACTCTTTGCATGATTGTTTCTTTGTAACTGAACTCGCTACAAGGTAACTTCTTCTAGCTGATCTCTCTACAGGGCAATTTGTTTGCTCTGCAGGGTGATTTATTTGAGCTAAACTCTCTACATGACGGCTTCTTTGTAGCTGAACTCTCTATTAGGTACCTTCTTCTAGCTGATCTGACTACAGGGTGACTTGTTTGTAGCTGAATTCCCTACAGAATAACTTGCAATGTAATTTAACTGTACATAAATTATACATGCAGCTGAATGCTTTATTAGGGTGACTGTTCTATTAGAGTATCTCAATCTCGCATTTACTGCACGTAGTTGCCTTTCGAATCATAACTCAGTAATTTGCAATCCGATTCTTCTGTACTACTGCTAGAACTTTCTATGATGATTATTCCAGCTACATACTGATTTTGAGCTCGTTGCTCTAAGCGGTTTGCCTGGTAGACACGAAAACTAATAGTTTTTTATTCATAAAAATCGATCGCGTAATTTTGACACAGGTTGGGTTTTGTGTCATATCTCCATGGTCTTTATCCCGATTCCTTTCAAACCACAAAAAGGCACTCCTACGATGGTTGCTCCATCTACATATCAATTTTCAACTGATTCCTCCAAGCGGTTTACCCTGTAGGCGTGACAGACCTTCGACCTTATTTTACGCAAATAATCGGTCATAACTCCGTGAATGTTCATCGGATTCCTACCAAAGTTGGTACGGAGATCCGCCTTAATGAGCCCTTTAAGTGTGCCAAATTTCAGCCCAATCCGAGCACGCATTCATGTTTTATGGTGAATTTTCCGAAGTGTGCGAAATGAAGATGAAGAAAAAAACGAAGAAATTAATACGAAATTTTGTTCGCTCGTATCTCGGAAATGGCTGGAGCGATTTTCTTCAAATTTGGTATGTAGACTCCCCTAACTGGGCGGCACGTCTGTAGCAAATTTGGTTCCAATCGGATAAGGGATCACAGAGCTACATAGGTGTGAAAATTGTGTTTTCTTTCTTCCTGTTAATATACTCATGGTGTGGCGTGCCGGCTTCTTGGGCCGCACGACATATCGTGTGTCTTGATTTAGTATCCATACATGAGTTTTGCTGTGAATGTTTTTTGTATTTATATAGTTACGAAGCTGAAGCAGTCAGGTGTTGTCTGGTGGAGGGCAAGACTGAGTGTGAAGCAATGCCACTGGATGAGTCGTTGATCATCGCCGAAACTATGGGCTCTATCTTCGAACAAC
Organism: Dysidea avara; assembly: GCF_963678975.1. Classification (NCBI taxonomy): domain Eukaryota; kingdom Metazoa; phylum Porifera; class Demospongiae; order Dictyoceratida; family Dysideidae; genus Dysidea; species Dysidea avara. The sequence continues at coordinate 8,991,267 of NC_089274.1, forward strand.
TTGGAGTGAAATATTAAATGAAAAATTGTGAATTTTAAATTCAGTATAATAGTGGATTGTTTTCTCTTGCAGATAATTCTGTATGCAATCTTTTATTAATTCCTGTTTATGATCCATTGTGACGTCGGGAGATCTAGGTCAATATTTTGTACATATATAGTATGTATTTAGTGTACTTATGTATTAAATTACAATATACAAAATACACAACGCTTAGTCACATTCCTTAAGTAAATACACAATAATAATGCATCCATCTTGTATAAAAAATGGTAAGAGATCTGTTCTGATTCAGGACATCGTGTTGAGAATTGGTTGATGAGTAGCTGCTTCACACATTGTCAGAACCACCCCTCCACAGAATATCCACCAGTTTCAAATAGCACTAACATTGTATAGGAGATGACAACAAGAAAACTGTACATTAACCATGGGTATATCGGTATACCAAACATCTTTGCCTACATGGGAACGTATGTGAATAAAAAACTTTCTTAGTACAGTGGAACCTCAATTATCCAAACTCCTTGGGACCAGGAGTGGTCCATAAGTCTGAAAAATTCATATCTCTGAAACAGTTGCATGTATATATATATTTTTTAATACCAATATTTTCAACTATCCTAATAGAACAGTCATTTCCGTAGTTTGGTTAACCAAGAATCTGGATAACTGAAATTCCACTGTACTGAATACAAAAATTCATTATGAAATTACAGTAGGGATCAATACATGCAGTATTGTATGTACATTCTGAACCCAACAAAATATAGGATTATATGCAGGGAAGACACTACTTTGTATCAATGTCTGACAGCAGCTAGTATGAATGACACTGTAATACTCACTCTCATTTTAATTGCTGATGTATACATGATAAAGGAGTCCAGTTCTGCTGTGGTGGATTCCTGATACGGTAATGATCTTGCTCTAATTGTTGGAGCTGTTTTCAGTAACTTTGAGCAGTAAGAGGACACTCTAGCTGCCTAATGGTGGAGTAAATACAACACAGTAACATGGCATTATCAAGAGAGAAAAAAAAGAATACACATAGTAATATTATGCAGGGGCTTCCCTAAAGAGTGGTGCAGCACCGCTCTACTTTTACCCAAAATTCCTTTGATGTGGTAATAGGAATGTATTTAATTAACAAATTGACTTTGATGTTGGTAGCAAATTGACAGTTTCACCGTTCTACTTCATTTTGCTGGGGAAAGCTCTGTTATATACACATGCAGGACTTCCAAACATACAATGTACACACTGCACAAGCATATAGTACCTGTACAAAGGGGAACAGCACCAACAAGTTCTACAATAACATATTAAAAACTGATGATACAATTTGAGCTCCACTCTGGTGGTTGTCATCATTCAGCTTCATTAATGCTACATGATAAAAAACTATAAAGTAAGTGTGTGCATGGTTGCGTGCATGCATGCGCGCGTGTGTGTGCAAGCGTGGTGGGTCAGGTAAGTACCACACTTGTTGGTGATGCGGCTAATAGCAGTAGTCCCTGACAATATGGTGGAGTCCAGGCATGGTGAGGAGTTCCTCTTGTGTTTGCGTTGCAAGTCAATTAAGAGGGCTTACAGTACCTGGATCAGATCTAAATCATTTGGTTCCAAGACAATGTTATTGATTGTCCACTCTCCTGGGGACTAATTGGCTGCTCAGCATTCCTTGACCAGGTAGGTGTACATAAAGTTTTCATGCAGGAATGGAATCAAGGATGGGTAGCATGCACACGCATTTGTGTGAATCAGTAGCAGGGTTTTCCCTAAAGAACGGTAGAGTGGTGCTGCACCACTTTGTTCAAAATTCCTTTGATGTGGTAAAATAATACTTATAATTAACAAAATGGCTTTAATGTTAGTAGCAAATTGACACTTTTACTGCTCTACTTTATTTTCTGGGGAAACCCTTGCTACAGTATATGTGACCGGATTTGCAAAAAGGGGTCTTCCACACACATCCAATTTACCAACTTTGACAATTCATAGCTTCAGATTGGAAAGAGCTATTGACTTGACAATTGGTCCGAAGTGAGCACCAACATAGCTGAATAAATGGTGAAAATTGCAGGTCAGTATATTTCTTGAACACTTAGTTATGGTCTCCCATGTTCACAGAATTGGATGTGTGTGGAAGACCCCTTTTTGCAAATCCGGTCACATATACTGTAGCAAGGGTTTCCCCAGAAAATAAAGTAGAGCAGTAAAAGTGTCAATTTGCTACTAACATTAAAGCCATTTTGTTAATTATAAGTATTATTTTACCACATCAAAGGAATTTTGAACAAAGTGGTGCAGCACCACTCTACCGTTCTTTAGGGAAAACCCTGCTACTGACTCACACAAATGCGTGTGCATGCTACCCATCCTTGATTCCATTCCTGCATGAAAACTTTATGTACACCTACCTGGTCAAGGAATGCTGAGCAGCCAATTAGTCCCCAGGAGAGTGGACAATCAATAACATTGTCTTGGAACCAAATGATTTAGATCTGATCTGCTACATTCTGTCGCCATTCGAGACGGGGCGCGTAACCAGGATATGACTAGGGCGCTTATTTGTTTCCTATCCATAGCGCGTATATTATCTATGGTGTAACAGACTATATGCAAAGTATACGGAATTCCGTGTTCGTTTCACGTGATCTACCTGGCTACACTGAAATAGTCTCGTGCCCAGACCGCTTTTTTTCTTTTTGTGTGGGGGCGGAGAAAAAAGGTCTGGGCACGAGACTAACACTGAAAGAGGAGTAACCGTAGCAAGAGATAGCCATGAGTAAAGGAAAGCTCATCAGATGGGGGATTTGCGGAGTGGGGAAGATATCTCAAGATTTCTGTGCGAATCTCGTGAACCTACCCAATGAAGAACACCAAGTAAGGACATCCCGAAGGGAATCGCACCATGGAGGCTACGAGGTCACTAAATAACTCTAGCTCAAATGAAGCCCCCTAGTAGCAAAGCATATGTTAAACTCGCTGGATTAGGGGTGGAGCCTGGAAAGGTCAAGTACTACGTGCTGTACAGAACCCAGCACAAATTCAGTAATATAAATGGTTATGACCACACTACGTGTGCCATTATTATGTGTGCAATGATTACAAGGAAACTACATCAGTTCAAAGAACTGCTTTGTGTAGATCCATATAATACAACTGGTTATATCTTAATTGTACAGGTGGTTGCAGTTGCTGGACGATCACTAGAAAGAGCAAAGGAGTTTGCTGGTCGTTTCTCCATAACTAAAGCCTATGGGTCTTATGAACAGTTGGCACAAGACAATGATGTGGGTATTGTGTATGTTGGGACCATCCATCCTACCCACTTTGACTGCTGCATGAAGATGTTTGAACACAACAAACACATTCTGTGTGAGAAGCCGATGACAATGAATGCCAACCAAACAAGAAAACTGATAGAAACTGCTCGAAGCAAGAAGTTGTTCTTAATGGAGGTCAGTACGACCTTTAATATTATATACAAGTAAGATGTATGCATTTGTGGTGTATTCTGTAGGCAATGTGGACACGATTTTTCCCTGCCGTGTTAAAACTACAAGAACTCATAGCTGATGGTACCATTGGAGAAGTGAAATTAGTCAAAGCTGATTTTTGTATGCAGCCCCCAGAGAGAGTAGATCGACTATATGATCCGGCACTTGGTTAGTTTGGTAGGGCATATATATTGTGGGCACTTTGAGATGAACAAAGTTTTCTGATAAGTCATTTAATCTGCTAAAGTGCTACTTTTGGGATATTATTGTGGGTTGATTGATGGTGCAGGTGACTATGTCCACAACAACAAATGCCTAGACCATGTGACTAGGTTTGCAGTTTACAGTATTTCATTATACCGTGTTTTTCAGGTTTCTTGCGAAAATCAAAGTACAAACACGTGATCTGTAATTCAAAATATCTCGAACTTGCAAGGCATTTAAAGTGAATATTCGCACCTTTTGCCGATCATTGTACACGTTCAAGTATTGCTAGTATGCTGCAAGTTATGTAAGCCTTGCTAGTTCGAAGCACGGATCACGTGTTTGATCACGTTAATGCTTTGATTTTCGCCAGAAACCTGAAAAACACGGTAAATGTTTCTTTGAAAGGTCACGCACACGCACACGCACACACAAAAAGCAAAAGCAAAGCCTTCAGCTGCCACTACACTGTCACGCTGCCCAGTGGCCAGCACTGGGGCACCTGTGTACTACTCAGGTGCTATGAGTCAGCGCAGGCATGCCCTCCTGGGGCAGGACTAGTAACCCACAGAAGGCTGTACCATGTCTCACAGGTGAAGATGTGGGCACCCGAAGTCCCACCTGGACCTTCAACTGCTATATGAGACATGGACTGCTTCCCCAATTTACACCAGGTACCCATTGATGTTACAGCTGAGTGGGCTGCACACACACACATACACACACACACACACACGGACTATTCTGTGCATGTTTTACACCAGGTGGTGGTGCCACATTGGATGTTGGTATCTACCCCATTGCAATGGCCTCCCTGATATTTGGTGGTGGTAGACCAGAGAGCATCAAGGCCACTGGCTACCTTACTGATACTGGAGTGGATGAATTAGCCAGTATTATCATCAAATATCCTGGTAAGATTGTCGTGTTCTTCTATCCATTGTATGTGACGGAATATTTGAATTGAACAAGTACACAGAAAAATTTGGAATTTTCAACTAGAGTAGGGACCATAGCACATCGATAAAAAGTACTGAAACAAGCTGGAGTAGTGCACAATATTAAATCACAGTAAAACAATAAGAAGTGTTATATCCCTCCTGTGCATTTCCATAATGGTATCTTGAACACAGTAGGGATATAACACTTCTTATTGTTTTACTGTGATTTAATATCGTGCACTACTCCAGCTTGTTTCAGTACTTGCTATGGTCCCTATAGTTGAAAATTCCAAATTTTTCTGTGTACTTGTTTGTGAACTTTTTTTGTAAGACCACTCCTAGAAAATTCATTGTTTCCCATTTCCCGCCCGCATGCAGATTCTCTTCCCTCATGGTCATTCATTATTGCTGTCAATATTCATTATTTATCCTGTGACTGCATAGGCAGCATAGCAGTAACTAGTTTAGCATTCAGAAAGCCCTTTTAGTGCTTAGTTTAAATATTTCTACTGTATTCTTACCTGTAAGTTAGTTATGAATTTTGAAAATTAGTGGAAATATCTATAATGAATAATGGGTAATGAACCGCCCGCCAGCATGTATTTTTGAGGTCAATGAAATGGGAAACAAGGAATTTTGTTGGAGTGGCCTAAATGATTATTATGATTGGTGAACCCATGCATACCGCATCCATAGATTATCACCGCGTGCCCCAATTATCATTTGAAAAGTGAAGTATCCATTACGCTTCATTGTCAGCTATGTTCAACCCATTACGCAGCGTTTCGAATCAAGAACTGTTCGAAAAGCACCTCTGCAATCCATGCATATTGAAAGAAATGGTGCCGCGTGCTCTGGGTTATATCAATGATTATTGTCTGAAAAGTGAAGTATCCATTACGCTTCGTTGTTGGCTATGTCCAACCCGTTACACAGCAGTACAAATCAAGAACTGTTTGAAAAGTGCCTCTGCTATAAAAATAGCCACTATGACAATTATGGACGATTTCCGTTACGAAGGGAAGCCATCACGTGCTATCGCCAAATCAACACTTTTTGCTGTCAGCAAAGATGAATGGGACACAAAGGAGGACACTGGTAAGTCCATGAAGAATGCATTGTACGTACTACGGTATGCCAAAAGGCACTTGTCGGGCCGAAGCGATGTTGAACAGTGAAAAAATCAAGCCCATAGCCTTAACCATTATCAAGTTACGCTTGTCTGAAGGCATCAGTCAGTCAGTCAGTCAGTCAGGCAGTCAGTAGAAAGTTCCGTTGAATAAAAAAAATTTAAAATTCCGTAGCAACTTGTTGAAAGCATTTCGGATCGATCTGAAAGCTTGTTTGGGCTTAGTTTTACCTAACCAATACTGCCTCATCGTCATCTGGGAAAATTGAGGCTGTTTTTTGGGTAATGTTATTTCGTGAGCCACGCCTACTCCTTTGTGGTCCCTACTATACACTACTATTGTAGTGTATGATTATGTCTGACTTCTCTTGCATGGTCCTATTTACTGTTGTAAATTTAATGTCATGTGCTGACTGTTTTATTAGAGTGTATCTGCATTACCTGTCTGCTGTGTTATTAGAGTAAGTGACTGCTCTATTAGAGTATCTCGATCTTATTTCCATAAAGTGTGAATAATCAGTCAAGAAATAGTAATAATAACACTGCAAGGCTTTTGATATGAAATGAAGTAATAATGTGCAGTGTGTTCATGTTGTGCAGTATTTTGGCACACGCATTGCGCATTTAATTAAAATTCTTGAAAATCATCCTATTATGCTGGCATAATGCTTTTGTTAGCCTATTAAGCTCGAAATTATGCCAGCATATTGGTGCAAGCCTAATCATGTGGTGACGAAAATGCTTTAATGTTTAATATACATGTATGCAACATGTATAGAATCTATAATGATAGTAGATAGGCCTTTTATCACTGCATGGTGGGAGAGTACTTTGTCTTGTAGTTCATAAGTGCTGCAAGATGTACGACTTGCGGCGCTTATGGGCTCCTCATAGTGTAGGCTTCAGCACAGGGTGTAAAACTGCAACAATCTAAGCTTATTGTGACTGCTACAGTGTATTATAATCTATCAATCTCTTTGATATATCTCTTGTTTGTACATAAGTTTGTAAATAGTGGGTTTCATGTGATTGTAAACTTTTGAATTAGCACAAGTCACTACATTTCATTTTCTGCAGGTAACAGAGTGGCTAATTTGTGCTGCTCACTCAACCTCAACATGCCAAAACAAGCACAGATTTGTGGTAGTAAAGGAATTGTGACATTGACTGAACCATTCTGGTGTACCACTCAACTACAGACACCATCTGGTAACTTGGACTTTCCCCTACCCAAACCTGACCTGGAAATGATCTTCGCTAATGGACGAGGAATGACGTAAGTAAATCTGAATTAAGAAATATTAGTGTTGCCTTATTTGTGTGATCATTGAATTTCAAAGATACATGACACTGCTTGAAGTATCTTAGTTTACTACAGTGGTATATCCCCAGTATATGGAACAGTTAATTGTTTGTTATATTAGTAGCTTTTCAGTAAACCCGCATTCACTGATGTTTTACTGAGAGTTTAAAACTTAGTAAAATAATTATGTTCCATATACTTAAGTTTACTTACACTTTACTATCAGTATAACTACAGTAAGGCATCTTAACAAATTAGTAAACTAAGAACCTTCAAGCAGTGTGAAAGGTCACCACTGTTCTTTCATTTTACCTCCCAACTCCCATGTACTCCATAGAAAGTGTTAATTAACGCCTTTGAACTGATACACTTTGCTGTGAAATGATTTCTGTACAGATGAATTATATGTACGCAGCTGACAGACCTACTGGTAGCAAAAGTGCTTTTATAAGGCCAACATAATTGTTTCCCATCACCTTGAGAGCCATCAGGTAGTGAGGGCAGGTGGTTATTATTAATAATTAAAATTTCATTATTTTGATGAGCCTCAAAATGGCAATACACTGTCCACCGGTGAATTAGTTTCAAGCAACAGGATAGATGTTTCAAAGGATTGTAAGCTTTTCATAAGTGCAACAAAGCACTTTCCAAGTAATCTAATAACAAAATAACACTGTTAGAGGAGTTTGAATGCCTCCCAGGAAATAAATAATGGGGTTTGTTATATTAGAGTTTCTGACTGCTCTATTAGAGTATCTTGAGAAATAATTCGTATTTCCAAGTAATTGTAAATCTTAATTACAATAATAATTACCAATGTGGTAGGCAAAGTGGCACATGGGTAGGTGACGGAAAGCAAGGAATTAACAAGTGTTGGCCTAATGTCAGTCCATGGTACAATGTTTTGTATTTATATAGTTATGAAGCTGAAGCAGTCAGACGTTGTCTGGTGGAGGGCAAGACTGAATGTGAAGCAATGCCACTGGATGAGTCATTGATCATCGCTGAAACTATGGACTCTATCTTGAAACAACTTGGAGTGAAATATTAAATGAACAATAATTGTGATTTTTTCAGTATAATAGTGGATTGTTTTCTCTTGCAAATAATTCTGTATTTGCAATCTTTTATTAAAATTTATGATCCATTGTGAAATCGGGACATCTAGGTCAATATTTTGTACAAGACATTGTATACAGTAGATATATAGTACATATTTAGTGTACTTATGTATTAAATTATAATATACAAAATACACAACACTTAGTCACATGTGACGTCCTTAAGTACATACACACAATAATAATAATACATCCATCTTGTATAAAAAATGGTAAAGAGATCTGTTCTGACATACAATACATCATGTAGAGAACTGGTTGATGAGTAGCTGCTTCGCACATTGTCAGAACCATCCCTCCACAGAATATCCACCAGTTTCAAATAGTACCAACATTGTGAAGGAGATGACAACAAGAAAACTGTACATTAGCCATGGGTATATTGGTATACCAAACATCTTTGCCTAGATGGGAACACAAATGGTATGTACGTAAATAAAAAACTTTCTTAGTACAGTGAAATCTCAGTTATCCGAACCCCTTAGGACCAGGAGTGGTCCATAAGTCTGAAAAGTTTGTATCTCTGAAACCGTGCCTTAAAATAGCATCAAGGAAATTTGTTTCAAAATACCAGTATTTTCAGCTACCCTATAGAACAGTCATTTACATAGTTCGGTTAACCGAGAATCTGTATAACTGAGGTTCCACTGTACTGAATACAAAATTCATTATTAAATTACAGTAGGGATCAATACATTCAGTATTGTATGTATAATTATTCTGAACCCAACAAAATATGCAGGGAAGATACTATTTTGCACAATGTCTGACTGAAACAGCAGCTAGTATATCTCTAATACTCACTCTCATTTTAATTGCTGATGTATACATGATAAAGGAGTCCAGTTCTGCTGTGGTGGATTCCTGGTAGAGTAATGATCTTGCTCTAATTGTTGGAGCTGTTTTTAGTAACTTTGAGCAGTAAGAGGACACTCTAGCTGCCTGATGGTGTCACAGAGAGGAGTAAATACAACACAGTAACAAGGCATTATCGAGGGGAAAAAAATGAATATACACAGTAATATTATATAAACATGGACTTCAAATACACAATATACACACTGCACAAGCATACAGTACCTGTACAAAGGGGAACAGCACCAACAAGCTCCACAATAACATATTAAAAACTGATGATACAACTTGAGCTCCACTCTGGTGGTTGTCATCATTCAGCTTCATGAATGCTACATGATAAGCAATTTTTATAGTGTGCATACAATAACTATAAAGTGAGTGTATGTGTACGTGCATGCATGCGTGCGTGTGTGTGTGTGTGCGCGTGCAAGCGTGGTGGGTCAGGTAAGTACCACACTTGTTGGCGGTGTAGCTAATAGCAGCAGTCCCTGACAATGTGGTGGAGTCCAGGCATGGTGAGGAGTTCCTCTTATGTTTGCCCTGCAAGTCAATTAAGAAGGCTTACAGTACCTGGATCAGATCTAAGTTATTGGTTCCAAGACAATGTTATTGATTGTCCACTCTCCTGGGGACTAACTGGTTGCTCAGCATTCCTTGACCAGGTAGGTATACATAAAGTTTTCATGCAGGGAATGGAATCAAGGATGGGTAGCATGCACTGTGTAAGGCAGTAGTAGGGTTTTCCCTAAAGAGCGGTAGAGTGGTGCCGCACCATTATACTTTCTTTGATGTGGTAAAAAGAATGCTTATAATTAACAAAATGGCTTTGATGCTAGTAGCAAATTGACACTTTTACAGCTCTACTTTATTTTCTGGGGAAACCTCAGCTATAGTATGCGTGTGTGTATCTACCCACCTATTACACCTGATGCTCCCAAGTTGAACAATATCAGAGCTGTGGCTGTAGCAGTCTTTCCATTTAATTCACGAATATGATCACTAGCCAACTTGACGTCCTATAGCAGTACACAGAATTTAACGAGTATGTACATGCACAACTGATCACTACACTATAGCTACAGCAGTAAAACAAGACTGCCATACAGTCAATGACAGCATAAGATGGTCCATATACATGTATACTACAGCTCTGAGGTGACTGTGACTAAACCACACTGTAACTACAAACACCATACACAAGTATGTGGTGAGACACATCTCTAAGTATATATTATAATCTTATCATCAGTTGCCCATGTGCTTGATCATGTGAAGGTCATCTGGTGATATGATTTGTGATATCGATCCAGGAATTGTGTGCACTTATAAAGTATGTACAGGCTGTACCAGTAAAACTAGTTCAGCTGTTGTTTATAGCTCTGTTTTGTAGATAGTTTATTGTTCTAAGCAGAAGAAAATCATACACAAACCATTTGTCATGGCAGCAAAATTTCCAAAACAATTTTAAGCATCCAATCATTTGATGTAAGCATAAATGAGCATAAGAAGTATGTAAGAAATTCCCTGGTAAGAATGTGGACCAATATTACTTCATGTGATCAAGTGTGTGGGTAGCTAACCTTTATCGCCTCATCAGTGGTGGAATACTTTCTACTCAGTATTCTGATCTTGATTGACTGTAGCAGATAGATGTTCATCTCACTTTGAGTAGCGTGGTTAACCACCGCTGCTACATAAACCGCATCAAAGAAGATAAATCCAAATATGGAGTAGCCCAACAGTGCCAGCTTGAGTTCATGTGTTAAACTAGTGGTGACAAAAGCGAGACATTTTAAAACTATATTATAATGTGGAAGTTACACAAGCACAGAAATGGTGTACAGTATACCATGAGGGAAGCACATACACTGTAAGTGTGTAAATGGCAAAACCTGATACAAAGGTAGTGACGAAACCTCAGAAATTATCAACAAATTGATGTGTATCATTTGTGTCTGTGTGATAAAATACCCCGTACAACAGTACACCATAAGTACGTACTAATTTACCAACCAAGTAAATCCCTATGTATATCCAACGGAACACAAAAGATTTACATACTGTACCAGCATAAGCCAGATATGCATCATGAAGGTATGCTATTTTGTCAAGCATTAAAACAAGGGTTACAATGAGCTCCCATAAGAAAAACCTTTTGGAATATATATAGAGTAATTGTCATTTAGCTACAGGATGTAATAGTGTAATGCATATTAGGAGTACCTGAACTATCCGGTAACACTGTCTGCATGTAACACTGCTATATAATACTATGTGGCAGTTGTATTCTAGATATTGTTACATATAACACTTACTGTGGTCCACTCTCCCACTCAGAGTGCACATGATGACTGAACAAATGGTAGGATGCTGCGTGTAGCACTCGTACGAATATTGATAATATAATCCAACTAATTCCTCCTGTAATGTAGATGCTACCACAAAGGAAAGACAGACACAATAAACAGAGGATAATGTTGTGTGACACCTGTGTGTAGTGTGCAAGCATAGTACTGTATGTGCGTGTACTAAAAGCAACACAATAGATACAAACATTAAAATAGATGCCTAAACTAAAGGTCTAAAACTAGTACACCAATACAGAGAACAGGCCACAGACATACGTATACACTTGTTGGAATAGTCAACAACTCCTAGCTATTACAAATGGATTTGGGTTAGAAAATGTTCAGTACGTATGGTATGTGTGGTACAAGAAACAGTTTCAACTACAACAAGCGTCAACTTGTGCTTCGTTTACTTTTTTGAAGAGGGAGATAATCCCTACATTACATCAATTCTAGGCCCCATAGTGCCCGTTATCCACTGCCAAAACTGTAACATGTGTTCGTGCCTTAAGTACTCTGGTTCAACTAAACATGTACGTATAATATACATATATACATAACTTACAATACTGTAACAATGAGGAACTTTGGCACAGGATCAGGCCATCGTTGGAACTTGTAACACTTTACAAACACCTAAAGAAATTACATTTGTAAATGCACAGAGTACCCACTAATACTACACATTTAAACATGTGGATTTGTTTTCACTTGACCATTGAAATACTTTATAAAGAACTTATAACGACTAGAGGTGTACCGATATAAGAAAACTAAACCGATCCGATACCGATTAATCATTTTGAAACCGATACGATACGATACCGATCCTATATAACTAAGTGTAGTTATTTATATTTGAGGAACCACATATGCCATGTTCAACTTTATTTTAACTACTGAAGAAACTACTGAAGACAGTCTTAAGATTATAATGTGGCTTGATCATTGGACAGTGCCCTCAAGATAGTTCAGTTGTATATCGGTGTATCGTATCGGTTTTTAGCAGCAATATCGGCTCCCACCGATATAGTAGAAATGTCTATAGACGGGTTGCCTACTTAGGGCGTGTCCCTTGTGTAACGCGAGCAAACGCGACTTTGCGTTTTACGCATGATTACAATGTTGGTCAAGAAGTCAACAAAAAACCCATTTTTAAAAATAGTTTGACAAACGTTTTTGATTCTTCAAAGGTACAAGGTGAGTTAAAATCATCCAGTCTATCATTCTAAGTAGTAGCAAAGTCTTACAAAGAATGTTTTCAGCGAGTTTTATCGCTATCCAAAAACCCGAGATTGAGAGAAAAGCATCTTCTCGTTCAGCCTTCACCTTACACGCTGGATATGTTATAGCTTGAACCTTTCTCTATAACATACTTTCTGTTCTGAAGGCTGGCTAACTCTTGCTTGCTAAAGTTAACCGAAACGTTCATTTTCTCCATTAGCCGTAATACATTTTTGACTTAGCGAACTCGGAAAGTATGTGGAAAATTTACGGTAAAATGACCACGCCTTAAAAAGGCAACCCGTCTATATCGGCCACCGATACGATATATATCGGTACACCTCTAATAACGACAAGCACGCACACACACAAAATATGATCACAAAGGAATTTAGTAATATACAAATATATGATACAGTGGAACCTGTCTAAAGCGGTCACCTTCGGGCCAGAAATATTTGGCCTCTTTAGAGAGGTGGCTGCCTAACTCAATATCCTCCATAAAGCAGCCATAGGCCATAAACTGAGGTTTGGCCTTTATACAAAGGTTCCAGGGACTTATATACTCAGGTTTAGCTATAAAAATGCATTTATTTACACTCCAGTACATCACTTACTTAGCTACATAGCTAGCAGACAAATTAGCAGAAAAGAGCCTGAAGCTACTCTGAGTTTGGAGACAGCAATTGAGCTGATTATGATCCCTGGCTACAAAGTCTGTGAGTAAAAATAGGGACTTCCTTAAAGACGGTGAACTGTTAACTACACAATTGCAAATCCAGGATCAAGATAGTAGGGTGAGCTTTAATTAGAATCACACGAAGAGGCAAAGCCATGGAGTGGCCATGAGCTTTTCTATACTGTGAGTTCATAACTTTTCCGTATTACAAAAGTATAAAGTAGTGCAGCTAGTTTACTCATCGTAATGGCTGTAGCTGGCCGCTTTGTGAGAGGCCTTTTGTGTAGCGAAGTGCTGCTTGGGACTGCTAAAGCTGGCTGTTATACATGTCCGCTTAATGCAAACTATTTCTGTACAAACTGATTAGGAATTGGTCGGGACCGTAGTCACGTGGCTGCTATGTTGAGGTGACTGCCCAACTCAGGTGACTGTTAAGGGAGGTTCCACTGTATATCAATTTTTATCAACAGATCACACAATAATTTAATGTCAACTTTTGATATCATTGTTATGATCATTTTTAATCATACTGGCAATGTTAGGTCAACATAATGCAATCTAATCCCAAACAGCCAAGCTGTAAAAAAATAGAGCGGCCCTCAAAAAGACTATGGTGAAAAAAGATGTGAAATCCAAGGTGGTGGTAGGAGGCAACACAAATTCACCTGAATTGTCGTTATTAAAAATAATACCATTAACCTACCATCACAGCCATTTCTTGGCCGCCACCTTGGATTTCACATCTTTTTTCGCCATAGCCTTTTTGAGGGCCGCACTGTTTTTTTTACAGCTTGGCTGTTTTGGATTAGATTTCACTTCTTTTTATATTTGTATACCCCAAGGCCGGCCTATGGCCGGTTTCGGTTTTTTTTAAACCTATCTATTTTTGTCTTTACCACAGGAAGAAGAAAAGATGAAGCAGATTTTAAATACTTTAACTAATTCTGATTTTATCAGCAAATGTACAAATTATATATATATATATATATATACCACTTTAGCGTGGGCGTTCAAAGGCGCCGCTCGGTGTTTAACTCACATATTGCCCGAGAAATATCATGGGAAAGCGGTTTGCCAATGACTTTGATACCCAGCCAGTTCAAAGAATCTATGCTTTGACTCGTTATATTGAGCGACATAGAGCTTTGTATTGTGGGACTCGGTTTTTTAGAGGTTGCTAAGCTTAGTACATAGGCTAAGATAGAGTAGTTGGTTGTTACTAAAGGATAATGAAGGCACAAAATAATTGTTTGGGTAATTGTGGATGCGTATTTCTACCCACCGCGTATCAGCCTTTGAACAGACCATGGAACAGCAAAGCTACTACTGCTACGTTGAAATAGGTTAGTAACTTACAGTTCTAAGTACTTAAGTTAATATAATAACTTACTTACTGTCCCAATAGCGAAGTTAGTTGGCTTAACTTAGTACAAAAATGATAACAATTTAAACTCCATCCCACAATCGCAAGTTTTCTAACATTTGCGTGTTGAAGCATAGTAACGTATTAATGACGTTTTAACGTATGGACAACGTTTTGATGGCTATTAGCCCACGCTATTAAAACCACAATCGATCTTCAGATGCTACTGTATAAAACAAATGGGATGAGTTATCGTTAGTTCTTTCACCTATTAGGTGAGTACGCCCCAAGTGATATATATCACTTGTACCATGGCTACTTGGGATTTTGCTGACATATACACCCGTAGCCCTCGGGCCTGCGGCCCTCGGGTGTATATATCAGCAAAATCACTCGCAGCCATGGTATAACTATTACACAATACATACATTTATTACAGAACTCTCTACATGGTGGTTTCTTTGTAACTTAACACTCTACAAGGTGAGTTGATCTCTCTACAGGGTGATTTGCTTGTAACTGAATTCTGTACAGGTGATTTGTTTGCAGCTGAGCTCTTCACAGAATGGTTTCTTTGTAGCTAAACTCTCTACAAGGTAACTTCTTCTACTACCTGATCTCTCTACAGAGTGACTTGTTTGTAGCTGAACTATCTGCAGGGTGGTTTTTAGCAGCTGAACTCTCTACATACAAAGTGATTTCTTCTAGCTGGCCTCTCTACAGGATGACTTATTTCTGGCTGAACTCTACAGAGTGATCTGTTCATAGCTGAATTCTCTACAGGGTGATTTGTTTCCAGCTGAACTCTGCATATGATGGTTTCATTGTAGCTGAACTCTCTACAAGGAAACTTCTTCTAGCTGATCTCTCTACAGGGTGATTTGTTTGTAGCTTAACTCTCTACAGGTGATTTGTTTGCAGCTGAACTCTCTACATGATGGTTTCTTTGTAGCTGAACTCTCTACAAGGTAACTTCTTCTAGCTGATCTCTCTCTACAGGGCGATTTGTTTGTAGCTGAACTCTCTACATGATGGTTTCTTTGTAGCTGAACTCTCTACAAGGAAACTTCTTCTAGCTGATCTGTGATTTGTTTGTAGCTTAACTCTCTACAGGTGATTTGTTTGCAGCTGAACTCTCTACATGATAGTTTCTTTGTAGCTGAACTCTCTACAAGGTAACTTCTTCTAGCTGATCTCTCTCTACAGGGCGATTTGTTTGTAGCTGATCTCTGTACAGGGTTAATTGTTTGTAGCTGAACTCTCTACAAGGTAACTTCTTCTAGCTGATCTCTCTACAGGGTGATTTGTTTGTAGCTGAACTCTATACATGGTGGTTTCTTTGTAGCTGAACTCTCTACAAGGTGACGTCTTCTAGCTGAACTATCTCTTTCCGTAGTTGAACTCCCTACAAGGTAACTTCTTCTAGCTGATCTCTCTACAGGGTGAATTGTTTGTAGCTGAATACTCTACAGGGTGATTTGTTTGTAGTTGATCTCTTACAGATTACTTGTTTCTAGCTGATCTCTTGAATTCTCTTCAGGGTGACTGCTCTATTAGGATGATTGCTCTATTAGAGTATCTCGATCTCGCACTTGCTACACCAAGTTGGATTTCGTGGTCTAACTCCGTGGCTTTAAGTCTGATTCTTCTACACCATTGAAGAGCCTTTCTAAGATAATTACTCCATCTGTACAGCGATTTTCAAAGCATTACCCCAAGAGGTTTATCTGGTAGGCGTGGAAAGTAGTTGTTTTTAAAATCTCGATTGCACAATTGTTACACACTGTTGGTTTTTTTGTTGTATCTTCCTGGTTTTTTAGCTCAATTTCTTTCAAACCACTAAAGGTTTGAGGTTCAATAGTTAACCCATTCACACACCAATTTTCAGCTTCTTCCCATAAGCAGTTTACCCTGTAGGCGTGACAACATAATGGTGTTATTTTTCGTGAATAATTGCTAATAACTCTGCCTGTTTATTGTATTCCAGCCAAAGTTGGTACCAAGATGCGCCTTTATACCCCCCTTCTGCGTGCCAAATTTCAAGGCAATCGGATATGGCGTTCGCATTTTATAGCAGTTTTTGTAAGTGTGCAAAAAGAAGAAAAATAAGACAAAAAATACAAAGAAACTAAGCCAATTTGTGAAGTTGCATATCTTGGGAACGCTTGAAGCGATTTCGCTCAAATTTGGTATGTGGAGTACTAAAGTTGGCAGGCATGTCCACAACAAAAATTGTCTTGTTTAATCAAGGCAGCACAGAGCTACAGAGGTGCAAAAATTGCATTTTCGTTCTTCCTGTCCATATGCTCATGGATGTTGCATGCCGGCTTCTTGGGCCGCATGACCGTGTGTCTTGAATAATACACCTGGTTATGTAAGATACGGTATGGTTTATCACAAGACACATTTCCTTCTCATTCACACACCACATACATATATCTCATACACGCATACGCAGCTACAAAAATATGTAAGTATGTTCAATGCTAATGTCCATATGTCACATCTCCCCTCCTTAAGCATTTGTTTAGTATCGAAGACAATCTGGGGGTTGGATAGATGTCCCTGTTTGTATGTGGGTGACAGGCCGTGAATAGTTTGTTGTGGTAGGGGCATCAGCTGTTTCTGAAAGTTGTGCATCAGATCGAGTCCACAAATGTGCTCGGTTTCTGCATAGTTCTCCGGATGATGTTTTGACAATGTAGGAGCAGAGCGTGGAGGCTGGGCATGATTTTTGTCTGGGTATCTGGCGTCCTGACTGTCCTCGACTATCAGCCCACACAGCCTGGTTTTCAGGCAGTTCTGGAAAAGTTCTTACTCTATGTCGTCTATCGTAATTCTCCTTTTGAGTCTGCTTGTACTGTTGATCTAGTGTTCTGAAGTTCTGAAATATGCTACCATTTGGGCACAGGATGGCTCTTTACTTGAGGAATGTCAGTTCTTATCTTCCTCCCCATTAGCAGTTCAGCTGGGCTTAGCTCACACCAGGGTAGAGGTGTTGCCCTGTAGCTGAGCAAAGCTCTGTAAGGATCAGTTGAATGTTCCAGTGATTTCTTTACAGTTCTCACCATTCTTTCTGCCAGTCCGTTAGCCTGGGGGTAGTAGGGACTTGGTGTTATGTGATGAAATTCGTAGGTTTGCGCAAATTCCTTCATGTCTTCTGAGTCAAACTGGAGTCCGTTATCAGTGACCAGAGTAGCAGGGATCCCAAATCTTGCAAACATGGCCTTCAAGTTTGTTACAATGTTAGAAGAAGTGGTGGTGGTTAACTTCTGTACTTCAATAAGTCTAGAGAAGTAATCTGCAACCAGCAGATAGTTAGTGCCTTTTAATTCAATAAGATCTACCACGATGCATTCCCATGGATAGCGTGGCAAGGGTATGGTCATAAATGGTTCTCTAGGTGCATTTGACCGGTGGCGCACGAGTGCACGAAGTTCTCTACTGCTTTGGAAACTCCAGTTGTGGTTGGCTTACTAGAGGCTGTGCAGGTTGGATCATTATCATTGCTAAGGTGTTAGATAGGCATTGTGAGCTAAAATGCCCTCATCTAAAACAGGTAGCATCTCTGGCAGGGCATGATTGTCTGGGGTGTGTTCCTGAGCCACATCTACGGCAATTACTGGATGATGGTCTGGCTGAAGTTTGTGGTTGTGCTGGCAGTTTTCTTTTAGTGGGCTTCTGTCTTACAGCGTCCAGTGGGATTCCTTCTTTCATCTTAGGCTTTTGTAGGAAGTCTTGCTGGACTTTAACTGCTTCTTGCTGGTAAATTAACTTTTTCACTTTGCCACTAAACCTGACACCTGGCGATTAATTTAAATTAGAGTAGGGACAGTGTATAGTGTTGCAATAAAAAGTACTGAAACAAGCTGGATCAGAGTAGTACATAACGTCCAAATACTGTAAAACAATAAGAAGTGAATATCCCAACTGTGCATTGAGTGTAGCACAGTAGAGATATTCACTTCTTATTGAGTGTAGCACAGTAGGGATATTCACTTCTTATTGAGTGTAGCACAGTAGGGATATTCACTTCTTATTGAGTGTAGCACAGTAGGGATATTCACTTCTTATTGTTTTACAGTATTTGAATATTATGTACTACTCCGATCCATCTTGTTTCAGTACTTTTTACTAAAGGTGGACCGATACCGATACCAGTATCGGTATCGATGCCGATACCAGTGGTATCGGTATCGGTAATACAAGGTACAGATACCACAGTAGACACTCACCACTTTTATTAAACCATCTCTAGCTAAGTTTCCAGTAGCTAATAACTTAGTTGAGCTAATCAGTAACTTAGTTGGGCTAACAAAATAGCGAAACAAAGCCTTTGTTACTCTTTTCCAAGTATTGCTGCAACTGCTCCGTGTGTATTCTAATATATTAGAGCACGTGAATCCTTTGTAATTAAATGGTAATGCAGTTGTTCCTCAAGAAATAAGTTTATGACTACTTGGCTTGCCTTTTCATGAAAAGGTTTGGTTGAAAAGCTGTAACAAACATTGTACAATTATCGGCCGCCACGCAATTAATTGCCTTATCAATAAGCTTACAAGAAAACTACCTCAAATCAAGAAATTAGTAATCTACAATGATGTTTTTATCATGTTTAGTTGTTATACAATGAATATTTTGAACTGAGATCAATCAATTACTGTGATATTTTAATAGCTAGCTATGTATCACAACAATGTTTATAATAAACTTGTCTAGGCTTCAATGTATAGTATCGGTATCGGTATCGGCAAATGATTTCAGTACAAATACTGGTATCGGAAATATCGGTAAAAAGTGGTATCGGTCCATCTCTATTTTTACTACAGCACTATACACTGTCCCTACTCTAATATAATTAAAACCCTTTGCTGAATCTCCGTAGGGTCCAATCAATGAGCTACATGCCACTATATCTCACAAACCATACAACATAATCCCAGAAACCTATATATAATATTAATCACCATTAACCAACGAATCCATTTATGGTAAAATGTTTTACTTAACGGTAACCGCTACACAGCTACGTGACCACAAAGTTTAAAAATCGGCTAATCTTTGCAGACCAGCAAATTAACACTAACTAACAGTCTTACAATGTTTATAACAGTACAATGAAAATCGCCAGTCTACTGACAATGGAAGCGATTCACTGGAAGTCTGCTTTTCAGACGATTTGGCAAATACACATGCGCATAACCACACGAGGCCACAAGTCTGTGATGTGAAAATCAACCTGTGAAGCATTATAATACATCTAATCTGTTTCCTTACCACTTCACTTCTTTTATACCACTGTTATCACTCTGAAGTAAGCCCTAGAACGATTGTTTCACTCGACCACAAGTTCACTGATTATATGTTAGTGCGCGAGTATTCGTTTATCCCTATTCCTGTTTATGTAGGGGTGTGATCTTTTCAGAATAGGCGCACTACCAATAAAAATGCACAGCAGTGTTGATAGCGAGTCAAAAATATAATCAGTGTGTAAGTTATACTTTGTGGTGCCATATGGTGCCTACGGCTGTGAAAAGGTTAAAATTCCTAATTTTTTCATATGCTTGTTTTGTGAAGTTTTTACAAGCTCATGACCACTAAATAGCCTGCTTTTCACAAAACCAGTCACAATATTTTTAAAGAGTTAATCACAGCACTATTATACTAGATTATGACTCATACAATAACAACTGATCAGTGGGTGTGGTTCTACATAAGCCTGCAGACAATAATGGACATGGATTCATGTATACCAACAAACTGATGAATGGGCATGGCTACCATATGTCTACAGACAGTAATTTATTTAAGTGGGTGTGGCTCATGAAAGAAGCAGGGCTACACTATGACGTGTTACTACACGTCCACATCATTACACTAATTAATTTAGCACATGGGGCCAGACCCGGATAATCTGTAAAGCGGGACCTGGATGACCAGACTCAGTTTTAACATTGTTTCTAAATGACTTACACGTTGCTAGTTTGCTGCGAGTTGCTCTCACTGATCGATATCAACTACCAACTTTGAAAACCAGCGAGCCACATGTGTTCAAATAGTTTGGTGCAACGACCACATGTATTCGAATAGTTTGATATAATATATACCAGTAGATGGAAGCCCTACTTTAGTCTATTAACAGTTAGCGGTAGAACCTTGACTGATGGCCATGGTAAAGAAGGATAAAAGGTAAGACAATAGTGCAAGCATTGTATGTTTATCAATATACCAAAGGTTTTTTCTTAAGCAAACAAGGAATGTTTCTGCGAAAGAATTAGGGCTGTAACTGTAGCTAGTTTTCCGCTACGCTTGACTGAAGGCGTCAGGCAGGCAGGCAGGCAGGCAGGCAGGCAGGCAGGCAGGCAGGCAGGCAGGCAGGCAGGCAGGCAGGCAGGCAGGCAGGCAGGCAGGCAGGCAGGCAGGCAGGCAGGCAGGCAGGCAGGCAGGCAGGCAGGCAGGCAGGCAGGCAGGCAGGCAGGCAGGCAGGCAGGCAGGCAGGCAGGCAGGCAGGCAGGCAGGCAGGCAGGCAGGCAGGCAGGCAGGCAGACAGGCAGGCAGGCAGTAGAAAATCCCATTGAATAATTTTCTATAGCAACTTGACGGAAATGTTTTGGGTCAATCTGAAGACACTTTTGGGCTTGATTTTTTACACAACCAATACTGTCATGTTGTTGTGAGGAAAAATCGAGGCAGGTTTTTGGGTTATATTATATCACTGACCACACCCACACCTTCGATGTCCCTACTATACAGCACTATCATACTGTATGATAAAACTAGAAAATTATTACCATGGCAACCATACTAAACTCACATTCTCTGCCAGTCTTAAGAGATATTCAGTTTCTGACTTGGAGAACAAGTAGAGGCCATACAGATATGAGATTATCACCAACAAATCCAGAAGAATGTAACTACTGACAAGATTGTTACTGCATAATATTGATACAATTGAAGAATTGGAACTTTTGTGGTGAGGATCAAGCTGCAACACACATACATGGATAAAACAGTTAAAAAGCAAAATGTACTATCACAAATACAACATGAAGTTAATAAACAAAATCTGTGATGTCGTAGCTTAGAACAAAATCAAAGGCTTTTGGATTCTACAAGGTTCACTATATTGTTGATAAAATCTTCCCCACAATATCTCTCTAATTTTGTAAGACCCTACACAGATGCGGTACTACCCAAGCGCAACATCGCACTCGCTCTCATGCACAATTTTGCTCAAGTTCTTGCAAGCAAAACAGTTGCCACGCCCCTTAATTAGTGATTTTTTAAAATCTCAAGCAAAATTGTGAGGGCGAGCAAGTGTAATGTTGCGCTTGGGCAGTACCGTACACATGACATCTTAGTACATGCCAATGGCAATCAACCATGAGTGGTATTCGCACTTGAACCGCTTTCATCAAGTTGGTTCAATCCAAACTGTTTTCAAACCGCTTCACATTCTTCACGCATTCACACCAGCAAAAAGATAAGCTACCTTCAAACAGAAAGCGCTTATAATAATTATTTGTTCTAATAGTTAAGCGACTTTAGCGGAATGGAGTTGTTAATTTTGGCGATGTTTTTCTGGTTAAGAATGCATTGAAAAGTGGCGAAGAGTCTAGACGTTTAAAACAAAAGGAACTAACCAGGAAGAAGTGTGTTTCGCGCTACCTGAGACAAAGGCAAGCGAGACTAATCAGGTACAGGACACGCCACGACTGAGTCCCTAGTGGGATAATACTTAGATAGACATTTAGTTTATAGCTGAGTAAAGTGGAAAACGGTTTGAGGTGGTTCAAATCACATCAGAAGGTGATAACTTTATAATAAAGCACTTTTAAGTGCGAACAAATTAAACTGGTTTGAAAACAGTTTATAGTGACAGTGTGAACACCCCTCATGTCTCCACATGTATTTCATATATAAAATTTAATTTCTGGAATTTAATTCAGACTGACTATACTAACTGTGGTCAAGTATTCAGTCTTTGTGTAAACTGAACTTTAAACTTTCTGATATAATTGTTTGATTTCACTTGACCACATATGGAAAATGTAACCAGATATATTCTGCCACACAATAGGAAGTAAAGGTAAGTAAGATGACCCTATACACTTTGTCTGTTAATGCCACACACAGGTAAGTTCACAATGATGAAAAGTATAAGAAATACTGTATAGTGTATATACCCAGTATAGTATTGTATATAATGTACTACATAATACATACATGTTATTACATACACATATGTGAGATCCTACCATAAGACAAGGTAAAGTCTAATGTACTATTTATATAAATGTGTTCCAAACTGTACTGCACACTTTTAAAATACTTGATGGGAATACAATATTTAATTGTATCATAACACACATAGTATTCTAGTCACTGAAAACGTGTTCATTTGTGTAGTACATCTGAGAGGATGTGGTTGTATAGTGCATGTGTGTGTGTGCGTGCGTGTGTGTGCGTGCGTGTGTGTATGTGTTTGTGTGTGTGTGTGTGTGTGTGTGTGTGTGTGTGTGTGTGTGTGTGTGTGTGTGTGTGTGTGTGTGTGTGTGTGTGTGTGTGTGTGTGTGTGTGTGTGTGTGCGTGTGCATGCATGTGTGTGCGTAATGTGCAACCATTAGGAAAGAGAGTTTTAAAATAACTATCAATTAAATGTGTGACTCCATATTTTACAAGTATATAGGAAAAATTAAGAATATTAAGTTTGATTAGGGATCATAGGAAAAAAATTGAACTAGCACATACCGTATCAAAAGAAAGGATGGCACCAGAGGTAATGTTTTTGACGAACGCACATCCCAAATATCAATTACTGACTTGGCCAATATGCTTCACTTTAGCTATGTCCAGCCTGTTTCAAATGAAGAACAGCAGAAGTGCCTCCGCAATCAATCCAGTCACCACAGAAAATACAGATGATTCCTGTTTACAAACATATGGAAGCCATCGTGCTACTGCAAATCGACACCTTGGGCTGTCAGCAAAAAGATGAGTAAGTCCATGATGCATGCATTGTACGTACTGCGGTATGCCAAAAGGTACCTGTTGGGCTGAAGCGATATCAAAAAAATCATTGACAAGTCAATTGAACTTTTTTTTTTAAATTTTGTAGCAATCTATTTGAAATATTTAGGGTCATACTGAAGGCACTTTTGGCCTTGGTTATACCTAACCAATACTGCCAAAGCACCAAGATGGTATTGTGAAGCTGGTTTTGGGTGGTATTTTTTGGCCATAAAAACCCAAACTTTTATGATCACTAATATATAGTACTACTGTACTGTATGATGTACACACAATTTACACCCTACCAACATACCACACTACTACATGGGATTACTTTGTATGTACCTACACATTTGCATGGCAACAGTGATGGGCAAACAGTACAGTGACAATACAATCATAGGCACTGTTTATATACTACATAAATAGCTATGTTGTATACTCACCCGATCTCTGCGAAAACATGAAAGTATTTGTGTTAGAGATGTAAGGATGATGAAAAAACATATTGCTGCCACCCAAATCCAACGTAACACTCTTTTATATCCTCTACCAAAATCAGTCCATCCCAGCTAGAGGCATAAACAAAACTAACATCACAGGTGATAATTCACACACTATTCAGTAGTCAGACGTGTAAACTTACAAATAGCAGAAGATAGCGATACGGCCTTAACACCCATTTCTCACAAGATTGTAACGCACTGGCAGTACCATCGTCTTGCTCCTACATTCGTACAAACTTTGCATGTACCTACTGCGTTATGTGGGCTTACCCTGTCACCCTCAGCGACAACAACAAATTCATTTTCGTCTCTAAAGTCACCATCCGATTGCATTGACATACGAGACGATAAGCGTGGGGTGGAGGGCTGGCTTTGATTAAAGCTCGTCTGAAGGTTAGGGTATGACGGAGTAGGAGAACTCATCGCTGAATCTTCAAACTCGTTCCTCGCCTCCTAGTTCCAAGCCGAGTTGAAGAATCCCACAATGTTGACGTAAAACAATATACTCGCTGGGTCACGTGATCGCGTCACGTGCACATACCGTAGTAGATACCATAGCTTATGTAGATACACATAATTATGTTGTATATACATGAGAGTAAAAGATAGTACAGTGTTAAGCTATATCAAGACACACGATAGTGTGTCGTGCGGCCCAAGAAGCCGGCGCGCCACACCGTGAGTATATTGACAGGAAGAAAGAAAACGTCATTTTCACACATTTGTATCTCGGTGATACCTCATCCGATTGGAACCAAATTTGCTGCAGAGTTGCCCGCCAGCTAGGGGAGTCTACATTCCAAATTTGAAGGAAATCACTCAAGCCATTTCCGAGATACGAGTGGCCAAAGTTTGGTTTTTTTTCTTCGTTTTTTTTTTTCTTCTTCGTCTTTTCGCACACTTGCAAAAATTGCTATAACAAGCAAACGCGTACTCCGATCGCCTTGAAATTTGGCACACAGAAAGGGAGTCCAACGGCAAATCCTAGCATCAACTTTGGTACAAATCCGATGAATGGTTCAGGAGTTATGACCGATTATTCGCGTAAAACAAGATCGATATGTTGTCACGCCTACAGGGTAAACCGCTTCATGGAATGAGTTGAAAATTGCTATGTAGATGGAGTAACCATCGTAGGAGTGCCTTTTGGTGGTTTGAAAGGAATCGAGATAAAGACCACGGAGATATGACACAAAATCCAACCTGTGTCACAATTATGCGATCGATTTTTAGGAATACAAAAGTATTAGTCTTCACGCCTACTAGGCAAACCGCTTAGAGCAATGAGCTGAAAATCGGTGTATAGCTGGAATAATCTTCATAGAAAGTACTTGCAGTAGTACAGAAGAATCGGATTACAAACCACTGAGTTATGATTCGAAAGCCAACTCCGTGTAGCAAATGCGAGATCGAGATATTCTAATAGAACAGTCACCCTAATAGAGCATTCGGCTAATTTATTTACTCCATTATAGAATTTTATTACATCACAAGTTCTTCTGTAGGGAGTTCAGCTGCAAACAGTTAATCTTATAGACAGTTTAGCAAGAAGACAGTCACCATGTGGAGAGTTAAGCAAATATATCACTATAGAGATTCAGAACATTACAAGTCACACTGAAGAAAGTTCAGCTATAAACAAGTCATGCACCCTGTAGAGAATTCAGCTACAATTAAGTCACTCTCTAGAGAATTCATCTACACAGAATTCAGCTACACACAAGTCACTGTGGAGAGAGTTCAGCTACAAACAAATTACCCTTTAGAGTGATCAGCAATGAACAAATCAACACAAATCTACCTGTAGAGAGACAAGCTAGAAACAAATCACCCTGTAGAGAGTTTAGCTACAAAAAATCACCTTGTAGAGACATCAGCTAGAAACTAGACACAAATCAACCTGCAGAAAGATCAGCTACAAACAAATCACCTTATAGAGAGTTCAGCTACAAACAAATTACCTTGTAGAGAGATCGGCTACAAACAAATCAACCTGCAGAGAGATCAGCTAGAAACAAATCAACTTGTAGAGAGATCAGCTACAAACTAGACACAATGTAAGGAGTTCAGCTACAAGCAAATCACCCTGTAGAGAGTTCAGCTACAAACAAACCAACCTGTAGAGCGATCAGCTAGAAACAAATCACCCTGAAGAGAGGTCAGCTACAAAAAAATCACCCTGTAGAGATATCAGCTAGAAACAATTCACCTTGAAGAGAGGTCAGTTACAAAAAATCACCTTGTAGAGAGATCAACTACAAACAAAACACTTTGCAGAGAGTTCAGCTACAAACAAATCAACCTGTAGAAAGATCATCTAGAAACAAATCACCCTGAGGAGAGGTCAGCTACAAAAAATCACCTTGTAGAGAGATCAACTACAAACAAAACACTTTGCAGAGAGTTCAGCTACAAACAAATCAACCTTTAGAGCGATCAGCAATAAACAAATCAACCTGTAGAGAGTTCAGCTACAAACAAATCAACCTTTAGAGCGATCAGCAATAAACAAATCAACCTGCAGAGAGATCAGCTACGAACAAATCAGCTTGTAGAGAGATCAGTTACACACAAATCAACCTGTAGAGAGATCAGCTACATACAAATCACCTTATAGATAGTTCAGCTACAAACAAATTACTTTGTAGAGAGATCGGCTACAAACAAATCACCCTGCAGAGAGATCAGCTACACACAAATCAACTTGTATAGAGATCAGCTACAAACAAATCACCCTGTAGAGAGATCAGCTACAAACTAGACACAAAGTAAGGAGTTCAGCTACAAGCAAATTACCCTGTAGAAAGTTCATCTACAAACCAATCAACCTGTAGAGCAATCAGCTAGAAACAAATCACCCTGAAGAGAAAAAATCACCCTGTAGAGAGATCAGCTAGAAACAAATCACCCTGAAGAGAGGTCAGCTACAAAAAATCACCCTGTAGAGAGATCGGCTACAAACAAATTACCCTGTAGAGAGATCGGCTACAAACAAATCAACCTGCAGAGAGATCAGCTACACACAAATCAACTTGCAGAGAGTTCAGCTACAAACAAATTACCCTGTAGAGAGATTGGCTACAAACAAATCAGCCTGTAGAGAGTTCAGCTAAAACAAATCAACCTGCAGAGAGATCAGCTACAAACAAATCACCTTATAGAGAGTTCAGCTACAAACAAATTACCCTGTAGAGAGATCGGCTACAAACAAATCAACCTGCAGAGAAATCAGCTACACACAAATCAACTTGTAGAGAGATCAGCTACAAACTACACACAATGTAAGGAGTTCAGCTACAAATAAATCACCCTGTAGAGAGTTCAGCTAAAACAAATCAACCTGCAGAGAGATCAGCTACAAACAAATCACCTTTTAGACAGTTCAGCTACAAACAAATTACCTTGTAGAGAGATCGGCTACAAACAAATCAACCTGCAGAGAGATCAGCTACACACAATTCAACTTGTATAGAGATCAGCTACAAACTAGACACAATGTAAGGAGTTCAGCTACAAGCAAATCACCCTGTAGAGAGTTCAGCTACAAACAAACCAACCTGTAGAGCAATCAGCTAGAAACAAATCACCCTGAAGAGAGGTCAGCTACAAAAAATCACCATGTAGAGATATCAGCTAGAAACAAATCACCTTGAAGAGAGGTCAGTTACAAAAAATCACCTTGTAGAGAGATCAACTACAAACAAAACACTTTACAGAGAGCTCAGCTACAAACAAATCAACCTGTAGAGAGATCATCTAGAAAAAAATCAACCTGCAGAGTGATCAGCTACAAACAAATCAGCTTGTAGAGAGATCAGTTACACACAAATCAACCTGTAGAAAGATAAGCTAGAAACAAATCACCCTGTAGAGAGTTCAGCTAAAACAAATCAATCTGCAGAGAGATCAGCTACATACAAATCACCATATAGATAGCTCAGCTACAAACAAATTACCTTGTAGAGAGATCGACTACAAACAAATCACCCTGCAGAGAGATCAGCTACACACAAATCAACTTGTATAGAGATCAGCTACAAACAAATCACCCTGTAGAGAGATCAGCTACAAACTAGACACAAAGTAAGGAGTTCAGCTACAAGCAAATTACCCTGTAGAGAGTTCATCTACAAACAAATCAACCTGTAGAGCAATCAGCTAGAAACAAATCACCCTGAAGAGAGGTCAGCTACAAAAAATCACCCTGTAGAGAGATCAGCTACAAACAAATCACCCTGAGGAGAGGTCAGCTACCAAAAAATCACCCTGTAGAGAGATAAGCTAGAAACAAATCACCCTGTAGAGAGTTCAGCTACAAGCAAAACACCCTGTAGAGAGTTCAGCAACAAAGAAACCACCATGTAGAGAGTTCAGCTGCAAACGAATCACCTTATAGAGAGTTCAGCTACAAACAAATTACCTTGTAGAGAGATCGGCTACAAATTAATCAACCTGCAGAGAGATCAGCTACACTCAAATCAACTTGTAGAGAGATTAGCTACAAACAAATCACCCTGTAGAGAGATCAGCTAGAAACTAGACACAATGTAAGGAGTTCAGCTACAAGCAAATCACCCTTTAGTGAGTTCAGCTACAAGCAAATCAACCTGCAGTGAGATCACCTACAAAAAAGCACCTTGTACAGAGTTCAGCTACAAACAAATTACCCTGTAGAGAGATCGGCTACAAACAAATCAACCTGTAGAAAGATCAGCTAGAAACTAGACACAATGTAAAGAGTTAAGCTACAAGTAAATCACCCTGTAGAGAGTTCAGCTAAAACAAATCAACCTGCAGAGAGATCAGCTACAAATAAATCACCTTATAGACAGTTCAGTTACAAACAAATTACCTTGTAGAGAGATCAGCTACAAATTAATCAACCTGCAGAGAGATCAGCTACACACAAATCAACTTGTAGAGAGATCAGCTACAAACAAATCACCCTGTAGAGAGATCAGCTAGAAACTAGACACAATGCAAGGAATTCAGCTACAAGCAAAATCACCCTTTAGTGAGTTCAGCTGCAAACAAATCAACCTGCAGTGAGATCACCCACAAAAACGCACTTGTACAGAGTTCAGTTACAAACAAATTACCCTGTAGAGAGATCAGGTAGAAGAATTCACCTTGTAGAGAGTTCAGCAACAAAGAAACCACCATGTAGAGAGTTCAGCTGCAAACAAATCACCCAGTAGAAAGATCAGCTAGAAGAAGTTACCTTGTAGAGAGTTCAGTTACAAAGAAACCATCATAATTATAGAGAGTTCAGCTACAAAGAAATTACCCCATAGAGAGTTCAGCTAGAAGAAGTCACCTTGTAAAGAGTTCAGCTACAAAGAAACCATCATGTACAGAGTTCAGCTACAAAGAAACCACCATGTAGAGTGTTTAGCTGCAAAAAATCACCTGTAGAGAGTTCAGCTAGAAACAAATCACCCTGTAGAGAGATCAGCTAGAAGAGGTCACCTTGTAGAGAGTTCAGCTACAAAGAAACCACCACATAAAGAGTTCAGCTGCAAATAAATCACTTATAGAGAGTTCAGCTACAAGTAAATCCCCCTGTAGAGGGATCAGCTAGAAGAAGTTACCTTGTAGAGAGTTCAGCTACAAAGAAACCATCATGCAGAGAGTTCAGTTACAAACAAATCACCCTGTAGAGAGATCAGCTAGAAGAAGTTACCTTGTAGATAGTTCAGCTACAACAATTCACCCTGTAGAAAGATCAGCTAGAAGAAGTCACCTTGTAGAGTGTTCAGTTACAAAGAAACCATTATGTAGAGAGTTCAGCTGCAAACAAATCACTCTGTAGAGAGTTCAGCTACAAAGAAACCGCCATGTAGAGAGTTCAGCCTCAAACAAACCACCTTGTAGAGAATTCAACTACAACAAATCACCCTGTAGAGAAGACGTTACCTTGTAGAGAGTTCAGCTACAAAGAAACCATCATGTAGGGAGTTCAGCTACAAAGAAACCACCATGTAGAGAGTTTAGCTGCAAACAAATCACCTGCAGAGAGTTCAGCTAGAAACAAATCACCCCGTAGAGAGATCAGCTGGACGAAGTCACCTTGTAGAGAGTTCAGCTACAAAGGAACCATCATGTAGAGAGTTCAGCTGCAAACAAATCACCCTGTAGAGAGTTCAGCTACAAAAAAATCACCCTGTAGAGAGTTCAGCTAGACGAAGTCACCTTATAGAGAGTTCAGCTACAAAGAAACCATCATGTAGAGAGTTCAGCTACAAACAAACCACCATGTAGAGAGTTTAGCTGCAAACAAATCACCTGTAGAGAGTTCAGCTAGAAACAAATCACCCTGTAGAGAGACCAGCTAGAAGAGGTCACCTTGTAGAGAGTTCAGCTACAAAGAAACCATCCTGTATATAGTTCAGCTACATTTCAAGTCACCCAGTAGAGAGATCAACTGCAAAAAAATATCCTGTGGGGAATAATGGGCATGTAATAAATATATGTATATAATTTGTATAATTACTAATAAAATCAAAAACAATTGAAGCATTAAAAATCTTCTTTAAGTTCTTTTCTTCTTCCTGTGGTAAAGAAAAAAACACATGGGTTAAAAAAGCCCCAAAGCCAGCCATAGGCCGGCTTTGCAGTATACAAATACAAAAAAAAGTGATATCTAATCAAAAACAGCCAAGCTGTAAAAAAAGGTGCGGCCCCCAAAAAGGCCATGGTGAAAAAAGATGTGAAATCCAAGGTGGCGGCCAAGAAATGGCTGTGATGGTAGGTTAATGGTTACATTTTAATAACGACAATTCAGGTGAATTTTGTGCCGCTTGGTCTTGGCACCAAATTCACCTGAATTGTCATTATTAAAATGTAACCATTAACCTACCATCACAGCCATTTCTTTGCCACCACCTTGGATTTTACATCTTTTTTCCCCATGGCCTTTTTGGGGGCCGCACCTTTTTTTACAGCTTGGCTGTTTTTGATTAGATATGCATATACCATATTAGAATAGCACGGTACTTTTGTGAAGTGTACTCAACATGTTTCTGGGAGTACATGCCGCATGCCCCCTACAGGAAATTTTTGAAAATGCAGCTCCTTTTAACATTGAATCTCTAGTCTGATCGATCAAATAAAAGTTGCCAGTCTTTCGTAATTCCCAATTATAGTGCAGTATGACTAGCTACCCAGCCAGCCAGTTTTAGTAAATCATATTAATTTTTTCATGCATAGAATAATTTAACCGGCCAGGCATCTGCAGGACTGACTGTTCTTATTATTACTGATTCTGATCAGTGATCAGCACTGCTGGTATGCTCAGGAAAACATGAATCATACACCATTGCTATAAACTAATGAAATATAGTCAATTAGATCATGATCATCAACTATAGGAATTGTGGAAATGAGTTCCATTCTTTATAATGATCTGAAGAAAACGCTTTTTAGTAAGATTTCATGGGAGTATAAAATGGTGTTGATGATGCGGCCAGGTCAGCTTCTCTAGTCATTGGATTTGCAGTCAAATATCTCATGATCGAGTTGGGCATTGAGCTATATCTATCATAATCTTTTAATATACCCTGCTGCTATACGTATTTGTCATTGTTGTAAATAGGATCCCATACCATACTATTGAAACATATTCTAGTTGAGGTCTGCATGACCATTGCTATGATGCTGCTTTCACATCAGTTTCAAACATACTTTATGTAACAACTTTAAACCACCAGGTGTCCTACAGACCTTTAGCACTTGTGCTGTAAAGCCTTAGCTATATAATAAAAATAAAACATTTTTAAAATGAAAATTAATGTCATATTCTAAACCCTCATGGTGCAATAGCTTTGTCTATATATTATAATGATGCAAACTCTACAATCAATCTCCTAACTTTTTTTTGCAACGTAAAAAAAAAAAACAGTTCACTATGTACTTTAAAATTATCGTACCTTCCCAGAATCAATTCATTACAATTGATATAGATGATGTAAGGTCAAATATACATCACTGGCCAGTGGTTTGATTTTCACAAGATGGCATCCCTATCTTGAACCTTTTCATTTCAGTTGTAATTATTTCCACACTATAGGAACTTGGCTATGTAAGAAAGAATGGACCTTATCCGCAATGATGTCATAATTGACAAAATGGCCGTGTTTAGTGTAGGCACTTTGTATGTAATCACTAAAATGAGCTTTGCTTGCGGATTTCACGACATGGAACTATTGGATAATAAAGGTCAGAGGCTAGTTAGCATGATGTGGAGATGCGAAATAGTCCAACCAGACAAAACCAGACTTAAGTTTGATATCGATGCAAAACCACGCACATTTGCCTTGTAAGTGTGTGTGCCTCACTTAGCCCCTTTCTACAGTATGTAAACAATAACATAGTGAACCGCCATCTCTCCCAGTACCCTCTGTACAAGTGTCCACACTATCAGCCGCCATTTTGTGCTTTGACGTCAGTGCGGATAAGGTCCATAGCATCAACTGGTATTTGAATGGAAATGCTTCGTCTACTATGGTTGACAAATTTGTTTTCATTTATATTTAGAAATTCTAGTTGTGGTATTTGTAATTTGTAGTAGTGCAATGGTTAATGGATTTGATGCTTCTTTATTTAGTAATGTTATTATATATAGCAGATGTCTATTATCATGACACCTTGGGTAATGGCATGATTATTAAGTCAAATAAGAAAATAATGTTCATAAATTTTATTGATTTGTAGTTTTACATTGGCATGAAAGACTATGTAGAACTGCACATTTAACCTACATACTTATACCATGCTCACATGCACAAAAGAGTGTCAGGTATCACAATATATGCATTATGTAAAATAGTTCTACTTTGGACGAGTCTGTATTCCAAGACGTGTGAAGCAGAGTGATGTGACTTTAGCCAGGGGTAGTTCAATCATTACTGCAGTTAACAGTGAAACAGAATATGATTTTATTACAGAAATAATGTACAGTTGTGCTACAAAGTAGTTGGTATAGGTAAGATCTGAACGAAATGTTCCAAAAGTGTGATAGAATACAAGCATATGACTAAGATAAGCTCCAAACGTCAGTTTAGCCAATACATCCCAGCCTGACCATGAAAGAGCTACATTCACTACACCACCATATGTGTTATTGCAACAGTAAATTATGATTGCCAATCCTGTACACCAAGCTATTCCAGAAAACATTAAGAACGTCACATTTTCTAAATTGCTGAATGGTTGGCCATGCCATTCCCTGTAAGTACCAAATGTCACAGAGATGCATAGTAACCCAGCTAGCATCCATGATGCCAAGTTTGTTATTCTCTTTTTCAATGGAGAATCATATTTTGAAAATATATTATCTTTCTTGTAAAGGATATAAGCAAAAACTATGCCAACAAGGTAAGCATTGATCCTGAAATAAGGCTTGTTGTAAAAATGGACAATCTGATATGTATGATTTGGGTTAGCACTCACCGCAGCATAATATCCATTGGAGTTAGCAATAATTCCAACAGTAATTGATGCTCCAACCATCATCAATGTGATAACTACCAGCCCGACATACCATGCATTGAACAAGAGTACAATAAATATTGGAGAAATAATGTATAATTGCATATCAACTGCCAAATACCAAGTGACCCCATAACACTGATCACTGGATAGGAAGTTCATTGCATAGATAAGATTTGTCCACCAAGTCTTCTGACAGGAGTGGTAATCAAATGCTCGCCAAAAAGGGCCTGACCCAAGATGAGGAAAGATTGTAAATGAAAATAATGCAAAAAAGTAATGCAAAGGAGAGATGTGGAAATATCTATGTAAATAAAAATACCACCATCGAAATCTCCCATATCTTTCCATATCCTTCAGTGTCCAATAGGCTGATAATAGGCTACTCAGAAACAAGAAACTGTCAACAGCAAAAGTCACATTTGTTATCGGCTGGTACAAAAATCTTCTAGATAATTTCTTGAAGTAATCAGGATTGTTACTAACCTCAGGGTAGAGTAATGCAGTGAAATGTACGTGATACAAGATAATCCAGAACATGCAGATGACTCTGATACCAATAACAACTTTGATTGAAGATTCTGAATTCTTTGTAGCAAAAAGTACATGCAAATTTTTTGGTAATGAAAATGCCAAAATCAAGTCAGAAGAATACTCAGCACAATCTCGTGGTGTTTTCATGTCTAATGCAGTGGCTAGTACAACTAACCCAACTAAAATGATAATAAAGGCACAAGTAAAAATGGTGGTCATATCATAATCAACATTGGTCAAAGGACAAAATGCACCTTGGTCTTTTTTACTGATTTGTATGTGGTACTTCCTTTGTGCATCATCAATGTGACTGTTCTTGTTCACATAAGATATCACTGTTGCAAAATTTTCTGTCAAGCAAGCAGGAAGAGTACACAAGCCTATCTGTAATTTGAAATCTCCAATTTTCCTGACACTGATTTCTGTAAATATGTTTATTTCTAAGTCAAAAATACAGTACTTCATTTTGCCTGACTTTGTTTCCTTCATATTTATGCACTTATCATACTCACCAAGAAAGACAGCCTGACCACTCAGTAAACTCCATTCGTGACTGTTACCAATGTTGTGATTGTTAGCTATCAACTTTAATCCATTAGTCTCTGACATAATCATGCTCTGAATGGAGTCTTTACAGTTAATGCTGTTGGGGGAAATTTCTGGGTCATGTATGTAATTTGGATTAGCTAAACCAGAACTTGTAAGCAAAATCCATAAAAGGTTGGTAAGGTTGCTACCAAAATTTTGTGATGCTGTAGGAAACATTCTCTCCTCAAGTAGTGTACACTACAAAACAGTGTAAATACATACATGAACAAACATAATTATCAGCTACTACATTTGTAGTTGTAGTAAATATATTTGTAGTTTTATAGCTATGTAGTCCCTGACAAAGAGAAATTACCTCTTATGTTATGGAACAATTGTACTAATTGCATTAACTATACACCTGCAATCAACTGAATTCTACTGTAAATGCCACAAGATAGGTATACCCTAATAAAGCATTCACCTAATACGACAGTCAACAAATTAATATTAATGATGACTACTCGAGTCTATTTCTTGGAGGGAAGGGGCTTGCCCCCAGATCCTTATAGATGTCAACTGGATATGAACATATCAAGATTGAGATACCCTAACATCACTATTATTAATGATTTTCTGTTTTTCATCAGTGCCCGCATGTATTTTTTACTGCCACACATATCTCCCCATTATTAAAGGTTTAACCATTATTTCCTCTGATTAACCAAATATTGAGGATGTGTATATAGTTCAGTTTTCAAGATTGCTGCACTCATACAGTAGCTACCTTGAGCATTGTAACCAGGAGAATGTGAAAGATTGATGTAATGAAGTTTACAAGTAAGAAGAGTATCCTCGAGTGGAAAACTGATCACGTGACGAAGGACACTATAACTACATCTAAAGAGGATAGTTGCCAAACTAGCTAAGTTTGAGTTAGCAAATTGCCTGTTATGCAGAGAGTATCAGGCCCTGAGGTACGAAAATAAGTCTAGTTAGCTATACTAGTGCCCACACTCTACATTTGGAATTTTTCTGATGAAAAATAGAAATTCACCAAATAGTGGCCTAATAGAGCATCTATACTGGCTATTACAAAAGTCAATGTGAACAGAATAAGACCAATCTCAGAGCATTAGCTTTCCTGGGGGGATGTCCCCAGACCCCCTAGTTTTGCATGCTCAGCTTGCATCTTATTCTTGGGCCCCCCAGCCATCATTCAGCTGATTCAGGTGCTTCCTACGCCTATGCTAGTAAAAAGTACCACCATATATACACAGGAGACACTTTTGGGGGGGAGGGAGGTTGGTTGGAGGGAATGACATGCTTTACTAATCTAGGGGGGTCTGGGGGCATGTCCCCCAGGAATATTTGAAAATTAGACTCTCTGAGTGAGTGGTTTTAGTAGTACAGCAGAATACTATCAATATTACAGACATTTTTGTGTCTAAAAGGAGACTGCATCAGTATAAAAATACTGCTTTTCGGCAGTGCCCTCAACACACACACACACACACACACACACACACACACACACACACACACACACACACATGCATACATACAATAATACGTCTATGGTCACACACAACATTCTCACATCATCATACTGAAGTGTTACTGAGGAGTCAGGTATGCAAGCAAATAGCTTCATAAATGTTTAATTGATTAAAAAGTGAATTGTAGAGTAATCTGAAACATTAGTGGTAAGAAAACAGTTGAGTACTTAAGAGATGACTTAATAAGCTGGTTAAACTATTGGGGGGGGCATGGCCCTACACCTATGAGTGATGAACGGCCAAGTATAAATTTGTCAAAACCCATAATTTTGTCTGTCTGCCTCACTGCCTGTCTATAGTCATAAGAGCCAACATACGGTCGCCATTCCATGCCACAATAGCAGATTCACTGGTGGCATGTGCCTTTTCTGGTTCCATGACGAGTATCTGCCTGCTGCACTTCAGTTGCCTTCCTTTTACCTTCAATTACATGATTGTCTTCTTTTTCATGCAAGGAAACCATACAAAGGCATTAATTTTCTTCATCTAGAGGAACATATTTTGATGCCACATTTCCCACATAGGTATGTTGTAATAGCTAACATCATTCATATACCTCTTGTTTCACTACTTTTTGTTGCTGAAACCCTACTTAATTTTTAATTGCATAATAATATTGTTAATGACCTACAATTATTGTTTATACACCAGATAAAGTATGACTACACATTATGATTACAGGATTCACAAGGGTATGTTGAATTCACTAGCATATTCACCATTCAAGTAGCAGCAAGGATACAGTCTGTACTCGAAACTTAAAGGAGTACCTACGTGTAGTGATATAACACACACACACCCATGTGCACACGTGACTGTGCATACAGACTTTCTTAGTTTTAGTAGTGTTGTGTTGTATACCTGCTGTATGTTATTCTCTACAACGGTAACAAGGTTTGATTTGTCTGTCAACAAGTGTACTGGAGTGTTGGACTGTAACTTGCATGTGTCATGGTCTGAAGACTCCATGGTCTGAATGAGTTCAAAAACCCTGGCAAACTTCAGTTTCGGTCCTGGCATGCTGCATTCGGCTATCGGCTATGCCACAGACGAGATGATCTCTAAGCATGTACATGTCCTCTGGCATGTCACCAAATTCACAATGTTCTGAGAGAGTGCGCAAGTGTGCCACAAACATCAATACAGACTCACCAGGTTGCCTTATGCAGGTATTGAACTTGAAATCCCTGTACAATGACAGATGGCTTGGGAACATAATATTTGTTAATCCACTTGACTAGCGTAGCATATTCCACTTCGTTTGGCTTTTGTGACACCACAAGACTTCAAACCAGCTTGATTAAGAAGAAGTATTTCCCTGTGCTTGGCAGCATTGGTGATTTTGTGTGCTAATAATTCTTAATGTAGCTTTACCAGTCTGCAGCTTCTCCTGAGAATTCACCGATTCCTCTGCGAGTTGCCATGTTTACGTCATTGCCAATATGACATTTCAATGTGAATCCACCCATCATCTTGTCGTTTTGCAGACTGTCATACTTGCAAGAAGGCAAGTTATATCTGGATGTGCCGGCGTAATCGGAAAAGCACAGCAGCAGCAGGTACAAAAAGTAGTACTTCAACTAAATCTTCATCTTCCAAGTCATCCACTCAGTCTGAACCTAAGGCAGCTCTTACTCTCACTGTCACACCAGAAGAGGATGTTTGTACATGAATGTTTAGTATTCATGGACCAGGACATGTACCATTCTATATAACTTTGATAGTTGA
This sequence comes from Dysidea avara, assembly GCF_963678975.1. Taxonomy (NCBI): domain Eukaryota; kingdom Metazoa; phylum Porifera; class Demospongiae; order Dictyoceratida; family Dysideidae; genus Dysidea; species Dysidea avara. The sequence goes on from NC_089274.1 coordinate 9,029,299, forward strand.
TGGTCATGTGCTTCAAATAGAGTTGGATACTGGTGTTGCAGTGTCAGTGATGAGTGAGGAAGTTTGAAATGTTGAGAATTTACCTCTCAATGCAACCTTCTACATATTTACATAGGTGAACACATTCCTGTTTTGGGTATGATGCATGTGTCTGTACAATATAATCAGCAAACCAGACAATGACAATTACCCTTGTTGATTGTAAAAGGGGATGGTCCTACATCGTTGGGCATGGACTGGCTTATGAATTATAGGAGAATGGGAATGGGATGAGAGTGAGAACACAACCAATGGAAAATGCCTGATACAGGTCATCGTGAATATACAGTTAACAGCACAGTGTTTCTTTGCAACATTGTTAGATCCCTCTACTAAAATGACTAATAGAGCAGTCACCAGCAGTTACATAAATACTCTAATAGATAGTCAGAATGTTTCATTAACTATACCACCTGCCTGTGAATCAATTGACTGTAGTTGTCATAGATGAGGTATATAGACTAGCTAAGTCATCCACACTGAAAGTTAGATACTCCCATAAACATTTTTAACAATTCAGCCATTAAAAGGTATTCTAATTAATTGAGAGTGCCTGCATATAGATTTGGGAGGTTGTACCTACACCTCAGATAAGTCATATAATAGAATATGCATGTGTAGATGGTGCCAATGAAGAAAATAAGGACAATATGAGTGGTCATGGGAACCCACTTCAGCTTGACAAGGACACTGCTACATGCATACTTCCATCATATGACTTCTTATCTGTAAGCAGAATGCAGATGAAGTCTATAATAATAATATTATTATTAGAGCTTTATATGCTACCGCCAAATCAATACCTTTTGCTGTCATCCATTCAGAACACATCACCTTCACCACCGATATAGTCATCCTCATAGCATTTCACTGGACCCTCCTATATTGTTTGGACCACACTATTCATACAGAACTCGCTGTCCTTCTAACCTTGCCAACATACTGAGGCAAGCACTGCCTTTCACACAGAAATTCTTTTGTTGTAGCACATTGGTGTGGTGGAATAACTTACCCAATTCACACCTTTTCGTCACTGCTTTATGACCATCTCCTGAATGACATTATAGTTTGTAATTAATGCTATGCTTCTCCTTTGTAACTTTGTTTTTGTGAATGTGTATGCTTTCTTTACGTACTTGTTACTTGGTTTTTGTAACTGGTCGTCTACAGAAGAACAGCTTTGGATAAATAAAAATCAAACCAGTAAAGATGAATGGGACACAAAGGAGGACACTGGTAAGTCCATGAAGAATGCATTGTATGTACTGCGGTACGCCAAAATGCACGTGTCCAACTGAAGCGACATCATAAAGTGAAAAAATCAAGCCCATAGCCTTAGCTGTTATCGAGTTACGCTACCCTATAAGTAGTTAAATCAGTACTAAGGATTAAAATGAAAACTAGTCTAAATTGTAAGCTACAATCTTGGCTCTCCAATCCTTCATTTTTGTCTTGAAACTCTGTAGCTGTTACTCAGACTACAAAATGTGTCTGTGTACTAGGCTTGCTCTAATTATGCCAGCATAATTTCAAGCATAACAGGCTGGCAAAAGCATCAAGCATTATGCCAGCATAATAGGACAATTTTAAAGAATTTTAATTAAAATGTGCAGTGCACGAGCCAAAAATACTCCCTAACATGGACACACAGGACATTATTACTGCATTTCATATCAAAAAAACCTTGCAGCGCTATTAGTTTTATTATTTCTTGACTGATTATTCACAGTCTATAGAGATAAGATCAAGATACTCTAATACAGCAGTCACCTACTCTAATACAGCAGTCAGGAAATGCAGATATAGTTATTCTAATAAAATAGTCAGCCCTCAAGCATAATCTTGATTTTGAGAGCATAATTTTGAACATAATAAGCTGGATTGCTCAAAAGCATAATAGTATTTTCAAAGCATAATAGGCTCAAGCCTACGGTGTACACATCAGTTTCAAGTTGTGTTTACAAGAAGTTCACTCTGTGTCAGTTACTCAGTCAGTCAGTCAGTCAGTCAATCACTAGAAAATTATGTTTAATAATTTTTTTTAAAGTTTCATAGCAACTCGTTGAAAGCATTCGGGTTGATCTGAAGGCTTGTTTAGGTTTAACCAATACTGCTTAATCGTCTTCAGGGAAAAGTGAGGCTGGTTTTAAGATGATGCTTTTCATGGGCTACGCCCAAACCTTTGTGGTCCCTTCTATACAGTACTATCAAGAGTTAATATCTTATTATTAACTCTTGGTACTATAGTACTGTATGATATTTGGCTTAAAGAAATTTCATAATTAACTTCATGGCAAACATTTTATTGTATATACTGACCATCCAGCTAGAGCTATTCCTATGATGATATCTACACGCATCCAGTGCTGGGCTCTAACAATTGGTGCTTATGACTATGAGATTCAATTCAAACCAGTAAGCCTATGCCAATGCTTGCAGTCACTTACCACTGTCAGAGGTGCTATCTAGTGTGCCAGCTCCAGGAGACAGTATCTTGTTAATAAACCATTTCAATTCCACGCCAGTAACAGCTGCACAGATTAGCCAGTGAATCCAATGCTCCCCTATATATGTTGGCAACAGTTACATACCAGTAGTATGTCTTACATGGATGGCCATCGAAGCCAGACGATAATGATCAGCAACCTTATTCCATAGGCAAGAAACGAGTGTTGGTAATTGTCTCTTGTAGGGCACTCACATTTTGATACCCTCACACAGGCTGCAATCTGTTATTGGATTAATTACATATTGGACACCCAGGCATTGAGCAGATAAATCAACTAACAAGAAATTACCTGTTGTGACCCAACCTGGATACTCTAAAGTGAAGTTGAAGTCAATTGTGGTTTGTCAGAGTAACAGGAAGATGACAGCCACAGCCCCTTTACATCCATGGGAATGGCCACATAGGCCATGGTCTAGGGCTCACATTGACTAGAATAGTCCCTTCCTTGGCTAAATGCTTTTGCTCATTGCTGACCGTCACTCCACGTTGCTAGAACTTCACGTTATGTCATCTTCAACTGCTGCTGTTACTATTGACAAATTACAAACTACTTTTGTAACTTATATTAGGACTATCAGAAGTACTTGTTTCAGACAATGGACCAGCTTTCTGCAGTGATGAGTTGTCCTTCACCCTACCACACTATGCATTAAACAGGTTGGTGGAGTGATATGCACAGATATTCAAAGATGGTCTCACAAAGATCACAGGAATCTAGAGTGGCAAGATTTTTGTCCGTGATTCCACAGTCAACTGCTGGTATACTTCTCCTGCAGAGTTGATGTTTGGTAGGAAACTATGTACAATACTTGACTTGTTAAAACCCACTGTTGTAATGAAAGTACATCAGAAGTAGACACAACAGAAAGCGGCACCAAACATTGTAGCTTTGAAGAAAATTTCTTACTTTTTGTGTACGGTGCTCTACAGTGGCTTCCTGCTATTGTCATTAAGTAGACAGGATCATCTACTTTTCTTGTAGCACTAACAAATTAAATGTCAAGTTCACAGGCATCAAATCAAAATCATATCCACCATAAAACCAGTACAGACAATATACTGTTATCCAGGACAATCAAGCAGTGTATGACATCGATGATATTCTTTCAATTTTGCCACTGGTGAATGATTCTGTGGATGTTCTACCACCCTTGCATTGATCACATCATATCCAATGCCCTCCCTCATCATTTCACTATAGAGGAGGACTGTAGTGATGTAACGCACGCATGCACGCACACACACACACACACACACACACACACACACACACACACACACACACACACACACACACACACACACACACACACGCTTGTAATAACACGTAATTTTAGTAGTGCTGTGTTGTGTTGTACATCTGGTGATTCACATAGAGATATTATCACACTATGCACTATTTAGTTTAGAATGGATGGTTTCCAAAAGCACCACTAAACACAAGTGGATGGTATATAGCATTTCAACTTTGGCATGTACAGTAAGCACAATGGTGAGATAAAGGTGTACAATTATAGGGATGCCACAATAGTCACGACATATGATAATTATGTTGTGACATAAAATTCCATGAGTTAAAATGAGTATGATATCATTGTTATCAACCTGAGGCTGAAGCAAAGCCAAGACAGAGGTGTTGATAACAAAGATATCCTATGAGTACACTGATAACACTGAAGTGCTATGGCAACACTTGTCTTAGAGGTGCTATTTTTTGACTCGAGCAGTCAAAATTTAGCACTTTTATAGGTGTTATCATAGCACTGTTAGATGCTATCATACCACATAAGTTATAACAGTGTAGAGGTGTGTGGTTTTAGCTAGCTTCTGTCCCACACTTTGAAGCATTTAATTCATAAACCACACAATGTGACAATTGCTAAAATCAAGGTGTTGATAAGACCGCTCTATGTGTTATGCCATACCTTCCTTCTATCCCATACTTTGAGCATTAGATTTCATAAACAATGTCATAAATGCAGGCTAGATAAACAAGTAATAGTTTCGAATTTTACTGTGCTTGTAGCTAATTTTAGAATAATATGACTTCATGTTTGTTGCCTTTGATTCATCTGAATGTTTTAATAATGTTGCCTTTCCTGTTTCAGATTTTCAGGTACATTAAACTTCCATTCCCAGGATTTAACTTACCACATACTCCTGGTTTTTACTTAGATGTAGGGCTTCAGTGGATAGGCAATATTGGGCTGAAAACAAAATAACCACCAAGTGGCCCCCAGTATAGTGTATATCTTACAATATGCAGTGATGCACTTTGTTTTTATTTTAAAATTGAAGTAATAATATTATATGCATTCAATATGTCAAATGAAGGTTGATTAGTAATAGCATTGTAAGTTAACTTTTGCATGTGTACAATATGAGCAGTCGTCTTTATGAGTCTAATATCAAAAGTCTTTTACCAAACTGGTGGAAATTTTGAAAGGTACTGGGAAAATGTATAAAATCTAGACAGCTTTCTTGGATGGCTATTATAACTACACTTGCCAAACACATATTCTTGCTTTTTCCCTTGAAAGCAAAGGTAGATTGTAATACTGCATGGAATTGTCTGTAACATAGGCTTTATGCAAATTGCCTAATACTCTATTTAGAAAATGCATTCAGCACCAGTGCCTAAGCAAACTAATTGTCTATACACTGGCCACAAGTGGATACTAATGTTCAGCTCATTAATTACTCTTCATTGTAGATCTGCAAACCTTGTTGTAACACTTCCTGGGTATACATATCTGCTGCACTATTACTGTGTGGAATATAAAGCCACAGCCACCATGCACCACTTTAGAATAGATTGTCTTGATGCATTCTTCAGTAGTACTCTGGTGGAGGGAGATCACATTATAACCTTACCAATGAGATGTTGGAAGAATCTGGTGCTCCAGTGAGACCAAATGACATTTGTTTGAATTGGTACAATCCCATACTGGTGCTAGGACAGAAGGCCCATCCTATATGAGTTGAGAAGTATTGCTTTAAGGAGAGAACTAGTACTATAGCATATTCATAACACAAACAATTCACAGCATTTTTGAATATTGACCATGCCCATTTTTTGAAGGTGGGTTAGCATTGAATTTTAAAGAAATCATTATGAAGTGAATAAAAAGCACCATTTTTTGTGAAGGTTTGTTGAAGCATTTTCATTTTTTTTTAGGTTTTAGAAGGGATACCATGCCCCCATTAATATTGGTCATTGTTTGAAGCATAAATACACTGTAAGTCTGCATAAACTTAATTATTAGTTTCTCATCCCTGCCCTCATCTCCATTTTTTCTTACCTCATCAAGGATTTTTGGTACCACTGGTGGTTGAGTGCACCTAAAAGTTGGTACCTTGCTAGAGCAGTCTAAGAAAACTGCATTCTGAGTCATTATAGCTGCTAATCCAGTTATCTAGTTAGTAACAATTAAAATAAAAATCCACCCTCCCACACTAACATTTTGAATACAGGAGGACGAGAAACTAATAATTTAGTTTAGGTGGCCTAGAGTAGTAAATATAATAAATTCTAATAGAGCAGTCAACCACTAACAGATTTTATTGTATAAATCTCCAATTAAAAGATGTAGCTAATACTGTATCTGTAAAAACACAGTGATAACAGGCTAAAGTGATAACATTGTATAGCTAGAAACTTTGGCAAACTTGCTGCAATAGGATTTTGGTAAAAAAAAGTTTGGCAAAACACTGCCCGCTCGCCAAACTTATGTAATGTTCCTCCCACCAAACTTTCCGGCTATACAGTAGCAGAACATCTGTAATATTTGAACTGTGTGTCATAAATTTATATCGATGATGTATTGGTGCACTCTAAGAATATAGAAGACCATAAATTTCATAAGCAGCGCAATTCTTCCATAGACTTAGTGAGGCACTCCAGGATCACATTAGAAGTGTCACAGGTGAATTACTTGGCCATCACTTCACAAAATCAGCCAGATAAAGCAAAGTCCAAACAGTCCAAGATCTAACCAATGCTTGGGGCTTGTTTCAATATTGTAGGCATTAGATTGCTCAGTTCTCTTCTATCACATTGTCTAACACATGAATTAAAGGATTAGTTACTTATGCAATTGTGACGTAGTTCTCAAACAGCTCAAGTGTGATGCTTCTATCCTGGCATACCAAACCCTTTGTACGGCAGTACTAATGGCCTCGGTGCAGTCCTATATACGTAAACAGAACAGTCATGTCATTGCCTATGCCATACCTGTATGCTTTTGAAGTCTGAGCAAAACTATAGTGTGATTTAAAGAGGATGTCTGGTGATTACGTATATACGCCCTAACCAATTCCAACATTACTTACTGGGCAGAATCTTGCTACAGATCATGCCTCATTGCATTGGTTGGGATATCAGAAAATGGAGGATACACTTACTAGCCATACAAGTATACTTTTGATATTGTATATAGAAAAAGTGCCTTGCATAATTGAATACTAATTCAGATGTGCTATCCTGCAGAGAGCACTTACAGAAGTTACAGCACTGTCTACTGTGTTGGTATCTTTGAAAGTTGCAACAAAGTGACCCAACAATCACTTATACAATAGGCTGATGGTCGGTTCAACTCCACCACCTGATATACCGTATATAAGCTGCGAGAAATTTTCACTAGTTAAATTTTTGTGTTAAACATTTTTCACCTGTGTCCTCAAGCGACAAAAATTTTTTAACAATGAATTAGACTACATAACTTTATTAATTCTATACGGCCTTTTTTGTATATAGGAGAAGCAGAATGACAAGCAGCAAAACTGAAGTGTGGCATCTCTGTTCCATGGAGGTTGCACCCTAGATTCAGAAGTTGTCCGTCACAAATCAAGCAATGGACTGGAGTGAAATTGCTATAGCCAGATGCATATGTGCATATATATATACTTCATTTAATGTGTCCTGTAGTAGCTATATCTATCATGCAATGGCATCATTACCTTGATCATTAGGCCACTCCAAGAAAATTCATTGTTTCCCATTTCCCGCCCACATGCAGATTCTTTTCCCGCATGGTCATTCATTATTGCTGTCAAGTGAACATTTTATTCATTAATTATCCTGTGATTGCACAGCAGTAACTAGTTTAGCATTCAGAAAGTCCATTTAGCTAGCTTTTCACTGTTCAAGTTCTTAGTTTAAATAGTATTCTTACCTGTAAGTTACACCAATAGTTATGAATTTCAAAAATTAGTGGAAATATCTATAATGAATAATGGATAATGAACCGCCCGCCCACATGTATTTTTAGGTCAATGAAATGGGAAACAAGGAATATTCTTGGAGTGGCTTTACCTCGGGCCTTACCAATGTGCGGCGAAATAGATGAAGACAGTTTCCCCCTCTCCTAGGATGAGGGAGGCCTTTGTTTTTAAATGACTGCAGCAAAGACATATGCTTGACACGCCAATGGCCAAGCCTCGATCCAGGTGGCCAGAAAGCAGTTAACCGACTTCTTGAATATTACGTTGGTAAATTTTTTTTGCATAATTAATTTTTGTCGTATACTATAGCTTCGACGAAATATTTTTAACGGTTTATAAATGTGACTGAATCTACGAAAACCGTTCTTATCGCCCAAGACAGGAAGTTTGATTTTTTACACAAACACAGCTTAATGAATGTACTATCAAATTTCACTGTCACAGTCAACCACAGTAAAAGTGGTGTGCTTTTGCTGGCTGCTTTTTTCAAGCACAGTAGTGAGCCGTACAAGTGGTCTGGAGTCTTGATGGAGCCCTGGCCAACCAGGAGATGGCTGTGTGTGGCTGTACAGCTCCATGGTGTTGGACAATGACCTGTCCTGTAAATTTCCTTTCATTTTAGCCAGTTCTGAGCCCTGAATGGCCCATAACTTGGCCTAATTCATCCCAACACATTCCTTTTCAATTTTTGAACACCATCTTGCCCGCTTTCCAGGGCCCCCGCTTCCCACCCTTCTGGAGCTCACCTGATACAGACAACCTCGGTTTAAAAGCTATCAGAAACTTGGCTGTTGGCTACTTCATCAGTGGATGATCTGGAAGGTAAGAAATTGTTGTGAAACATGTTAAAATTTGGTATGCGTAGCTACTACCACTAGCCAGCTACAACACTCTGAATATTTAAAACCAATGTTTCTTGATACTTTTAAATGGGCAATAAAACCGGTTTTCCCAGAGCCAGTCACAAAGATAGAAATACAGTAGATGATGGCAACACCCACCACCTCACGGATACAAGGAGTTATGGTCACAGTTACATGTGGTCACTGGTGTGTTGTGTGCAGACGGTACTGTCCAAACTCTTCAGCTAATTATGGTTACAATACCTATCCTTCCCCCCACAGATGCTTTGCGTCATTGTTAGTGGAGGACATTTTGGTTATGAAGAGTCATTCCATAAATTACATCAGGAAGTTTATTAGGTATCACTGAATATCACATGATGTCGAAAGTATTGTAAAGAATGTGTCAAGTGTAATGAGTCCATTAAACATATCCCATAACTGCACTATATAGGTCATTACTTGACAAACTTTTAATTTAATAATCATCAAACTTAATTGCATCTGCAGGCGGCTGATGATGCCAGTCACAAGTGTCCTTTATGTGTTGGTCTTGAGGGGACAATGCTGTTTACACTCTGAAGGAGTTAGATTGACTTGACATGGTATCGATCTGTCAAGGTATATATCTGTACATACAAACAGCTAGCTAAGTTACAGCCGAATTTCTGTCGGGAAAGGATACAATTACTGAACTCAGTTTATCAAACCAGCAGTGGAGCCTTTCTACATAGGCTAGCTAACGGACACTTAGCAGCTTAGGAACCCAGAAATTTTAGACCTATGTAATTCTGTAATTATAGTCGCGGGTCACAATCAGTCAGACAGCAACGGGGAGTTTAAGAGAGGTCTAGCTAGCTCAGTAGCTATCTAATGGCACAAATCCGAGTAGCTATAAAGAGACCTGATTTTCGCTTAGGCTCCTAGGCTATGGGTAAACACCTCGAACAGGCTCTGCCTTCTGTGTACACCCTCCAGTGCCTAACTGGTAAAGTAGATAACAACAACAACATTTCCCTACTTAGGTGGCCTCTCCAAAGTTGGCTCCGAGCGTGGCGCTTGGCCGGAATCTGGGTGGCCTGCGGATCAAGTCACGATGGGGTTGCCTTTTTTTCAGCCCTTCTAGGTATTTGTCCCGTTTCACTTCAGGGTATTTAGCTCAAAGATTTTCGCTTAGGCTCCTAGGCTATGGGTAAACACCTCGAACAGGCTCTGCCTTCTGTGTACACCCTCCAGTGCCTAACTGGTAAAGTAGATAATAACAATAACAACAATAACCTGAGGATGGTAGCTACAATAATCACCTCGGGCTTGACGCCCGAGGTCGGAGATTTAGTACACGGCATTTCTCAGATCGCTCTGGTTGCTCCCTGATTAAAGTAGTGCTTGGCTACTTAGACCATAGAAAATATATAGACTAATCTATGCTTATAGACTTAGCTAGTAGAGGAACTCACCTGATATCGGACGGGCTCCAATATCGGACGCCATTTCTCCTAAACTACAGTAAATATTCAAACATTCTGCACATCTCCAGGTAGGCCAATGCTTCATAAACTTGTGTACCAAGTTTCAGATCTCTCGGTTTGTTGGTCGCAGTACAGCAACCTTTTGAAGACCAGTCCGAATAATACGTAAAATCGGAAAAAAACGCTCAATTCAAGGACAGCCATTGTTTGCAGATCACACTTGCATTAAATCAAAAGTCGCATACATTCAGATTGTAGGGCTACTCATGTACTTTCTAAATATGTATAGCTTATTTCATTTAAAGTATTGTACTGATGAGTTATAGACCAAAGAAAAGAGGCTGTTACTAGAGCAATAATCGCCATAGCTATTTTTGCTCAAAATCAGAAAAAAATAGTTTGAAAATGCATACAAGGTGGATGATTGTTTTCGATTATGTACTGAAAGTTGTTAAACACTAGTTCCTGCAAATCCAACACTATAAAGACATAAAATACTGCAGACTTGACTGCAGAAATAGCAAAATATGTAATATAGCTGTCAAACACTCTAACATAAAAAGTCAATCATTTCAGCTGAAATCCTAAAATTCTAAAACAAAATATACATAGAACCACATTTTAAGTATATCAGCATTATGTAGAATTGATTTACACCACCTGTTTGCAAAAGATTGGTGACTGTTATATTAGGGTATTTGACTGCTCTATTAGAGGTTTTGGTATTCCTGTAATACTTTAAGTCTGGGGGACAGTGAATTTATTAGAAAAGTTGTTTGACAACTTGTAAATGATTAATTGTATGCAATTATCCACTTTAAAATATTTTCAAAGCATTGATTACAATTTTGAGTTAGGGCGATTATTGCTCCAGTGACAGCCTCTTTTCTTTGGTCTATAACTCAACAGTACAATACTTTAAATGAAATAAACCATACATATTTAGAAAGCAAATGAGTAGCCCTACAATCTGAAGGTATGCAATTTTTGATTTAATGCAAGTGTGATCTGCAAACAATGGCTGTCCTTGAATTGAGCGTTTTTTCCGATTTTCCGTATAATTCGGACTTGTCTTCAAAAGACTGCTGTACCGAGACCAAGAACCCGAGAGATCTGAAACTTGGTACACAAGTTGATGAAGCATTGGCCTACTTGGAGATGTGCAGAATGTTTGAATGTTCATTGTAGTTTAGGAGAAATGGCGTCCGATATTGGAGCCCGTCCGATATTAGGTGAGCTACTCTACTAAAACAACTCACTGCTAAACTTCCCGATCCAGCGATGATTTCGACGTCTGTACACGCTACGTAGCTATCGGTGATTGCCGACTAGTACGGGTGAAGAAACTGAAAAAAATCAATCGTGAACTAATAAAATGTGCTCAGCTAAATCTTTCACGTTGCAATTAACAACCCAGAAATCCAATTAAGTTGTGGTATACACGCGTGCTCCTACTGTACCAGTCGGCAATCACAGTGTAGCTAATTCAGGTGTAATTTATAATAATTAATAATGAGAAACACACGTACATACTGAAAACTACACCATACTACTACTTATTACCTTGCGCAGGTGTCGTACTGACGTATGGCAAGGGGTGACGCGAGTTGCGACACATTACAGTTGCAGGCCTGCCAACCTGGAAAGTAAAAAAATCTTGAGATTTCTGTACCTTTATTGTAGTATTGCCTTTATTGTAGTATTGCAGTGTGTAGTAAAAAAACTGGTAGATGCTATGCTAAGACCAAAAAAAAAAAAAAAAAAAAAAGGTCTCGACTTTTTAAACTTGAAATCCGTGACATTCGCGCTACAAACCGTGAGAGTTAGCAGGCCTCAAAAACCGTGAGATTCGATCTGCTGCCCTTGAGCAGGGTAGTGAAACCGTGAGACTCACGGTAAACCCGTGAGAGTTGGCAGGCCTGCAGTTGTATCGGTTGCCGACCTACTGTCGTTCTAAGTGTTGGATCACGAGACTTCCTCGTGGCAATGTATTCGAGGTGTGAGTTTCGAATCACTGTGAGTTTAGAGATACGTCGGAAAGAGCAGGGGCGGATCCAGGACCAGGCAAGGGGAGGGGCACACAGGCCGAGTTGTAGGTGGTTGGGGAGACCAAGATTCTCTTGTTAGTTGATGCATTTTTGAAGCAGCAAATAATACACTTCTTAGTAGTATCTCACCGTTGATTTTTACTATTTTGGCCTTTGCAGATGGTTGTGAAGTCTTAAAAGCTGTTTCAAGGCTCTGAATGTCTTAAACAACAGCAACACGATAATTGTTTTTAGAGGCGCTTAGTACGCACAAAGGTGCCGGATGACATCATAATTAGGCCATACCTATTTGATCTTATGTTGCGCGGGCAAAATTTTGGGTAGGTAGGTCGGTTTGAAAATGAAAATGATAAAAATTTTAAACACAAGCATACAAAATGCAATAATGAATGTAGCTATAATAGTACATACACAGTTAAAAATCTAGGTTTCATACTCTTCTAGTAACATCAGATAGCTATCTCCAAAAGAGCTTTCCCATCATATTCTACAATTTTTTCTGCTTTTTAAATTAAATTAGGTTTAACTTCTAGCTAGAGATCGGGGAGGATGGGAGTGCCATTAGGGTATTCTACAATTTTAGAGCATTGGACGATCTTCAATGGTCCCTTTTGGACTATATCACGAGGGTGCTGATGATGTGTTGTCTTTAATTAAGTACACGTGATCCGCACACGTGATTTTCATTTGAAGAAAAATGCAGTCGGTCGGGCCCTCGCAACATAATATCAAATAGGTATGGCCTTAGTTAGACTTTGATTCGCTTTGGTTTCAGGTGAATTTGTAATAAATGCTAGTAAAATGTGCATATTTTCATGAATTTATAAGCTGATCTTGGTCTGACATAAAGTTTAGTATTTTAATCAGAAGTATGGTTCCTCAAGGTGAGGAGGGGGGGCATTTGCCCCAAATGCCCCATCCTGGATCCGCCATTGAAGAGGGTCACGCACAGAGAGCTTCTGTAGAGGAAAATATCTTGATCCCAATCACACCTCCAAAAGCAAAACAGTAACTTAACGGAGGAGAAGGTGCAGAAGATAACAGACGTTTCGGAATGGAGTGGAAAGAACCGGAAAGGGATATTTCTAATTAGCCCTTTCCGGGCATTGTTGAAACAAAGACGCCGCGAGATTGTTTTGTTAAACTACCCAGAGCTCATACAGTGAAGTTCAGGAAGATGTTCTATATTTGCCTACCAAGCAAAGGGTAAGAAACTAAACCTGCTTTGTTTATGCCTGCCCTTCACAAAATTCTGTAATTACAGAATGAGAATGACAAAACTGTCTTAGGCCACCATCGTTTAGTTACAACAGTTGAGAATTTTTATGACGTAGAGCATGTGCATTCAACTGAAAATGGACATGTAGACTACAAGAAAATACTTGCAGAGGTATGGAAGTATAGTGAATTATGTATGCTATCATATTCTTAAGCATCACAAAAATTTATATCCACTATAGTCATAAGATCTGGACATTGTGGAGATAGGTGGTTAATTATTATAATACTGAACAAGTAGTCCAGTTCCTAAGTTTGTAATAATTCCGAGCTGTAGTGAAGCACAAGTCAGGCTGGATTTTAGCTGATATTTTTGCAAGAGACCAAATCTTTGTGATTACCATAGATATAGCAACCAGCTATCAATTTATGGAGTCTACCTATCAATTTTCTGATATATTAGTTAGGAAAAAACTGATAGAATAGTCATTTGTTCTAATAGAGCAGTCAGTAAGTGATCTTATAAGAAATCTATAGGGGCATGCCTCCAGACCACCTATAGCTATGTGTGTATTTTCACACGATACTTAGCTTTACAACTACCTGGAACAGACTCCCTGATTTCTTCACTGTTCAACGTTGCTTGGTATCTTAATTTGGCATACCGCAGTACTTATAATGTGAACATCATGGACCTATACTTGAGTCTTCTTTAATGTATCTTTGCTGACAGTGGAAGATGTTGATTTGTGGCAGCTAGCTTCATGTAATGGCTTCTCTACACGTGTAACAGACATTATCTATATTTTCTGTTACTGTAGTGACTTCCCATGCAATGCTGCGTAACTGGCTGAACATGGCTGAAAGCAAAGTGTAGTGGCCTAATTATTGTTGGGGGCACGTTCAGGTGAATACATGAAGTCTGGCACCTGTTTCAGACTACCCACTGATTGAAACTCAACTATTCTTTGTTTAAAATGAAATGTATTGAAATAAGTTAGGCTATGCCACAAAAATTATTATAATTATGCACCTATTAATTGCTTCAGCAAACAGTTCAATATACATCATCACATTCTTTGTACTTATTTGCAGTGTTGGGCAAGTTACTTTGTAAAAGTAACTAGTTACATATTACTTGCAACAGAACTATTTAGTTACAGTTACATATTACCCATAAAATAAAGTAACTAATAATATTACATATTATATTACTTTGTGTCCATAGCCTTAAGCTGTCACGTGTGAAACTACCACTTTATCACGTGACATGATTGCGTTGTTGGACAATGTGCAAATCTTGGTTATAAGTAAGAAGCTAATGAATAAGCTTCATTCAGTAGGCCTCGTTACTTTGTTGTGGTTAGGCATTACTCAGAGGATTACTAACGAGATTAGTAACTTCGTTACTTTTAGTAATAATATTACGTCATATTAGACTCGTTTCAGTAATTATATTACTTAGGTAACGCGTAACGTTTGTAAGTGAAGTATCTTGCGTTATATTACCTGTTTTCATAGCGTATTTTGTTATAATTATTACTTTGTTACCACAAAAATAATAATATTACGTAACGCGTTACTCTCAACACTGCTCATTTGTACCATTAAGTAAACATATACACGTTTGTATCTATATTGTTCTAACCTTCTTGGTGAATAGTTGGATTTCTTGGTGAATCAGTGAATTTCTTTTCATAGTCTGTTGTATATTCCGATGAGTTATGATGTGTCACATGCATTATTAACAGATAATGTTTGTTTATTTAGAATCACTTGATGACTATTGTCATTCTTGTGGAATGATTAGTTTGGATGATGATACGACTGACATGGTGAGGTCTAGTTATGTAAACAAATTTTGTATTCATGTCAGTAGTGTGGATTCCATAGGTCAGGTGCAATAGTTGCTCATCAGTACGGTACCATGAAGGGTGTCTAGGAAGACATGTGATTACAGCTAAGCTAGATGAAAGTGGATATAACTTTTCTAGGTCTTGCTGTTCATCAAAATTGATTAAATGGAGCTGTGCCTTTGTAACTCATGTGTTGGAGTATACTTAGCTACATGTATAACACAGCATACCTGATTCCAAACACTATATGTTTGCACTAATAGCTGTATGAGGTGACATTATGTAACTGCGTGTTGTGTTACATCTGCATGCACAGGATAATATGAGGGTGAAACTATTAAGTACGTGTACCATTTAAACTGGACATTAAAGATATGATGTTGGGACACGAGTTACAATGCACCAAACCTTATGTACTGATATACATTTCGTTACTGATGGAGCATGCATGTGTAGTATTTGTTTGTGCTGGACAACTGCTAGAAAAACATACATGCAGGCTGGACTGTACATGTGCCCATCAATATAATTGTATGCAGATGATGTCCTACTGTACTCCTACATACATTCCGACTCTGATTGTATGGGTTCATACTTGGCTGATGGAGTTTAACATTAAGAAATGTGAACACCTGAGAATTACCAATAAAAGAAATCCCATCATTCATAGCTATCAACTGGAGAATTCTATCATCTCTGAGATTCCTCACACAAAATATCTTGGGGTCACCATTGACCAGAAACTATCATGGAATGAACACATTCAAAGAGTCACTAGCAAAGCAAACCGGGTTAATGGATTCTTGCATCATAACCTTCACCAATGCCCTGTTTCTGTTAAGAACAATTGTTATAAGATGATGGTCCGCCCCATTGTTGAATATGCATCCTCTGTCTGGGCCCCCCACACAATAATTTTTTCTAGATTTAGTAGTGTAAAAAGAATGATGTCATCATTAAATTGTCATCATTAAATTTACCTACCTTCAAAGAAAGAAGAAACAAGTCTAAGATAACTACAATGTATAAGATAATTAATGGCAATCTAAGTATACCCACAAATGATTTTATACCTAATCATTGTCCGTCAAGGGAAGGATATTATAAACAGCTTGACACTATGATTGACTCTTATAAATTTTCCCTTCTACAATCAGACTCTGGAACACACACCCCCCCCCCCCCCCCCCCCTTTGTAACTCACTCCCCTACCTTAGATGAGTTTTGACCATTCATTATGATCACACCTGTACACAACAATCTTTTTGATTTCTGCACAGCAACAAATATAATAATAATATCAGCTGATCGAAACGAGATGAACCTGCTAGCTACCACAAATGCTGTAGTACGCAGAGGGAAAAACTGAGAGAGAAAGACAGTATGCACCTTATCCAGGCCAGCTTCAAGCACGCAAAGGAACCTTGGAGGGAGAAATAGTCTGCAATCATGATGTAGCTCTGAGAATGCGTCTTTGGCCATGTCCCTTCAGCTAGTAAATATGTTAAGGGGGTAAAAGAAGCCTGTTATTCCTCCCAGAAAGCAGCTATGATACACACTTGAATCATAACGGGGTTACGCTGAATGGACCAGAATCCAGTTGATGCCGGTTCATAAAATGCGCAGCGCAATTTATAAATTTTGCAAATTCACAGATTGCCGCGGCGCCTCTCATCTGTCGATAGCGACGTACCACACTGAGCTATGTAGCGTGTACAGACGTCGAATTGAGAAATCTTGCAAATCATAATTAACTTGCATGATCTTGTAGGTTCAAGATGGTTTCTACTGGGTATATCACCCTTATTAAAAATTAGACTGTTCTATTAGGGTATATTTCAGGGGCAGATCTAGGATTTCAGAAGGTGGGGGGGGTACTAACAATGGTTGGTTGGCTAGACTGGCCAATACGACTAGTCTAGCTATAGTGTGCAAAGCACACTCAGCATGCTCTATCTAGGGGGGTCTGGGGGCATGCTCCCACAGAAAATTTTTGCAAATTTAACCTATTCAGTATTAAAATTTGGTAATAGTTCTGACTGAAAAATGATGCCACTTTGTTTAAGAGATTCACAATGCACAATACTTGTAAAGCATTGTGAGTCACCTAAGAGTAATAATGATGAAATGACACCATTATTCCAGAACAGTTGCTGTCATATGAGGGCACAGCCAGTAACTAAAATATGATCAAGACACACGGTAGTGTGTCGTGCTGCCCAAGAAGCCGGCGCGCCACACCCGTGAGTATATCAAGACACACGGTAGTGTGTCGTGCGGCCCAAGAAGCCGGCGCGCCACACCCGTGAGTATATTGACAGGAAGAACGAAAACGTCATTTTCACACCTTTGTATCTCGGTGATCACTTATCTGATTGGAACCAAATTTGCTACACAGTTGCCCGCCAGCCAAGGGAGTCTACATTCCAAATTTGAAGGAAATCGCTCCAGCCATTTCCGAGATACGAGCTGCCAAAGTTTCGTTTTTTTTTCTTCGTTTTTTTTTTCTTCTTCGTCTTTTCGCACACTTGCAAAAATTGCTATAACAAGCAAACGCATACTCCGATCGCCTTGAAATTTGGCACACAGAAAGGGAATCCAAAGGCGAATCCTAGAATCAAATTTGGTACAAATTCGATGAATGGTTCAGGAGTTATGACCGATTATTCGCGCAAAACAAGATCGATTTGTTGTCACGCCTACAGGGTAAACCGCTTCATGGAATGAATTGAAAATTGCTATGTAGATGGAGTAACTTTCGTAGGAGTGCCTTTTGGTGGTTTGAAAGAAATCGAGATAAAGACCACGGAGATATGACACAAAACCCAACCTGTGTCACAATTACGCGATCGATTTTTATGAATAAAAAAGTATTAGTTTTCACGCCTATACTAGACAAACCGCTTATAGCAATGAGCTGAAAATCGGTGTAGAGGAACTCACCTAATATAGGACGGGCTCCAAAATCGGACGCAATTACTCGAGCTACAAGAGGAATTTTCGAACAACTCATATATCTTTAGATAGTTCAAGGCTGTGGGACTTTGGGCACCAAGTATCAGCTTTCTCGGCTTCTTTGTCTGGTGGCAGCAGCCCTGCAAAGTCATTTCCGATTAATACGTATAATCGGAAAAAACAGTCGATTCACGGACACTCACCGTCTACATATCAGACTTGCATTCAATCAACAGTTTTCTACCTTAAAGTAGTAGAGTAACTCATCTACTTTCTAAATATCCCTGGTTTATTAAATCAAATCCTTTTAATCACGAATTACAAATCAAATAAAATGAGACGTCACTGGAGTAATATTCGCACCATAAATTTAAGTATACGGAAACTTGATAAAGTATACGTTGTTTGAGATACGTATACGGGAAATGTTCACCGTATACTTTACAGACATCGTTTACTTCCGTATACTTAAATTCATAGTGTGACTATTACTCCAGTGACATCTCATTTTATTTGATTTGTAATTTGTGATTAAAAGGATTTGATTTAATAAACCAGGGATATTTAGAAAGTAGATGAGTTACTTTACTACTTTAAGGTAGAAAACTGTTGATTGAATGCAAGTCTGATATGTAGACGGTGAGTGTCCATGAATCGACTGTTTTTTCCGATTATACGTATTAATCGGAAATGACTTTGCAGGGCTGCTGCCACCAGACAAAGAAGCCGAGAAAGCTGATACTTGGTGCCCAAAGTCCCACAGCCTTGAACTATCTAAAGACATATGAGTTGTTCAAAAATTCCTGTTGTAGCTCGAGTAATTGCGTCCGATTTTGGAGCCCGTCCGATTTTAGGTGAGTTACTCTATAGCTGGAATAATCTTCATAGAAAGTCCTTGCAGTAGTACAGAAGAATCGGATTACAAACCACTGAGTTATGATTCGAAAGCCAACTCGTGTAGCAAATGCGAGATCGAGATACTCTAATAGAACAGTCACCCTAATAGAGCATTCGGCTAATTTATTTATTCCATTATAGAATTTTATTACATCACAAGTTATTCTGTAGGGAGTTCAGCTGCAAACGGTTAATCTTATAGACAGTTCAGCAAGACAGTCACCATGTGGAGAGTTAAGCAAATATATCACTATAGAGATTCAGAACATTACAAGTCACACTGAAGAAAGTTCAGCTATAAACAAGTCATGCACTGTGTAGAGAATTCAGCTACAATTAAGTCACTCTCTAGAGAATTCAGTTACACAGAATTCAGCTACACACAAGTCACTGTGGAGAGAGTTCAGCTACAAACAAATTACCCTTTAGAGTGATCAGCTGCAAACAAAACACTTTGCAGGGTGTTCAGCTGCAACAAATCAACCTTTAGAGTGGTCAGCAATGAACAAATCAACACAAATCTACCTGTAGAGAGATAAGCTAGAAACAAATCACCTGTAGAGAGTTCAGCTACAAAAAATCACCCTGTAGAGACATCAGCTAGAAACTAGACACAATGTAAGGAATTCAGCTACAAGCAATCACCCTGTAGAGAGTTCAGCTAAAACAAATCAACCTGCAGAGAGATCAGCTACAAACAAATCACCTTATAGACAGTTCAGCTACAAACAAATTACCTTGTAGAAAGATCGGCTACAAACAAATCACCCTGTAGAGAGATCAGCTACAAACTAGACACAATGTAAGGAGTTCAGCTACAAACTAGACACAATGTAAGGAGTTCAGCTACAAGCAAATCACCCTGTAGAGAGTTCAGCTACAAACAAACAAACCTGTAGAGCAATCAGCTAGAAACAAATTACCCTGAAGAGAGGTCAACTACAAAAAATCACCCTGTAGAGATATCAGCTAGAAACAAATCACCCTGAAGAGAGGTCAGCTACAAAAAATCACCTTGTAGAGAGATCAACTACAAACAAAACATTTTGCAGAGAGTTCAGCTACAAACAAATCAACCTTTAGAGTGATCAGCAACAAACAAATCAACCTGTAGGGAGATCATCTAGAAACAAATCAACCTGCAGAGTGATCAGCTACAAACAAATCAGCTTGTAGAGAGATCAGTTACACACAAATCAACCTGTACAGAGATAAGCTAAAAACAAATCAGAGTTCAGCTAAAACAAATCAATCTGCAGAGAGATTAGCTACATACAAATCACCTTATAGATAGTTCAGCTACAAACAAATTACCTTGTAGAGAGATCGGCTACAAACAAATCACCCTGCAGAGAGATCAGCTACACACAAATCAACTTGTATAGAGATCAGCTACAAACAAATCACCCTGCAGAGAGATCAGCTAGAAACTACACACAATGTAAGGAGTTCAGCTACAAACAAATCACCCTGTAGAGAGATCAGCTTAAAACTAGACACAAAGTAAGGAGTTCAGCTACAAGCAAGGTACCCTGTAGAGAGTTCATCTACAAGCAAATCAACCTGCAGAGCTATCAGCTAGAAACAAATCACCCTGAAGAGAGGTCAGCTACAAAAAATCACCCTGTAGAGATATCAGCTAGAAACAAATCACCCTGAAGAGAGGTCAGCTACAAAAAAAATCACCCTGTAGAGAGATCAGCTAGAAACAAATCACCCTGAAGAGAGGTCAGCTACAAACAAAACACTTTGCAGAGAATTCAGCTACAAACAAATCAGCTTGTAGAGAGATCAGTTACACACAAATCAACCTGTAGAGAGATAAGCTAGAAACAAATCACCCTGTAGAGAGTTCAGCTACAAGCAAAACACCCTGTAGAGAGTTCAGCAACAAAGAAACCACAATGTAGAGAGTTCAGCTGCAAACAAATCACCTTATAGAGAGTTCAGCTACAAACAAATCACCCTGTAGAGAGATCAGCTAGAAACTAGACACAATGTAAGGAGTTCAGCTACAAGCAAATCACCCTTTAGTGAGTTCAGCTACAAACAAATTACCCTGTAAAGAGATCGGCTACAAACAAATCAACCTGTAGAAAGATCAGCTACACACAAATCAACTTGTAGAGAGATCAGCTACAAACAAATCACCCTGTAGAGAGATCAGCTACAAACTAGACACAATGTAAGGAGTTCAGCTACAAGTAAATCACCCTGTAGAGAGTTCAGCTAAAACAAATCAACCTGCAGAGAGATCAGCTACAAATGAATCACTTTATAGACAGTTCAGCTACAAACAAATCACCCTGTAGAGAGATCAGCTAGAAACTAGATACAATGCAAGGAGTTCAGCTACAAGCAAAATCACCATTTAGTGAGTTCAGCTACAAACAAATCAACCTGCAGTGAGATCAGGTTGAAGAGTTCACCTTGTAGAGAGTTCAGCAGCGAAGAAACCACCATGTAGAGAGTTCAGCTGCAAACAAATCACCCAGTAGAAAGATCAGCTAGAAGAAGTTACCTTGTAGAGAGTTCAGTTACAAAGAAACCATCATAAAGAGAGTTCAGCTACAAAGAAATTACCCCGTAGAGAGTTCAGCTAGAAGAAGTCACCTTGTAAAGAGTTCAGCTACAAAGAAACCATCATGTAGAGAGTTCAGCTGCAAACAAATCACTCTGTAGAGAGTTCAGCTACAAAGAAACCGCCATGTAGAGAGTTCAGCCTCATACAAACCACCTTGTAGAGAATTCAACTACAACAAATCACCCTGTAGAGAAGAAGTTACCTTGTAGAGAGTTCAGCTACAAAGAAACCATCATGTAGGGAGTTCAGCTACAAAGAAACCACCATGTAGAGAGTTTAACTGCAAACAAATCACCTGTAGAGAGTTCAGCTAGAAATAAATCACCCCGTAGAGAGATCAGCTGGACGAAGTCACCTTGTAGAGAGTTCAGCTACAAAGAAACCATCATGTAGACAGTTCAGCTGCAAACAAATCACCCTGCAGAGAGTTCAGCTACAAAAAAATCACCCTGTAGAGAGTTCAACTAGACGAAGTCACCTTATAGAGAGTTCAGCTACAAAGAAACCATCATGTAGAGAGTTCGGCTACAAAGACACCACCATGTAGAGAGTTTAGCTGCAAACAAATCACCTGTAGAGAGTTCAGCTAGAAACAAAATACCCTGTAGAGAGACCAGCTAGAAGAGGTTACCTTGTAGAGAGTTCAGCTACAAAGAAACCATCCTGTATATAGTTCAGCTACATTTCAAGTCACCCAGTAGAGAGATCAGCTGCAAAAAAAATATCCTGTGGGGATGGGCATGTAATAAATATATGTATATAATTTGTATAATTACTAATAAAATCATAAATAATTGAAGCACTAGAATTCTTCTTTAAGTTCTTTTCTTCTTCCTGTAGTAAAGAAAAAAACACATGGGTTAAAAAAGCCCCAAAGCCAGCCATAGGCCGGCTTTGCAGTATACAAATACAAAAAGAAGTGATATCTAATCAAAAACAGCCAAGCTGTAAAAAAAGGTGCGGCCCCCAAAAAGGCCATGGTGAAAAAAGATGTGAAATCCAAGGTGGCGGCCAAGAAATGGCTGTGATGGTAGGTTAATGGCTACATTTTAATAACGACAATTCAGGTGAATTTTGTGCCGCTTGGTCTTGGCACCAAATTCACCTGAATTGTTGTTATTAAAATGTAACCATTAACCTACCATCACAGTCATTTCTTGGCCGCCACCTTGGATTTCATATCTTTTTTCACCATGGCCTTTTTGGGGGCCGCACCTTTTTTTACAGCTTGGCTGTTTTTGATTAGATATTCTTTACATAAAGAACTTCAACAGGAAGGGGAAGGATATGAATATCAGCTAGCTATACATGATCCATACTTGCCATTAATTTTGTACTTGAAATACTTTAGTTTAGCAGTACATTAAATTTAGCAATTTTAGAGTTTTGGTTTTTGCTAATTGATCACAGTTAATAAAATTTATATGGTAAATTATACAGGATCACTAAATTTAGTGTATTACTTTGCTTATAAGGTATAGCTAGCTATAGTGTGCTTTACAGTGTGCTTTACAGTCTCATGGCTCAAACTATAACATCCAAACAGTAACAATGAAGAGAGAGCTTGAGAGAGCAAGTATACACTCACCATACAGTACATGTGCATGACCTGAGAGTATATGCATACATAGAATTTTCCAGCTAGAAGTGATGCTTCCTCAGGAAATTTTTGGAGTGTAGCCATCACAAGATTAAATCTGGAAGCTATTTTTAATCAAATACTCTATTAAATGAAATATTGTGGGTACAAGATGGATGAGTTCAGTTGTAAGCAATTTTAGAAAAACAGAACTACATTTTTAAATGCTATTGGATTATAAGGCTATACATAATAGTGGATTGTCAAAGACAATACACAGGATTGGATCTTAAGGTCATTGTAGAGGTTTAAAATGCACACAAAAATAACTTCAACTTTGTAGTATATATAGTCACAGACTGTTCTGTTGCTATTTCAATCTGACTTTTTTACAACTATAATCCCATCACCATATTCATTTTTTACAACCAAAGTCCAAAGTTGCTTGCATATACAACTAGTTTTTGGTCACAACTAACCCCTTACAATGTGACAGCATAAATTCTGTGGTATTATTTGAGCTTATAAAGTCGAGCTTCAAGGGGTTTGGGAGTACAAATCCTGTATGACATTAAATTTTATTAGCTTTAATTGATGCTAGATTCAGATAAATGCAGCATGGAACTTTGGTACTGATAAAGCAAAAACAAACAGTTTTCAGATACTACAGCCTTGTTTACTGCATACATGCTAAGAATTTTACTGCTTTACTTACTCAAGCATCAAGTTTGTAGCAACAACTGAAAATACCTGCTATAAACCATTTGACAGAATTGTTCTCAGAAAGTGCTTAGCATATGGCAGGATGTTTAGAGCAATGGTAAGATAGCAGTGCACAGGTAAAGAAAACACACTGGCAATTTCTTGAAGAAAAACAGTATGATGGATGTTCTATTAGAGTACTTGACTGTTCTATTAGAGTATTTCGATTTTTAGCAGCTTTTAGGTTAAAGTCTCACACCAAAAGTATAATTTGAATCTCCCTTAGTATTTCTAAGTTAAGATTATCCATTCTCCCTTCTCTTTCCATCTTTTCATTGCCCAAGCATATGTATAAGATGCAATTACATCTATACTGCAACTTCTAGAAACTTACTATCTTGCACATGGTAAAACTTTGGAGGAGGGGTGCTTCAGCAACCCAAGCACCCCCCCCCCTAAATCCACCCTTGTATTTATATAGCTATAGCTATATAAATATACCCTAATATATAGCTATATAAATATACTCTAATAGAACAGTCAAATTTTTAATAAGGCTGATATATATACAGATAAACAACTGCACTGCAATGTAAAAAACTATTTTTATAGAATTTTCCATACTGTATAGCTCTACCTGAAGTCTCAGATACACTAATAGAGCAGTCAAAAGTTTCATAGTAACTAAATTTTCTTTGAACATGAGTAAATTACCAAAGGACATCATTTAAAAATTTACAAGTGCCATTCTTCTTGTTTACTACAAAGTAACTTTTTTTTTCTCATCGTGTGTAGTGAATTCTTGGAACAGTCATATTATTGAGGCATGCTCATTGAACAACTTCAAGTCAGAGCTGGATATGTATTGGACTAATAATATGTATTTTTTTCAATCATGATTTGGTGCACAGGCTATTTTATAGCCTCTTTGCCAAAAATAAAAATAAATCCATGCCGGTGCAAAAAAGAACTTCGGTAACTTGTTTTCTACTTGCACACTGATTTCTATAGGGATACAGTACATGAAAGAATGATAAAAAAATTATTATTTGCTTTACAGCATACGTAAGTACAGTATAAACATTAGTAGTCCTTAAAATCTAATGTATGCTGAAGGTCCACTGGCATCCAGTGCCAGTGGCCAGGAGTAAATAGTTATTAAGATTAGTTATAGTTACTTATATTATATAAAAACTCATTTAAAGCAAGGGTTACAGGTGATCAAAATTGGGAGGTTTGGGGGACTTATTACAATTACAACAGGGACAAACAAAAGAAAAAGTGCATGCATTGTCAGGATCAAAATTTAGTTAAAAATAATTCCATAGAAAGTTTGTTGTAAGTTTTGTACTTGATAGTAGGTAGGCTAAGATTGTAATTTATTATTGGTAAAACATTCCATATACGAGGGAGTCTGTTGAAATAGAAGTTGCTGCTGGAAACATTAGTATTTCTTATGTGTTGCAGTTTATAGCTAGATCCTGATCGTGTGTTTCCTGAAGTGAATTTAATATAGTCAGTGATAGTAAATGCATTTGTAGGGGATTTAAGGCTTTTGATAAAAAAACATTATGTCACAGATGTCCAAACATACATTAAAGGTAAAATTTGGAGCTCAAGTAATCGAGATTAGTTGCTGGTATAGTCATTCAATATGTACTTCGTTGCACAACGCTGAAGCTGTTCTAGTTGTCTGATATCTTTTAATAAATATGGTTTCCATAGTGTTGAACAAAACATTAATTGGGATCTGACTAGCGATATAAACTTTGTGGTGGCTAGCTACATGTATCACTGTACTCTATTTTCACGGTAGATTACCATTTTGTCTGCATTGTCATTCTCTGTAAATTGATAATCTAATAATTGTCCTGTTGCATTGTTCCACGAATGTATTGTATAGAGTAGCAATACTTAGTGCCATCAAGTTGAAGTTGTCCACTACATGCATAATAATCTATGGTGTTGCACTATTGCACTGCTCTCCTGAGTATTGCACGCACTGTTTTAATTTTTTGGTGTTGCACTGTTTTAATGTTTCATGCAGTGTTGCACTGTTATGTGGGGAGGGGAATCATTGAATAGTCAGCAATTACTGTTCCATGCATTGTACAGACTTTGACCTTCACGAATAGTGGTTGTCTTGAGATGGTTAAGGTCCAATGGAAGAACATTAGTAGCTCAAGATGCTCTTCAACATTGGCAAATGTTCAGAGAAAAGCTTTAGACAAAAATTGTATGAATGTAATTCCAAAAAAAAAAAAAACTTCCATCTCAACATGCAAAAATGTCAACATCTAATTTTAACAATATACTATTACCATATTTTTGATGCCACAAGTGGCACACTGGTACTATTAGAATGCAAACAATTCCAACTATAAAAGTTCATCCTATAGTATGTGCATGTGTCAACATCCTTATGTGTGTCAAGGACAAAGATTCTAGCTTCATACACTTTTTCTGTAAAAGGCAAAAACTATAGCACAAAATTCATGGTCTTATACAAAGTCTGTTATATAGAGATTCCAACTTATGGCATGTTGAATTAGCAAATCCACTTTGTGCACAACACACATTTGAACATTACACATAAATACATGTATGTATCTGTCCTAGCTGTGATCTTAAATAAAAATGCACTGATGGCCTGTATAAAAATATTATAATTGAAGTACCAGTGCAGCTTACACTTGTACAAGGTACATGCATGTAAAGATATACTATGTATTATTAAACATCTTTTTATGTCACAGTACATTCCTTCTTGAGCAACTCTTCTACCTCTCTTCTGCCTTCTATTTTAGTAGCCTTTCCCTGAAATCTTCCTTTTTTACCTCCACCTTTTGCATCCAACAATGTTGCAACTCTGTATATAAGAAATATGTACGTCTGAGCATTATACTTTTTATGATACTTTGCTATACCTCCAGAACCACTTGTAGGCTTTTAAGGTACATGATTAATTATTTAATCAGGACACACAACAGTGAGTCATGCAGCCAAGTACAGCTAGTGCGGATGCGCGACAGCAAGAGCGTATCGAATCCTATGGACAAGGGAGCGTGTAACTCCATACACTACCAATACTACGGGAAAAATTAAAACATGGCGTACAGTGTTACTATGTATATAATTGGTTACATCATTCTTACGCACAACAAGGATACACTGAATGGGCTGCTACTCCATCGTCTAGTATGAAGGTAGTAAAGCTGCTTTGATAGGAAGATCATCGAGTTGAAGGTAAAGCTTGGAATTATACTTAAACAGAGTAATTTTGCGTGATAATTGATTGTAGAAAGACTGTCCTACTAAGCCTGTGCTACTGTTCTTCTGTCGTGCCATTGAACTTCGTTTCCATAGCTTCGCTTTGTTGCAGCGGAAACGTGATGCATTCAAGCATGCGCCCCTGCGTAATACCCTAATTAGGAAATTTTAAAGTTTATTTATTATAGTACATGGCAGTCATGTTTGAATTTCACTTTTTACAAAGTTACATGCTTCCTTGTCCATAGGATTTGATGCGCTCCTGGCGACAGACAAGTGTGTATTTTACAGGAACCTCTGGAGGTATGTCCCCAGGGCTCTAAGAGCTAATTAGTCTTGCATAGCTAGACCACACTTTGAGGCCAGCTATGGGTGCACATCTGAAGAAAACGCTGTTTTCACGCATTCGTAGCTCAATACGGAAATCAACCAGTTTTGCTGCGGAAACTCCCTCCACTTCCTATTCTATGAATCCGCCCAGCCATCACTGAGATATGCACCTTCAAAGTTTGTCTTATTTTCTTCATATTTTTTTCTTACTCTTCTTGCGTAAATTTTCTTTTCACACACTTTAGAAAAATTGCAATAGCTTGTGTGTGCTTTAGTTGTTTGACCTCAAATTTGGAGGGTAGTACGAACATAATGCAACACATTTACAGCCAAATTTTTGTACAGGTTGAACTAAAAACAACAGAATTGTGTGTGATTTTGAAAATTGCAAAAGCGATTTGTTGTCACAACTATAGGGTAATCCACTAGATGGAACAACTTGAAAGTTAGTCTGTACATAAAGTTACTATCATAGTACAAACCTTTTGTAGTTTGAAAGTACTGAGAGTATTAAAACCAAACATGTGAAAAACGTGATTGAGATACTCTAATAGAACAGTCACTAAGAAGTAAAAAACGTGTGCAAAAGAACATCGGAAAACATTTCTCCAGGTTTTGAACCAATGACCTCCACACATATATACCCAAGTTCTTTACCACTGTGCCACTGCTCAGTTGCTCATCTCACATAATTTCTACCTTATAAATGATAGTTCTGGTTTAGTAT
The DNA here is from genome assembly GCF_963678975.1 of Dysidea avara. Taxonomy (NCBI): domain Eukaryota; kingdom Metazoa; phylum Porifera; class Demospongiae; order Dictyoceratida; family Dysideidae; genus Dysidea; species Dysidea avara. The sequence goes on from NC_089274.1 coordinate 9,057,547, forward strand.
ACTAGAATGAAAACTCATAGATCTATCAGTGGAAATTCTAAAACATTCTATATGCGTTGCATAGAAGTGCTCAGAAAAAATGAGTGCTTTATTAAATCAATCAGTTCATTGGAGACCACATCCTAACTTTTCTCCCTCTATTTCTTCTGTTTTTCAGTCTGCCATCTTCCTAACTACCTTCAGCAGTAGGGACCTGCTGATTATGCTCATTGTTTTACCTATTGTGCTATGCTGTACTGCTCAAAATTTTGCCTATTAGCTTAAATTAATGTTCAATATTTACCTATTATGCTCAAATTATGCTCAATATTTATACCTCAGTTCCCATGTTTTTCTAGTAAATTTGCACTTTATGGGAAAATAGCAAGTTTGCTGAAGCACAGACTCTAAATCCTTGCTTGTTAAAATGCATGTCACAGAAAAGATCAATACACTTTAATAGAACAGTCAGCTGTCTGATTGTTCTCTGACTGTTCTATTAGAGTATATCTTTTTTTTTCTGTAATATGTATTTTGATAAGCAAGAATTTATGGTAATGTACAAGTGTTCTGCCTATTATGCTAGCATTATGCTCAATGCTTTCAGGTACCTATTATGCTCATTATTATGCCAGCATAGTCGACGGGTCCCTATTTAGTAGCAAGCAGAGTTGATTTGGATGCCATCTTTTCCTCATTCTAACAATGCATTGATGTGTCAAAATTCAAGTGCAACTATCCCCATCACACCCACACTCTTCCCTTTCCCTACTGCTTCTGGTGGGTTGTGTTAATACTCTGTACTATTCTTTACATATTCTATAATAATATTATCACACTAAAACAATGAAAATGTGCTGTGTGGCCAAGTACAGCCAGTGCGGGCGGGCAACATACCCATTTTACAGAACCAGAAAATGCCATTTTCATGTATCCGTAGCTCCATAGTGCTTGAACCTCAGCTTGAACGATATAATGAACCATTTCTGCTGTGGAAACTTTTTCAGGGTAGGGCATCTCCCATTCCTAATTTGAGTTGAATCTGCCCAGCTATCATTGGGATATACACGCCTTCAAAATTCATCTTATTTTATTTTTTTGTAAATACATATAGCCATGCAGTCTTCAACAATTCCTGTAGTAAAGGGAAAAAGAAGTTAAAAGGAAGTATCAAGGCCAACCATAGGCTAGCTTTGGAACTTGTAATTACAAAAAGAAGTGATATACAGGATAGGCATTGTTGAAATTTATTAGCATTAACATTATTGCAGCCATTTGTTGGTCGCCACCTTTGATTTCACAACTTTTATACTCAGACTTTTAAAGGCTGCACCTATTTTCACAGCTTGGCTGTTTTTGTGCGGATTACCTACCACTGAAAAGTAAAAGTATGCAAACACGACGCTGCACAATATTTATGCCAAGAATTCCATATTAGGTTTTACTGCAGCTGTACAGTGTAGCTTTGTAAGGTAAACTCTTGTATAAGTGGGTGTGTGCACACAATACATAATTATGAACTCTTGATAATACTGGTTAGTCTTACTGCACACATGATACTAGTACTAGCAAATACCATCAATATTGTAGATTCAAAGCCAAATATCATATAACTGGCTATAGTGATTTCAAACATTGATGTTGCTCTAAGGAAACTGATTTTGTACATCAGGCCATGAGACAATCTTGAAATTGCAATGCATTATTATTATGTTCAGCATTTACGTAACTATTGGATACAACAAACTGTCCACTTTAGTTACCTTGGTCCCAGTGCTGTGACTTGTGCTTCATTACCAGCTAACAGAAATTGGCCAGGACCCTTGTCTGCTCCAACCGTTGCAAATACCAAAACACCCTATACAATCATATATGTTGGAGTGATCACTCAGGTCAATATTACTGAGCATACATTAGAAATATGTGGCATACTAAATTTAGTACTTGTCCTGATTCTACATATATTGTGCACGACCAAGAGTTAACTATCAAAGACAGACTAAAACAGCTTAAATAGTGTGTAACAGATGACAAAACTGGGGGAGTCATGGTTGCCCTACTTTAGTGGTCAATACTTGTAACTTCAGATTAAGATACTCTAATAGAACAGTCAAACTTTTAATTATAGTAGCTACTTACTTTTTTTCCTTGTGGCAACACTCTAAAATAATATCTTGTAAGTTAGCAAAAGTTTCCTGGAGGTATATCTTCAGGGCCCTAAGAGCTAATTAGTCTCGTATAGCTAGACCACATTTTGTGGCCAGCTGCGGGTCTGGTTTACTGAAACAGTTTTCGTTAAAACGTGTGCGTGTGCATGTGTGTGCATGTGTGTGTGTGTGTGTGTGTGTATGTGTGTGTGTACCTATCTATCTACCTATGTTTGTCTGTACATACCCACATGAGCAAATCCTTTCAGTGACAAAAGCAGTCAGCCTAGGAGAACTAAACACTAAATGTTAAACTTCAGCATAGGTAAGCTTTGCACTAAGGCAGTTTCTTTTCACCATAGCGACTCCCTACAAACTTCGTGAACTAGGCTCTTCAAATGTTTCACTATTGGAAAACACCATAGCAGGCTTCTTAGGCTACTAGGGAAAGTGTATTCCTTCTTGGGGTATGTACCCTACAAAAGCCTCAAGGGTTTGTAGATATTTGTAATAGACAAACTGTGCATTAAAATAGTTTGTTCAAATAGTGCTTCCATAGTAACATAATTAGAGAATTATAAAATAATTCACCAATTACGAAATACAAAATTACAATAACTTTATTACATTACTGAAATCTATTAGTTAAAATAAATTTGTTGATTAATTCTAGCTCGTAGCTGCATGGCACCTGGTTTTAAGAGGTGGCGCACAAGTTTCCTTTTATGTGTGGGTGGAGAAAAAAGAGTCTGGTGAATATAGCATAGCACTGTTGTTCTGGCAGACAACAGATTTTGACTTTTTAGTCCTCAGCCTGTTGTTAATTAATCAGACACTTAAAAATGAGGACACCTGTGTAATCTAGACACTTGCTAATGGTACCCAAGAGTTCCATATCTGTAAACTCTTTCTTTGCCAAATGCGGTCCCCAGTGCTTTGGCTTGCTCCACCACTCCTGAATGGTATAAGTTGGTTTGTAGTACAGTGAAACCTATATATTACAGACACTTTCCAAAAGTGTCCTGTGTCCTGATTTTCCAGGTCAGCTTACATGCTAAGAGATACTTTGGGAATCTCGCATAGCCAGACTGTTTTTTTTTTTCCCTTTTGTGTGTGGACAGAGAAAAAGGGTCTGGTGAACATAGCATAACACCAAGAGTTAATAATAGTAGGGAGGGAGAGTGTCTAACGCTCAATAGGCCTGTATAAAATGAGCGCGTAGAGCACCACGCTTATTATCGTATATCTTTGTAATTTCCTATAGTGTTGATGACCGCAATAAACACGTTATGTCACATTTTGTATGGCCTTGCAAAATCGATAGTTGGTGAGAAAGCAGTGATGCGAAGATGGCTACTCCAGTGAGTGATGGAAGAACCAGAGAGAAATCGTTCATAACTTTCATCTGGCGCTTTTTCTTAGGTTGGGATTCTTCAGGCTGTGTTTCATCGGCGCCGCTTCTTTTCCTTGCCATTGCTTTCGTCTGACACTTCTTCTTGGTTACTTCCAGCTCATCACTCCTCGACCGACGCTTCTTCTTGGGCCTTACCTCGGGACGTGGCTGAACGGTAGATTCGTGATGCAATTCTACCTGTGCTTCCGAGTGTGCTTCATCTCAGCTTTCCTCATTGATCTTCTCTGACGCTTCTTCTTGCTATGCTGAACTGTTTCTGCTTCAATTTTGGCCAGTACCGAGGGCTGTTCATCGTAAATCGACATGTTTGATTGCACACGCTGCCTCGCACGTTGCTCATGAGACTGATTCGTGAACAGCTAGTAGTATCGATAATGTCCTTCTGCGGCTTGCCTCATTTCACATCTCCCTTCATGCAATCAACACGTCTGGCTAAGAAGCCAGATTGTCTTACGCGCTCATTTTATACAGGCCTATTGAGCGTTAGACACTCTCCCTCCCTACTATTATTAACTCTTGATAACACTGTTATTATGGCAGTTGACAGATTCTGGGGATTCTCTTGTGCAGCTTCTGATTGGAAGAAAAGACTGTTGATTGGTGTGTCAATTCCTTACGAACTCAAGGCAGTTGTGTTATTTAGGCTTGCGCTTCTATGGACTCGTTGTCATTGATATCCACACCAATCAGCAGCCTTTCTTCCAATCAGAATAAAATCCCCAGTTGTTCATATATGTCATCCTTACATTGCATAACCAGGAATGGATGTATTTTGTACATGACCAACAAGGAATACCCTCTACTGCCCATCTTAGACCTTAGAGAATCATGTTCACAGTTCAGGTTTGCATGGCTGTCAAAACAAGTGTTAAAGCAGATATCATGTTTGTTGAAGCCAATATACAGTAAACAATGAATTTAGTAGTGCTGCATAAAAAAAACATCAGTCCACGCTATGCAATTCTGCAAGCTACAGGGGATGTGTATGAGTGTAGGCCATACATACAACTGTTGGTACCAAGTTGTACTACTACAGTACACTAAACACAAACCTTTTCAGTCAACTTGTTAGCTATCGTGTTCATGAACTCATTATCACCATCTTCTCTATTAAAGTATACAAGAAGATAAAACTGTTTGCAGTACTCAATGGTAGGAACATTGTTAAGCTACGTTGATACATTTTTCCAATAAGAGTGTTTGAAACTATAACCTCATCACGTGCATATACATGTGTATAAGACAGTCTGTATACATGTGCTTGTTTATCCAGGTAGTGAAATACGTTTCTGTTAAGACACACCACTTCTACCCCAAGTAAACATGATGAAAAGTCTTTGTTTAGGTCTGTTTTCAATATACAGGTATTTCAGGAAATGACTCACATGTCCACAGCCAGCCTGCAGATGGATGTGGACACGCTCTCAATACAAATAAAAATTTTAGTATTGGCATATACCTTTGTGCATGTAGTGTATATAAAGAGTGTGAAACAGGGAGTTGCATGCTGTCTGCTCTATTAGAGTGCATAATATTATACCTGAAAAATGTGGCACTCTTTTGTCATTGTATAAAAGTGAAATACCTTCTGATTTTTTGTCTGTCAATATGCCTGGCTAGATATTGGATCTTGCTCACCCGGGTTACATTTTGTCCAGGTCACATTTTGTCCGGGTCACATTTTGTCCGGGTCACTGACCCACTTTATAAAGTATCTGGGTCTGACCTGACCTGTGAAATGCATTAATTAGTTTGGCAATGTGGAAGCATATAAATGCATTACACGCCACAGTCTAGTCCCTTTGTAAGCCACGCCCACTTATAGGTATTATGTGTTACTGCATGTAGGCTTACGTGAAGCCATTCCCATTTGTCAGTAGGTGTACCGCAGTCTGTATTACAGACCGCAGTACACCTACTGGCTCCATGTAAGCATGCAGACAGCAACAGACATGGATTAATGCGCAAATCCAGCTGTCTGCAAGCTACTGCGGAGCCATGCCCACTATTTGATTAAACAGCAATCCAGGCTATATCAATCTACATCATATCTGGGTCAAATTCAGATTGCTACCCAGGTCACCAATCAGCAGTAGTGGCCCAGTTTCAACACTGTTATGAACATTTAGACAATTGCTATACATGTTGTTAATATATTATGATATAGTATGTTCACATTGAGCTGAATCCTGAAAAACAGCTAAAAATTAAAAGTGGATTTTTTCTCAACAGAGTTAACATTTCAGCCAACCAGATGATTATTGGTAACAGCAAAGGTATCAACAACAGACACGTACGGTTTGGCTCCATTACAAGTTCGGGAAAGGACTGTAATGGACACTGTACTTGTATGGCTTCCCCATAGGAAATGTATTGTGAAAATTTTGATTGGCCATAAATATTATGTCAAACAGTTGAATAAAAAGATTTTGAAATAGTTTTAGCGGGTCAAGCAGTACTACAAATGAGCCAAATTTCAAGATCATGTGTAATTGCATCCATGAGTTATTTAATGTTTTTGAGGATTCAGCTCAATGTGAACATACTATAGTAGATTCAATTACTACATGTCCACACTGATGAAAATATCAAACTTCCCCGTACAAGTTCAGCTTGTACACAACCCAACCCAAACCTCTATAGTGTCATCAACAATGTTATGTTGTGTGCAAAACAGAATCCATATCAGTGTACAACCTACATTCAAACTTGACACAAATTTGGTCCCAATCTACGATATCAATTCACACACTATACATGGCAATACACACACTTCACGTTATTCGTGGAAGTATGCAGTGCTTCTTTTAAAGTCTCACTCATTAAATTCACAAATGTCAAAGCGATCGCTCTATTAGAGCATCTTTCCCCACTAACACTTCACTACTGACATGCTTTGACTGTGAATATACGTGTGCTCTTCACCACTGCCAATTGTCATGTTGCACACAGAAGTCACAAGCCCATACAAACATTCCAAAATCATACCAAGTTATTCTGCTGGAGATCTTTCACAGCAGAATATCGCTAATACTGTCTGTTTAACAGTAACTACACAAAATCCTGTGCATCTATACAGATTCTACTGTTATAAGAAGCCACAGTGGTGCACATTCAGGTTACGTATATGGTGCACAACTCACAACATTACACTTTGATCTTCCCACAGCAATAAACAAGTCATGGGAAATCTTGTGAAAACCTCATAGACATTATTTGGAGTGAACTCATAACAGTTTCCTTGCATTGGCATGGATTTAACACATGAAAGTAATTGTATAATTGCTGTACCTGTGATCACTTTACATGAATATGTATCCACATTACTCAAAAGTTACAATAGTAAACACATCACACTCTAACATATCATGCACTGTATTTGTTCACACAAACCTACACATGCACGCACGCACACACACACACACACACACACACACGCATACACACACATGCACGCACGCATGTACACACGTATGCACGTACGCACACACACACGCATACACACGCACGCACACACACACAAGCATGCACACACGTATGCATGCACTCACACACGCATGCACACATACATACAACACACAGTACTGTAGAGTACTTGTGTATACAGCAGACATTAGATACTGGTACAGTGCTGAGATGTAGTGAGGCGGTCAAGTCAGCTATCTCCCTCAAATGGTTGCGATTAACCTGAGCAACAACAGTAACTCATGAAATGATAATCACATACCGTATAGAGTAAACTTTGGCAGGGGAAAACTTTGGACGAATTTGACAATTTACTACAAATTCACCAAAATTTTACCCACCAATTACTCATAGCGTCTGAGATTGGCATCTTCATAGCAAAAAATTGAGATTGAATTTGCCAAAGTTTATTTCGCCAAATACAATTTAGCTGGCTATTCGCCAAAGGTTACCCCCAACCAAAGTTTCCCTCTATACGGTATAGTACATGTGCAAACATACAGTACCTTGTTAGCATTTCTTGATACTTTATGAAGCTTTTCCACACATTCAAGATGATCATCAGCACCAGCACTATAGAGAGATAATATAAACACTGACATATAAATACGTACATACACAAATACATACATAAATACTTGTGTATGTGACTAGACCTGCTCAACATGTTCCCACACAAGATTGTCAGATATGCCACATATTAAAGAAGTAACTAACTGGTCATAGCTAAAGTTATCACCACTAAATTTTCATTGTACAGTGGAACCTGTCTAAGACAGTCACCTTGGGCCAAGATATTTTGGCCTTAATAGGCAGGTGAATCAGTGTATAAATAGCTTCCCTTGGGAATTTACAAGTGGTCTTTTTAGAGAGGTGGCCTTCCTAAACAGGTGACCACTAAGGCAGGTTCCACTGTATGCCTATTTTCCTATTTCTTTAAAACAAAATAAATTTTCCTGCTAGTGTTTCAGTGGTACTATTTTACCACAAACGCTCTTATCAGATGGAGGGTGTAGGATGATAACAAAATGGAAAAGTAATACACCAGAAGGCATCAGGTCAAATACCAGCTATACCTGGAGCTGACAATTGTTTAAGCACTAGTTTTCCAACATCACAGAGTTTTGTGACAATTATCTTCTTGGGCCAGTCCATAGCCATTAGACCATCATTCACATACCCAACAACATAATATACAAAAACAACGAACAACACTACAGCATAGCTAGGAAAGTCCAGAAACTGTTTTAATGTATAAGTGTAGCAATTAAGTTGTGGAGTAACCTCAAAAAACACTTGCACTAACAAGTACACAGGTTTTGTCACACGAACTGTTGATATGAATGTACTTTTATTTTGGGCAAAATTTTGCTGCTAAACAAATGTGGAAGTATATGAAATGTAGTTCATACCAAGATACACATACGATAGTACCTAAGAAGTGTTCGTTAACATAGGTTGAGCCAAAACATTGATGAATTTGTAAAGATAATCTTAATTTCTGTTATATGCCAATACCAACCTGAGGATTTTGGTCAAGGCCTTTTCATTGTTATACATTTTCTGCATCAGTCTTGTGACCCTGTTCCCAGCAACATAATACAACAAGGTTGAGCCACGCTTGTTCTCACAATGTAACAACTTCACAACCTACAACAAAATTAGACATGTGTATTGGACTCACAGAGACAAAAAGATATGTGTAGTTCATTTAGAATGCAAGCTGTAGTGCTCCTAACAATGCTTATGAATACAGTCTCCTACACAACAAATGCATTCTGCCCACTACAAAATTGGTCCTTAAACTAATAGTAAAACTTTGCTGAAAGATTAGTGTGAATTGCTTATCAGATCAGTTACATTACTCTATCCAATATCAGCTATAATAGCAAAATTTTTATATCAGATGTGTAAGTACAACATGTAAAATCCTGTTACTGCGAACTTCATTCACATCACATCAACCCAGAATGGTGTTATGTTCTAACATACAAACAATACCATATTTGTACTGCTATGCAAAAAACACAGCATGTGGAAAGAAGCTCATCAATACTGGGAACTACATAACTTCTAGGGTACCCTAAAAAGGAGATTAATACAATAGCAGTGGCGGATCCAGGATGGGGCATTTGGGGCAAATGCCCCCCCCCCTTCAAGAAATTGCATACAAGATCGATATACTCTAATAGAGCAGTCAATTACTCTAATAAAGCAGTCACAATGTTCATGAGGCAGTGTAGCTTACCTATGAAGCTACAAATAGGATTTTATTTTACATAACAGACGTGATATAGTAGGTAAGGATAACTAGCTATTATTGTTGTGACCTTTTTTTTTTTTTTTTTTTGGTCTTCAACTGGTTTTCAGCAAGTTTTTTTGGTCTTCAACTGTTTTTCAGAAAGATGCCCCCCCTCTTTCGAAACTCTGGATCCGCCCCTGAATAGTGCATTGATGGGTGACCTGTGTGATACACTGCAACAGCATAACTAGAGGAATATACACCCTTCCAGTCTGGATGTTTCACTACCAAGTAAAGAGGTTTTTGTAAAATTGTCATGCAATGTAAGTGTGACTATTTTGTAAGTAGTCATATCTGCAAAAATGGGACCAAACTTCTTCAGTTTGTTATAGATGTTTTACTAAAAAATGAAACCATCTCTTGTAATAATATCGTATACACCTTTATATAATGGTATACGCAAAAATGTATGGAAGAGACTCCATCATATATGTATGAATGTAAACGTCTGTACACACTGTATGATTGTATGAATGTAGAGAACAACAGTACCTGAATATCACTGAGATTTTTCACATGAGTACCACAGCACATGTTAGAATCAATGCCTGTATTAACCACATGATGTGTACTAAACTATATGATAATGTGCTCACCTTTAATCTCCACCACCCTCACTAAACCAACATGGTCATCAGGCAGACCTCTGGACCTCACCTGCAATACATCACATCATCACACATATGATAACATGTTCAACAGGTCCCATAAAAGCCCAACTAAATTTTACAATTTACATAAACAGTTTAAATCATTATTTTTCTAACAGGCTACTAATTCTTTAATTTTGTTAACAGTTTAGATCATACACACATGTATAGTAACTTAAAATCCTGCCAATTATAATGTGTATCATTACACATGAAGATTACCATCACCTTATAAGGTAGTTACTCACTTTGTCTAGTTCTGCACTATCTGGTTGTAACCATCTTGGCTCAACTGGTACATGTGATCTGATGTGCTCATTACACACTTGCTCAATTTCTTGCATTTGTTGGTCACTGACTTGTTTTGTGTTCAGTTCTATAAAGCATTTATTGTCCTCTCCAATTGCCAAGTTCCTAAATAAATAATGTGTATTCACACTATGCATATGTATGAGTATGTGTACCTTCTACCTACACTATATATGTAAAAGCTAAACAACACTATGGACCAAATTGGACACTTGGACCCAGGGGCATTTCCACTTTCACGAGGGTTGTCCTACTAGCCTCTAATGTTGGTTACCCAACATCCCTGGTGTGTGTGTGCGTGTACGTGCGTACATGCATGCATGTAGCATGCACAGTGTGTGTGCGTGCATGCGTGCGTGTGCATGTGTGTGTGTGTGTGTGTGTGTGTGTGTGTGTGTGTGTGTGTGTGTGTGTGTGTGTGTGTGTGTGTGTGTGTGCGTGTGTCGTGCATATGACTTAGTGGGAGGGAGCAAGCAATTACAAACAAACAATTAGATAAGTTATACATCAGGATATACACAGGATATAAATTATAAGGTAATCATCATTTCATGCTGTGTAATTATGTAATAGGAACTAGACCTATACATACCAAGTTAGGAGTTCCAATATTCTAACTCATCATATAACCATGATATATATACCTTGACCCTGAAGATCACGTAAATTGAGGTCACATTTAACACAAGTACATATCAAAAGTACATGACTTATAGTGAGATGAGTCACACAAATAGCAAATACCTATACATGTTTTTAAATCACCATGAGTTTGTAAGTAAGTACCATAAGGTTATGGGATGAAGTCATGAAGCTATGTTTAGGAGACAGGACTACTTGAGCCATTGTAACTTATAAAATTAAAGATACAGTTAATACTGAGATTTCATTGTATTTTCGTCTCACTGGTACTTACCAAGATGTTGTTTTATAACCAAACAGTTTATCAGCTATGGCAGTAATGAGATGTTGACCAGAGTGTTGCTGCATGTGATCAAATCGTCTCTTCCAGTCTACATTCATGTGAACACTGTCACCTTCAGCTAGAGGAGCTGCTGTGAAGTGAACTGCAGTTGCTCCACTTCGCAGTACTCTAATTACTTCTATATTGTTAATCTGTTAAAAGAAATGAGATTTGTACTAAAAATGTCATCACACACAAACACACACACACACACACACACACACACACACACACACACACACACACACACATAATACAAGGATGATAGACTTACAGTTCCTCGATCATCTGGCTGCAATAAAAGGAAGTAATACATGTATAAAGTAGGAGAACACAGTACAATAGTAGCTATGCAAAGTGATACTGTAAATGTGCTGTAGTGTAGTGGATGGTTTCAAATTGTTTGGGTGACACAAATTAAGAGCCTTTCAACCAGGTCTAAGTGGGTGTATTCATTAATTAACACATAAATACATGTAAACTCATTGTAGAGTACATTTATCTTCAAATGAAATTGTACCAATAAGGTGAAGGAATGAGCTACACATACAAAATTATTCCAAATCAAACACAAATGGAACAAACAGCCAGACCAGTTGAATATCCCAGTGATACTTTACATGTCCACAGAGCTCATACTGTGTACTCATTGAATACACTCTTAATAGTAAACACTGTATAAGGACCTATAGTTCCAGATGCCTATACAATGCAGAAAAATTTACCAGTCCTACTCATCTACATTACACAAGTCCTAGTGCAGGAAAAAACAACCAACTCTGGTGAAGAAATTCATGATCTTTAAACACATAATATTATCTTTTGTAAAAGTAATAGCTTATTTCTCTTTTACAAGTTCATTACTTCAAAAGTGATGTCATCAATCCTCACTTGACAACTCAGCTAAATTCAAGCTTATCAATTACACACCACAGTATAATCATGTCAATTAATTTTCCTGCTAATTTTCAAAATCATTTCCTCTGCCTAGTAACTTTATACACAACAACAACTCATGACTCTTAACATGAGACTGGCTATAGTATACACCACAGCACATGTGATAGCTGCTACTGTAATTTCACCTGTCCACCTCCCTCTGGGAACAACACTGTATCCTCACACACCACCTCATAACATGAAGTGCCATTCAGTTTAGCTGGCTGACACTTGACAACCTTGCTGTCTAGTTCTTGAAGATAGGAATCTTTCTGACAAGCAAATGACATTCTGTGTGTGAACAACAACATAATATACACCTTTACTTAGGCAGCAACAGTGTTAAATAATAAGCAAATTAGCAGCATAGGTACTGATAGGTTAATAGAATAATTACAAACAAAACAAACTTGTACATATTTACCTATTTCCTTCCATATGATGGAAACACACAAACAACAGTGGTTAACATCATCTCATAAGACAAGTATTTAGATGAACCATAAACTAGATATAGAGTAGTGATGCCAGGAAACACATATACGTATGTTGGGCTGCTATGTACAATGTACATTCGCATTAGTCTCAAACACACTCTGGTGGCAGTAAAGGTAAATCATGCTACCTTAGTTTCTGTCAAAGTCAATAAAATTCAGCAGGTGTCTCGGTTATGATCACATTTATACTACGTCACTTATCATGTAGTTGACTGCTCCTAAAACTAACAGCTACTGTCAAATATGAAACACTATACAAATAGATCTTTCAGTAAAAGTAAAAAATAAAAACATTTTCAATCTGGTCAAATCATTATAGCTCAACCATAAATGCAGTATCCGGTGACAGTAAATAAACTATCCTTTTTACAACCAAACACCACAAAAATACCAGAAGAATCCACTAGACAGTTTTATGGCTTGCAAATCAAAATCATGGTCTGGACATGATCTTATGAATAACGATTGTTATTAAAATGTAGCTAGGGAAATGATACCTTTAAACAGTACTTCAGCCAAATTTGTTAATCAAGCTATAAAGCTTACACAAACAAAAGCATTCCCTTGAAGCTACAAAGGCAACATCTCTAGAAGGAGTTCATTCAGGAAATTACATTGTAACTGATATCAGCTTAGTAACAAATTCAGACTTCAGATGGCAGAATAGATGTCCATACAATACTTTGGTATATGTAATAAACTGAGCTCTACGTTTCTTAAGCTAACTCAGCTAAGCACAGGGTCATCAGGTTGGCAAGTAGCTACAGTAATGTACCGAAATTACAAGTTTGCCAACCTTTATTTGCAAAGTAGCTATATATTGGTTGCAGGTAAATCTTTGATCCGCAAACCTGTTTTGTGTTTTGCATGCCAAATTACCAAACTTTCATCATTTATGGTATGTTCCATGATTGCTGTGTCACTCTCCAATAGCCTGCTGTAATAAGTGTTCCTCAAAAGGTAACTTGTAAACCCTCCACGGTGTTATCTCTACTTGCAAGGTTACCACGTGAGTGCAAATGCCTAACTGAGATGGCTATGAAACTGCAAATTCTATACGCACAGTAGTTTTAAACAACATTCAAGTTTCTTGGGCAAAAATCATACACCAGCTCTAGTGTTTGTTGCAACGCTGATGCATGGTAGTGTTGTTACTGTTGTACCACAGGGCACTACGAACAAAATGTTATTTGTTCAATACACCGCACGTAATCGATTGTGGGTTGTGGGTTTTAGTTTCTAAAACGCAACCGTTGTTGTGTCTAACAAGCAAACAGTACTAGTACGATAAGCAATATATTTAACACATACGGTGACTATAACAGCACTCACGTTGTGTGTATCCGGAGTAGCCTTACAGGAAAGGAACCAAAAATAACAACTGTGATCACGTGCTTCCAACCACACCCTTGACCTTTTAAAGATTTCCTCGCAGTTGAGATTTTTCATTTCTCCGTTTGGTGATAACCTACGATCTTCCGGTGAGTTAACAAGTTTTACTTGTATGTACGAGCTTAAGTTATTAAACAAGAATGTGTGCCCGCCGCATGGTGACGTATATGGAGCGCTTGCATGCAGACCATATTATGAATTGCTTCTAAATCGTCACTGTGAGATTATCATATACTTGCTCTTCTGCGTGAACTAATGGGCGGCAAGCTTTGTTTACTTTTGCATGGTGAATGGTGATCTAAGATAGGCTTAAAACCAGTCAGGGGTAGCTCGGCTAGGAACTCGGTTGAGCTCTCATGCATGGTGCAGATGCTAACCATACGGATGCTAAAGCAGCCATAGTTGTCACTATGAGTATCCATAAAGGTTTTCACTGCTGGGGTACTGCAGTGCATTTATGTGTGGTTGTATAAAGTGAGTAGTTTTGTTATGCAGCTAGCACATGTCAGTTTCAGTTTAAAATTTAATGATCGGTGGGCAATGGGATCAAAACTGCTTGTACCAGCCAAGGAATTAGGATGAAAGCTTGCTTGTGTAGCATTATAATATCCCATTGCACAAAAAACGCATTGGAAATTAATACACAACACTGAATTTTAACCTAAATTCTTGCAGGTATTCAGTAATTAAACCTAAAACTGCTCCATGTCCTTCTTGTAGATTTAGCTTGGTCCCACTGCTCAATTTGAAATCTTGTTAACAGCCATTGTTCTTACCCTATGCAAAATACATATAGCTATTTACGTTACCAACATATGAATAACATGAAAGTGTGTCCATAATTTGCCCTATAAACCAAACGTGCACCTTGAATTTCTGCATCCATTCTTTCATTATAACATTTTCATAGTGGTAGTTATTCACAGTTGACTCTAGCTCCATACAGCTTCTACTGGAGAAATTAATTACATACCTCAGTATGCGAAAAGTTTGTTGAAATTCACTTAACTTGGTCTCATTCTGTGGTACTGATTATGAATCCACCCAAACTTAGGGATTGACTGGCCACTTTACAAAGATATATCACAAAACATACAAAACGAAGGTGTGCAGTGCTGCAGTTGAATCAACAGATTTATGTTTTCAAGCTGTCTAGCAGGTTCTTCAAGGAGTTTGAGAAAAAGTTCTCAATTAGCAATAACCAAACCTTAGTTTAACCTCACTGGCTGCTACTGACTACAGTACTACCACTGCATAAGTTGCAGACCCCTCGGGTATCTATTTCAGCTTCTATAAACATGGTAACCTGTTTTCACTGTGCAAGTATCTCTACATAAAATGTACTTTTTAACCATAATTAGCATGTACTGTATGTGTGTATAGGTGCTTTATGATGTGTTTATAGTATAAATACATTAGTGAGGCTGTATGATCTTAATAAATACATGATCGCTTTGTGTTTGATGTTTAGATATGTTGTCCACACTAGTGAGTTTATTAATAACAACTAACCACAATTAAGGAAGGGTATCATATCCATCTTTAGGCTTTCATTGTCAGTAATACACTACAGGTAAACTGTGTTCATTCCTGAAAGTATATAATACGCTTGCTTACAAGACACTTTTAGTTAAACACACAAGATTGTCCATGTAGTCATTACTTCATCTTGTGTTCAAATATTGTTAGTTTTTTGTGCTTGTGTTGACAATGGCTCATCTCTTTACAGTGGTACTTGATCATCACTGATATATTTCAATATGTCAAAACTCATTAGAAAGTTGAGAAAGACTCAATCAGAGGTGGCACTTGAAGATCATGACCCTTCTCCTGCAGCTATAGCATTCAAATCTCACAAACCGCACAGTTTTCAATTAAAACGTACTTTTACAGCGTTTGAAGAAGAAGATCTAGCTTCCTTACAAACAAATGACAGCAATGATCCAATTTTGTTAATAAAACGGGGTGAGCTAGCTGAATTAATGATGCAAATTGATGGCTTGCAGCTCAGTTTGAAGTTTCAAGATGAGAAGGGGTTTACTTTGTTGCATTATGCTGCTGAATTCAATCAAATACCAATTATTCAATATCTTCTAAACTCTGCAGTAGATATTAATCAAGTTGATGCTGAAGGCAATGCACCTTTACATGTAGCCATTAAAAATGGTTTTATTGAGGCCATGAAGTGTCTACTTGAGAGAAAAGATATTGACTCAAGTGTTTTGAACAATGAAATGGAGTCTCCCTTTCACACAGCTGTTCGGTATGGTTCTCCAGAGCTAGTAAGAGAGTACATGAGTCATGACACAGTCGACTATTTTGTCAAGGGTAGGAGAGGCCGTATTGCGTTTCACTTGGCTGCTGAGTTAGACAGACATGAAATTGTTGAAGTTATTCTAGAGTTTGCAAAACGGGCACAGTGCACCTGCAAGCAGTCAGGTGCATTCCGGTTATGTGCAAAAGATGATGACGAATTAACACCACTTCACCTTGCAGCACGCAGTGGATCAGCTCGCTGTTTAGATGTCATGATAGCACATGCACAGAGTGTTGGCTACCCAGTAGAGAAAATTCTTTCATTTCTCGATGATGAAAACAGCACACCCCTGCATTCTGCAGTTGATGCTGGTTACACAGAAGTGGTCGAAGTTCTAATGAAATATGGGGCTTCCCCTACAGTCATGAAAGAAGGACAGCCATCACCACTTCACCTAGCAGCTTTTCTGGGTAGCATCTCAGTTCTCAAAGCACTGGGGAAACACTGTACACTTGAGCAACTTGAGATTCAAAACTCAGAAGGTCGGGTGGCACTTCAAATTGCTGCATTCTCGAGTCGCAATGTTGAGTGTGTACAGTATTTCATTGATCAAGGATGTGATGTGAATCACCAAGATACATTTAACAAAACTACACCTCTTCTAGCTGCAGTATGCAGCGGTGCATTAGCATCTGTCAAAGTTTTACTGAAGCATGGAGCCAATCCACTGCTGCAACTGGACGATGGTTGCAATGCTTTACAACTAGCCATTAAAAAAGGCAGACGAAGTATCATCAATGAATTGCTATCTCATCCGTCTGCTAAAGAACTTATTGCCGCTTGTAACAATGAAGGCCTGAATGCTCTGCATTATGCTATCACTAACAACCTCTTGGATTTAGCACAAGATATTGTTCATAAGAAACAAGTTTGCTGCTATACCAAAACTAAAGACAACAATAACATACTCCATTTGGCTGCATCAGGTGGTAACCCTCGAATGTTGTCACTGTTCTTGTCTTTACCAGAGAGCTTCAATTTGGTTAATGAAGGAAACAGTTATGGTGGAACTCCATTGCATTTTGCTGCTGGCCACGGACACTTAAAATGTGTTGAGCTTCTCCTGGATAAAGGTGCAATGATTCACCGATGCCATGCTGGCTTTTCTCCTTTCATGTTTGCTTGTTCAAAAGGCTTCAGTGATGTAGCAAAGGTCTTGCTTGATGCTCACCCATTTCAACTCAACTGGACTAATGATGATGGTGACTCTGCCCTTCATGTTGCTTCCAAATGTGGTAATGCAGCAGTAGTAAAAATGTTGCTAGATTCTGGAGAATCAGTCATTCACAATGAAGATTATGAAAGCTTTTTGGATATTGCCATTAAGAATGTCAACAAGGAAATAGCTTTAGTAGCTGTTCAACATGAACGCTGGGAGGAGTGCTTACAATTGGTCTCACCTAATCTGCCTTCACCGATGCTTTCTCTTGTTGAGCGTCTTCCAGATGTTGCAAGGGTTGTATTGGATTGCTGCCTCACCACTTCATCACTTCATGCAGAGCACTGTGATTATTGGGTCAGGTATGACTTTCAATTTCTAGTAGAAAGGTTTAGTAACATGCGTATGGGAAATCGAGTTGAAAGCATTGAAAGTAAGCTCTATGACAATGTGAGCATGAAGGGACCACGGCGAGAAATTGTGTCAGATCAAAAGCGAAATCCATTAGCTATTCTGCGTTCCATGCTTCACTACAGACGGCTTGTGTGTCTCACCCACCCTGTTTTGGTGCAGTTCCTCAAGTACAAATGGCAACTTTATGGTAAAAAATTTCTTTTCTTTCGTTTGCTTTTGGCTTTGCTGCTAGTTGTTTTACTATCAGCGTATATTGGCTCATCTACGCCTCCACGACATTTTCCAACAGATATTAATGCTGATGATGCTTACAACTTCACTGCTTTGGAGGGAAAAACTGCTAGCAAGGGTTTGCGTATTGCCATCCTGTTACTTTGCTCATTGGAAGCAGTCTCATGGACAATTTCAATTTACTGCTTTGTGAAACTCAGAGCAGCTATTGCCCAGATACTACCAGTAATATTGTTTGGTACCAGCAGCATTGTTACTATGTACATCTTCTTGCTGCCCTCAGACCCAGTGTGGGAAGCTGGTGTTATTTCTATAATAACAACGTGGCTATATTTCATCTGTATGGTGCAATTTTATGAAGGAATTGGTATTTATGTTATTATGTTGCTAGAAGTCACATACTCTTTGCTCAGGGTTATTATCTTTGCTGTATTGATCTTTGTCGCTTTTGGACTAGCATTGTTTGTTCTTATTGGTGAAATAAGCCAGTATAGCACTCCAGGTAGAGCCATGTTTACAGTGCTAGCCTCAATGGTGGAAGGGATAGCAACAGAGGGAATACTAGAAAGAGACGCTATGGGAATGCTGTCTTACAGGGGCTTGACGTATATCACCATTATTGTCATGACATTTCTTCTTCCTGTAATAATGATCAACTTGTTTATCGGTCTTGCTGTTGGAGATATTGAGAAAGTACGTGAAAATGCCACTGTCACTCAAAGACAGCTGCAAATTGCCTTATATTCATTTGTTGATCCAGTTCTTTCATTGTTCTGTGCACAGTCAGTCAATAAAGAGTACATTATCATGACACCAAATAGACATAAATATCTGAACACCAGGTGGTTGAGATGGATTTGGCTTCTGTGGCGGAGTAGTGTGTCAGCTGTAAACATTGTCGAAAATAGCAATGAAGATGACGACAGATACATTGAACAAGAGGTCCGTATTGCTAAGATGCAGGCATCCATGGCAGAAATGGAAAACCAGTTACATATGTTAATGGAGCAGCAGCAGAAACAGATGGAAGCTACTAACAGCATTTTAAGCCTGCTTAGAGAAAGAGCTGACTTCACTAAGGAACTTTAATATTACACTGAGAATTTGTATTGAAAACACTGTCTATAGTATTATGTATGCTATTGTATTCTGACAATTACGCTGAATATGCCTACAATAAGTGTTACCATATTGTATCACCATTTTATATAAATGTGTTTATCGCCTTTATTATATGACAGGATGTGGTAATGATGTAAAATGACATAATAGGAAGGAGAGTTAATTTACTACATATATTTCAAGTTCTGTATACATTGTTGGCCATTATTACAAAATAGAATTTGGTATTATAACAGTGCCCACATGTGTCCCTGGAATATGGGCTACATGGCTATGGATAGCTTATCGCTGGTCTATATTATAATCACTATCATGTCTAGCTCTGAATGTGATCATATAAGTTGTGTAGATGTCGTCTAGCAACTTTGTATGTAGCTGGCTTCTGCAGCTGGTGTAAACCCTTGAATGTCTAGCTGGAAAAATTAACTATAGATTTCTCAGTCACTTACTGTTTGCCTGTGGATCTGTTTTTTATATATATATATATATATATATTATAAATTATTTCTCTTTTTTTCTCAATGCTCTTAGATTCAAAAACAATTTATAACAATTTAATCACATAAAGACATGTTATAGATACAAGTGTGCGTTCAGAGTGCCACATCTTTATTGTGTGCACACCTCAGCCATATAATGCACACATACCAGCACACAATGTACATTCCAGTGTCAAATTTACAGGCTCAACAATGCATGTAGCCATTCAAATAGAATTTGCAACTTCCCATTGGATTAATATGTTATAGGCTGCTGGCGTTTAGTAGTACATAATATTGTCGTTGTACATCTACACTTGGCTACATATATATATATATATACATATAACATTATATAGTCTGTGGAAAGGGGTCTTATAGCCTTTCCAAATTGTCAAGTTTGACTAATTATAACTCCTCATGTTTTCAACCTATCACCATCATATTACACCAAGCCATAGTGCTATGTTAGGGGTATAAGGGGACCACATTTCAGGGTGATACCATTTTCACTAGATACGTTACAGGTTGCCAAGTACATGTAGTTGAAAGGCTATAAGACCCCTTTTCGCAGACCTGGTCACTAGCCTACTGGTCACATAGTTATTTACTGAGTTGCCACTTACAAAACCAACACATGTGTACATACAACCATAAATAAACAGCTATGCTATAGTGCTGTATACATGTGTATCTAAATAAGTATCTTATGTGCACTAGTTAAACCTGTGTAGTAGTTACATGGCTCTTCAAGTTGAAACTGTCTGGTACAAACCATATTTGCTAAAAATTAGTGAATGTGTTTATCATGCAACTACCCCACATACCAAGTGTTCATAACAATAGCTGCTAACAAGTTGCCAGATACCATTTATGACAATGCATTGAGAATGTAGCAATTTGTAGTTGATATACCACTTCCAATAATATGGGTACTTTCCTGCAATTTAGGACATCATAATCATGATTACTAATTGTTTCACAGGTAAATAGTAAACATGTCAGTTTATCACTTGAGAAGTATGTATCACATATAGCCATGCCCTGACCTAGTTTGAATGACTATAAGCTATTGCTACAAGGCTGTCCTGTTAACCCTAATAGCTGTATAACATCCTAACATGTTGAAATGTATTAAAAGGTTGCCAAGAAATGTAAAGAAACAATACCTGTTACTACTCGTGATTGCAACACATGGTATATATAAATGTACATATGTAGCATACAACTGCTAGTATCCAATCATAGAACATACACATCTTTACTGTAATGTTTAATGTTAATCAGTGTGTGAGTGTATCTCACAAGAAGCCAACATTAGTGTACCATATAAATATTCTGATGAATGAATTTTGCAACATGAATAATTGTGGCCTATCCATATTAATCATTATCATGGACACGGAGGAGTTTATATAATGATTACCTAGTACTCAGAAGCTATGCCATATAAAGCAGGCTTTGCACCTATTGAATGAAATAATAATTGACCTATTGTGTCATGTTGCCCTCCACCTTATTAAGTCATGCATATCTAATGCTGCTTGACATAACAGGACTTCCTATTGACTAGATCACTAATATAGAAGCATCCCCTTGATTTACTATTTAAGCAGCAAATCCCATTGCATATTCAGTTGTTAATCCTAGTTAGTTATTTTGGCTATCTAAGAATACGAGTTGATCAAAATGAAGCAGATCAGATATATTCTCCTCTTCCTTGGCGTATGCTCACTGGGCCTGGTTTCTGCAGCTCCTGTTGTAAGTTCATAATAGCTTTAAAAATGTAAATCGAGTTGTGCTGCTTTCTACAATGCTTAGGAACCAATGTCACCCTTTCTACGGAAAATGATCGGAAGCAAGGCTATCAAATCAGGTGTGTATGCATGTAGCCTGTAGTAACAATGCTGATTGTGTGCATGCAAATTAGCTATGTACATGTATGACTGTCAGTAACTCTAGTATATACTTAGCTAGTCAGTGAAGATTGTTGACCTTGAATATTCTATTTTCAGGAGATATTCCTTCATACACTACAACAAGTGCTCATGTTACCCAAACAAATCCAAAAACAAAGAGGGACACAGATGGCAGTGACACCATGTACTACACCATACAAACTGATGATGAAGTGATGGATGTTGAATTGCACCCTAACAAGAGGCTCCTCTCAAGAGAGTAAGTTGTACACACAAACTTATCACAAATGCTACACCATTTAGCTAGCCCCCTAGCTAGCTATATAAACATTTTGCCATGTATGGATGTAATGGCTAACACCTTCAGGTGTTCAGTGTTGTTGTATCTTGTGTATAGTTTTATTGTACAAAAGAGAATGACTGATGGCAGTCTGCAAACAATGAACACTACAGCAAGAAATTGTTTTTACACTGGAATAGTTACCAACCATAAATTCTCAAGGGTTGCAATCAGCATGTGTAAAGATGAAATGGTAGGTCAACCATTCATGTTACAATGTGCATCAGTATAATTTTTATCATCTTCTGTAGGAAGGAATGATAGAGGCTGGTGATAATGTCTACTTGTTGGAACCAGGAAAAGGAAGAAAAGATCATTCCCATGTAGCATACAAAATGAAACGTCTTAACATGACATTTGAAAATGGTGATGGTAAGAGTATCAAAGGCCTAACATGATTTTAAACTCATTTTTAATGATAACCACAGCTCTTTCTTGTCCTACCCTGGACGAAGTTAAAAATGGACAGACAAAATACTTCCCAAGCCATGTGGTTCATAAATGTAGCCGTGGCTACCAATTATTTGGCTCAACTGTACAAAGATGTCTCCCTACTGGAACGTGGAGTGGCAATACACCTGTGTGTATACGCAAAGGTAAAGCAAGTACAATCATACATACAGGTATTTCTAAGCAGCTAACTGTACCTGTAGGTATTTAAACTCTGTGCAACAATAATTTTATGTATATACATAATCTGTAGGTTCCTTGAGACACGATGGTATTCATGTCCTGCAATGTCCTGAGCTACCAAATCCAGAGTGGGGAACTGTTAAAATAATCCAAAGCAAAGCTGGACTATTTATTGCTGTACATGAGTGCATGGCACAACACACTTTGGCAGGAAATCATGTAAGGTTTTGTATACCAACTACTGGCCAGTGGTCTGGTTCACCCCCAACCTGCCTACCCTGTGAGTTAATCATATCACCTCTACATCATCTATTGTAAAAATTTACTCAATTGACAGCCATGAATGAAACAGAGGGAAGCTCACGTAAAAGACGTCAAGCTCCAGGAAGTTCTATGGAAGTGATGGTGTACATTGATCAAGGTGTTGAAAGTGATGCAAGTAACATTGGAATTGATTCCAGTGACTACATTCTTGCAATCATCAACATTGTAAGACTTAAACTACCCAGTCTCATCTTCACTGCTATTAATCCATGGTTGGTTTTTTTCTCATAGATGGCTAGTTTGTATCGTGAGCCAACCCTAGAACATCAAATCGATTTAACGCTGACCAGGATTATAATAGGAAATGCTGTAAGTGATTATAAAATTAACAAGCTGCCAGTATTTGACTAACAATATCCATACAGGGTGACTTCAGTATTGTACAATCAGCAACAACCACATTGAATAACTTCTGTGCCTATCAACAATCAATCAACCCCACCAGTGACAATGACCCAATGCACCATGATCATGCTATTCTGATAACAAGGTAAATCATCGTATAAAGTCTGACCTCTGCTTTACATGATCATCCATTTAGTGCTGATATTTGTGGGTCAAGTTGTTCTACTATTGGTAAGTTACTGTAACAATATTACTACCATCCCCATGATTACATGATTTCAAACAGGGTTTGCTCCAATTAGTGGAATGTGTTCTCAGGACAGAAGTTGTACAATTAATGAAGATAATGGGTTTAGCACTGCGTTCACATTAGCTCATGAGACTGGTCACAAGTAAGCACCAAAAATGTACCACTGCTTTTGAAATTACAATGTCTTTCTGTTTTAGTCTTGGAATGCAACACGATGGTACTGGCAATACTTGTGGTGGTTCTTCAAGGATCATGGCTCCTTCAGTTGGAGGACAGGCAGAAAACTTTCTGTGGTCAACTTGTTCTGCTCAATACTTACAGTCCTTTTTAAAGTACAAAAATTACATGATGCAGAAAGCAATCAAATTAATGTATGTTATGTCCTATTGTATAGCTCTGGATTTGCAACATGTTTGGATGATGTACCAACCAACACACAATTTGACGTGGACCCTAATGAACTTGTTGGGTTAACCTATACTGCTGATGATCAGTGCAGAACAGAATATGGTCCTAGTGCAGTATTCTGTCCATTTTCCTTTGGAATTCAAGTAAGCAAACTAAGTCTTGAGTACTACCGAGTATACTTGTGTATATTCCTGTTAAACAGGAAGTGTGCTCACGTCTGTGGTGTCAACCAAATGGAGGATCTTGTACTACTAGAAATGTTCCTGCCGCAGATGGCACAAACTGTGGATCCAGTAATGTGAGTTATCAAATTCTAGTTTAATTTTACTGGGTATGAATGACTTTCTAAATAGGAATTTAAGATTTGTTCAAAAGGACAATGTGTTGATGGCAATACTGTGGTTAATGCTGAACCAATTGATGGAGGGTGGAGTGCATTTGGACCATATACTACATGCAGCAGAACTTGTGGAGGTGGACTGAGATATAGAGAAAGACAGTGCAACAATCCTCCGTAAGCAGCAGAAATACCATCCTATGTATACAACATTACACTACTCTGTGTTTATAGGCCACAATTTGGAGGTAGTTTTTGTACAGGAGAATCCAGGGAGTATGATGCACTATGCAATACTGATGTAAGCACATAAGTATTTATATCTATACATAGAACCTGTGCATTGATATAGCTAGCTCTAATGAATGTACATTTTACTGGTTTATCATTAATTTTATCATGATACATGTCACTGTTCTACATTATAGCCATGCCCAGCAGGCTCTCCCAGCTTTATAGACCAGCAGTGTGCTGCAACCAATGACAGACCATTCAATGGTGTTCTTTACTCTTGGGAGGAGTTTTCTGGAACAGGTAAAATAGTTTGAGTATATATATATATATATATTGCTAACTACCTACATCACATGTGTTAAATGCTTGGTGTTAATGTAGTCATGTTGTGTGTACATTAATACTACACTTTTGTATATCAACAGTGAGTGGAGTTACTCCATGTCAGCTGGTGTGTGCTGCTGCCAATACAAGCCCAGTATTATTAGCTATAAGAGAATCAGTGGCACAAGATGGAACTCCATGTAGAAATCCTGATTCTTCTACTGGTATCTGTGCAGCAGGACAATGCACAGTAAGATTGATAATATTTGTACCACAACACTTGTTGAGTAACTTGTATTGTCACCTGTAGACCGTAGGATGTGACAATGTGTTGAACTCTGGGGCTGAACCAGACACTTGTGGTGTATGCAATGGTGACAACAGTGGGGCTTCACAAGAAACACAAACTATTACTGGAAGTGGTGGATTTGGTAAGCAAGTGTGGAAATTCATCAAATGTAGCTACTTTACAACATGTGTGTTCCATAGGTTACCATACTGTATTTGTTATACCAGCTGGAGCACGAAATGTTAGAATTGCTGAAACTGTATCAACATCTACTATCTATCTTGGTATGTTACAGTATACAGTGCAACAGGTGTTATATGTATGTATGGCAGTGTGTATATAAACACTTCAGTGGCATACACACATATACAGTGGATATCATATACCCTTACAGCTTTCATAAGTGGAGAACAGTACATATTAAATGGCGGATTGAGAGTGTACTCTTCAAGATCATTCAATGCTGCAGGAAATTTTTTTCAATATGTTAGAACATCAGCTGAGGAATCTCTATTCACCACTGGACCACTACAGGAACCTCTGACAGTACAAGTAAGTTATACCATTGTTGTGGATAATATACACTATACTTTACATTGTGGCTATCCCCAATAGGCTTTGGTTGCTGTATCTTCTGCAAGTTACTCAATTTCAATAGAGTACAGTACATGTAGCTAAAGACTATACAGTTTATATCAGCAAAGCTGGAGGGAGTATAAAGATATTGTGAACCTTAAATATATGTAGCTAGATATGTATATATAATATACTATTATAGCAAAATGTTTATTATTGTACATACGTAGTATGCATTTTATCAAAATTAATAATTACTTTTAACATCTAACCACGTACCAACTGACATGGGGATTGTGTCCCTTGAATTAATTGTAGTACTCAAGATGGTTGGTACCTTTGATAATATGGAGCCATATTGTCACTGACAAAACTGTACTCATTCAATGTTCACTATTTTACAGTCTGTAATATTTGGACTCCACGACTACTGATATGAATGCATGTTCCCTACCACAGAGAGCTATTGATCCGTTTTAATTCAATCAAATGCACATTAGTACTGCAAGGTCATACTATCAATATCTATACCTCATTTTCTATGTTTTGCTGTGCTTTCTAATGGAAACTTTAGAGCAATTGTGTGAAGTATTATAGAGTATTGTTGCTTGTGAAATTATCTATGCATGTAGCTGTAATACGTCTAATAAAACATTCAATGCAACAACTAACTGACTGCTCTATTAGAGTTATTGTGACACATACATCACAAGGATTTATCATAGAATGGCACAATTATTCTGCCTTAATGTTTCAGGCTGAGCTCCAGGTAAATACAACTAACCAGACTATATAGATCATCTTGTCATGAAAGTGTCTGTAAGAAAATGTTCCCTCATAAATTGCCAACAATAGTTATACCATATCCAATTAAAATTTATGGCCTATCACAAAGAATTATTTGTCATAGTCTGATATAATGTCATGCAATAAATAAACTTTGAAATTTCATGGAGTCCTGCATAAAGAGTATCTTCATGGCTATGGGGCACTTATATAATTATATATACATTTTATTGCAAATTCATAACCATAACAACCATTAATATAACAGTAATGTGGGTATGTTCAGGGAAAGGTATAATTATAGTGATATTACTCTGTGCAGCCTAAGAAAGAAAAGAAATTAAATTTGGTAGAAAGCTATATACATTAATATAACTTTACACCACAAGGTTCCATGTGTATCTGTCACAGTGTCACAGTCTTCATCAAGACAGCTCATTAACCTCCAATAGAATACACAGATCACCAACAAATACTCTAATTAAACAATCATTTTATCATTCAGATAATCAGTGTTTGGATAACGTAACATGAAGATCTCCAAATATCACACCAGCTACACACAATGTACAATTTTCACATACAAATTTTAGCAAAAACAAAGTTAACATTTCTCTTGACAATGGACTGTTGAGGATTTTACAGCTTTAAGCCTGTATTTACAGGCCTAGCTTTTTCACAGGTGTCTAGTGGTATAGCACTTAATGTATAAGGATATCAAAACAGTACATTGAAATGTAGAAATCTCCCAGTACTGTACGTTCTCTTCTAACAGAGGTCAATCAGGTCATTTCACCTCCTATCCATCAATAAATTCAATTCAATTGCAGAAAATAACATCAACAAAAGCATAATATTGTAAATTAATGCTATTTACTATACACTAACTATTACAAAAGCTCCATAGTCAGTTCTACATTGATGGTCTAAAAACAAGTCCAGCTGAGCTCTTATCTTACCTTTTTCTATTTTAACTTTATAACTGCCTACTATAAACAACTGTCGTTTGGGATGTTTTCTTTTCAATCCCGTCTCTATCAAATTTGGATCAACTCTTGTACATACTCCGGTATGGTGACACAGCTCGTCTTCCACAACTGCATGGAATGTTAGCAAATTAGGAGAATTTCTTACATGTACAGTAATACCTTTACCAGTCAATGATCTCACAAACAGCACTACATGTAGCAGTACACCATGAGCTGATATTGTACTCATTAAGGAGTCAGGAAGGTCAGTACAAGTTGAATCAATGTATAGCTGCTGTAAACAATCGCTATGAATTGAGAAAATGACTGCCAAGCATTTCTTCCGTCCCAATTATTATTTATATAAGATAAACACATTAGCTCCTTACAGCTACATATATATATATATCCTGTAGAGCAGTCCTATAGGCTATAGTCATATTGAAGCATTCTAATCCCACAGTGAACAAGTGAGGAAAAGTGAGACAGTACTGTAAGGCTACTGTTAACAAAACTTATTTCACATTCAGCACAGTTACAGCCACTTGTACATTCTAGTGCTAGTATGCTTGAGCATTTCTGAAACAAGTTGATCAGCTTTTGTTGTCGACTGTTTTATATGGCAGCAAAACACACAATTCTAAAGCTAAGTGGGTCAATTTCATGCCACTCAATAGTTCCCATAACTGCATCTGACTCTCCACCCGAGTAATTTATATGTCCATCATGTTTAGTCCTTTTAAGTTGTGACAGACACTGGCTATGGCATGTAGACCTCTTAAATTTCTAAAACAATGTTCATTATGCTGTATGTTAAGTTGTTGAAGGTTTGGGCATTCAAAAGCTACTTGTTCCAATTGCTGAGGTGATAATTCACAAAACGAGAGATTAAACTGTGTTACAAAACAAAGATTGATGACACCACACTTCAAATGATTTAAAACATTATTATCATTGGTAAAAGATATAGCTGCTTGTTGCATCATCTTCCTACCATGCATGCTGTCAGTTAATAATACCAAGTCTTGCCATAGTCCTGGTAGTCCACAATTGCTGGCACTTACAAATGGAAGACTAGTTGTTCTACCAAACTCCAACTGAAACACTGGTTGTAGTACTGGGAAAATCTCCATTGGTATCTTGTGCAGTGCATACCACGTGAAGCGCCCAGTACAACCGACTGGTACATCAGACTTCGCTTTGTACCAATCAGTCAGCAGAACATCTTTCCACATGTTTATTAGCCTGTATGAGTAACCATATTCCATTGAAACTACTATGCTTACATTCTCTGGTATAAACCCCCCTTCAATACCCAGTGATATAACCACAAAGTCATCGATTCACAGAAAGTTCTATCATCATAAGTGTTTGTGTAGTTCATTGTCCACAATCTGATTGATAGTTCCTTCAGGTTTATACTGCTAAGTAGTTCGAGCAATTGTCGGATTTCAATATTCCATTGAATATCTAGTTTCTGTAGACACCTCATGTACAGTAAAATCTTTTCTAGTTTCTCAGGATCTAACTTGGTTGTTGGTAGACTAATTGCATCATGTTGCCACAATACTCAAACACATCCAACAATTTTACAGATGGTATTGCAGGATGTGGAAAGGATATAGTTGTTTCACAAATTGTCCACACTCTTTTAATACGTTATTCACACAATTATTAACCTTCATCACCAGTGTGATAATAAGGTCATGAAAAATCGCTCCAAAGTGATGGTGTTTCAATCACAGTACTCCTTATCCTCTTTGAAATATATCGTAACTTGACCTTGTCACGAGTTGATATTACAAATGATAATATATATACCAACAATTCTGTTGGAATAACTATTAGTGATAGTGTATGTATATGGCAGGCCTTGGTTATCACTGCTTCTGTCCATATTCAGTAATGCACTTTAATTGGATTTTTCTTATCATTGCACTTGGTGTAGTTGGTATAGTGCTTGCAATAAGTGCTCCTTTTAATAGGACAATCTATCATATTATACCACCACACTGTAAAAAAAACAAAACAAATTATGAATGTTACTATATAACTACCATTACATATTTAGACTAGCTATCAAAATTACCATGTATAGTAAAGCACCACCTATTTATGCACTACATGCCACAATACTCAATACATGATGCATTATTAGGGAGCTGGCAAAATTACAAGTTGTGAACCTCCATAAGAAGGTTTGAAGGATTACACACTATTGTAAGTTTGTATGCTTTAATTCATAGACTTTCACATATAAAGTAAATAGTGTATAGTTGACTATGTAGTTGCTTAAATTCTGTCGTCATAGAATATCACATGTGATGAAAATCACTTTTATTATATAGTGCATCTACATCATTAAAAACAAGAAAACATCTACAGAATGCTGAACATTGAATTTTTATTTAATCACCAAAACTCTTTTTTTTGGTTCCTGTTACCCTAGTTACCAGTCTGACCACAGTCACAAGGATAGAGGCCAAACAACAATGGTGCAAGGCCACCATTTTAGACCATAATAACAAACCCATGTGCCTTCTGGTCTTTCAACAAGTGTCTGTCTTCTGTGCTTTGCCTTTCCTTTTATCTTCAACTACATGGTCGTCGTCTTCTTTATGCAAGGAAACCATACCAATGCATTTTCTGTATTGACACTATTCTTAGAGGAGCATATTTACATGCCACAAAAGTGACAAAACTATTTGAGCTAATGTAAGAGGGAATAAATACATGTGACTCTGATGGGACAAAGACGTTTTCATGAATGACACATTTCATCATGCTGTTGACATCACTTCACGTGTTGGCTGGAATTTTATCATTTTTTTTGTTCCAAGGCTGCAAACTACTACAAGGGGGTGTCATGCAGGTAGGTAGATTTGCAACTGTGGTCAGTCTTGACCTTCCAAAATTTCACTGTGACCTTTGACTAAGAGCCTTTTTCAATCTTTGACCTGTGACTTAGTAGCAGTATTTCAGTACTTTTCGATTGTGGGCTTGCCCTTGACTATTGACTTGGCACAAACTTGGTGGCCTTGACCCTTGACCGCGGCAGATCTACCTACAGTGAGTGCCTGTGTGTTACCCCCTTGTAGTATAGCTTCTAACTATTTCTATTAGGGTCCGCAATCTAAAAAATCAACTTCTACAAATCAATCCCTCTACCATTGTGGGATGGTCATTGTAGTATCCCATTGCTAGATCCACCATGAAACCGGAGGCACGATTGTTGTCTTCACAGAAATATCGATTTTAGTATTTAGCAAGATGCTAAATTTATTTTTTTAAATTCGTGCTCCACACAAAGGACCAGACAAAACTTGCTACTTAGCTAGATAGTATCTAGAGTTATTGTAGTTAAAAGTACGTACAGTAATAAGCAAATGAGTCACTGGGTTCCTGGCACGAGGTTGCTTTCTTTCAGTAATCAGGTAACGAAACACAAAATTTTGATTTAAAACTGCCCTACCAGCCAAGACAAGAAAAGCCAACTCTTCCTCATAGTGATGTGATAAGGTTGGATGGATAGTCTGTCTATGCTGTTAGTCTGGAAAGGATCTGAGACTTCTCACCATCTGGATGAAGAACATCAAAATTTTTGTGCGTCAATCCAAGGGATTCTCTCAATGGTGCCAAAGTCCTTTCCAGTACTTCTGATGCCACACTGGTAATTTTATTTAGGATGATAAATGATGGTACAAAACATTTGATAGTAGTAGTAGTTGGTGTTACTGTGATTTCATATGATGCAGTATACCAGCAGCTCCAACCAAAAATGAAAAATAATAAATTTTGTGCTCTTTTTTCTGGATATTTTGCAACATAATGATGATGTAGGGTGATCTAGTAAAGATTTGAAGGTGCTGTGGAGCATGAGAGGTGAAGTCAAATGTGGACGATTTAGCTGCCTCCTGCGGTGCATAGCTTAGAGCTAGGTATGGAAACTGTGGATAAAATAATAATTGACAACCGCTACTACCAAATGTCCAGGGACATCTTTTGCTATAAATTTAGTCATTAAGTAATGATTGTTGTGGCTGCAGAAGCACTGGAAATGGTTAGAAAGTGCGAGACAATCCTCCAATGCTGCAGAAAATTTTGACATTCGTCACCAAGATGGTGAGAAGTCTCAGATCTTTTCCAAACTAACAGCATAGACAGACTATGTATGCACCCAACCATATTGAGTTGGCTTCTCTTGCCCTGGGTGGTAGGGCAGTTTGAAATGGAAAATTCATATTTTGTTGTCTGTTTTTTCAAAGAAAGCAATCCTGTGCTGGGTACCCAGCAAATCATTTGCTTATTACTGTGTGTACTTAACAACAAGTTCATATGTGATCTATTTAAGTAGCATGTTTCATCCGGCCCTTTGGGTGGAGCATAAAATTTTAAAAATAAACTTTGCATCTTGCAAAATTGATACTAAAAACGATATTTCTGTGAAGACAACAATCGTATTTCTGGTTTCATGGTGGATCTAGCAATGGGATATTACAATGAACATCCCACAATGGTAGGGGGATCAATTTGTAAAAGTTGATTCTTCGGATTGCGGACCCTATTTCTGGGGAACACAAATCTGGAATTTGTTTACTTTTGTAGCTATACCAAAGAAAATTTTGAGTTATACTATTATGTGTAAGTAGTGTAATATTTGTGTTGTAAGTTTGTATGTTTCAGAAAGATTTTTTTAAAAACAAAAAAAAACTGAACTGCACTGCACTGAGCAGTCTCCCTTAAATTACATACATGCGACTAGCTTATATGATCTTACACGTGCCTTTCTAGAGGTGAAGTCATTGTTTCCGTGAGTTTCAGAGAGAATCTTAATATGTCTAGCTCGATATCTAGATCTACTGACGAGCTCGCTGACGAGTAGACCACAGTCGGTCATAGACCATTTTATGTCACGTGATTTACCAATTCCCTCCTGAATACGAACGGTGACGAGCGACAGGTAGCCGGTAGCTAAGCTACCCGCTTTTTGAGTTCTATGCTATCAATGAATCGATAACGTTTTTTGTCACATGAACGCTAATGATTTGTAATGACTGAGGAAAACTCTAGCAGTGGTGAGTGTATTAATAAGACATCTAGTGATGCATTCCTGTAATTGGTTGTGCGTGTGTGTCCAGGGGAGTCCGCGATTCCTCTTTTAAATATCAAATTTTAGTTGATTTTAAAGGCGTGGATATTCGTCCCGTAGTCACGTGATTAAAATAGAACTTCTACAAAAGGGTGTTAAGAAAAAGAAAGAAAAAAAGGAGCGGGGGGAGCTCGAGCCCGGTGCCTCAGATAGTAGGGTGTGGGGTGAGAGCGTGTTGACCATCATGCCCCCAGCCACCCACCTCCCTTAGTTACTACCATTAAAGTAAGGTGAAGAAGAAACCAAAGCTGAGTTCTAACGCTAATAACTACTTGCTGTGTGCCCTAAAGTACAAGACCCAGGGCAAACTACTGGTCGCGTGCCCTAAAGCCGAATACTCAGGGGAAAACTAGACACCTGCCAACCCTAGCTCACCTCGAACTCACCATAAACACACTATTTATTTATTTATTTTTACTCTGGCCCTAGTGGCACTCCCTCCCACCCACACGTCTCTGGAAAACAAGCTAGAAGAACAGCATAAAAAGGGAAAAAGAAAGAATTTACCTACAGAAAAGACACCTAAAAGAACCTACAGAAGCCCAGGGAATGTTAGTGAACTGGTAGATGCCCCTCTGCGATGGCGAGATCTACTGCCGGGGGCACACCAGGACGCTTAGAGCGTGATCGAGAACCACGGATGCACATGATGGAGGAGCGAAGCAAGGAGAACCCTAAACTGCAACGGAGCCAGCCCATCACCACTGAGTATGGGGAACTCCACTTCTCACTGAGTAATTGAGCCAAATGCTTATAGGTGGTAGTGGCTGCTTTCCCCATTCCACTGGAGGAGGAAAAAACTAATGGGGTAAAACTGCCATGCTCTACTTTGTGTATACGCTCCTCATAAGCACGACGCTTTTCAGCCTCATGCCTACGAAAAGTGGCAGCCTCATGCCTTCTCAACCTCATGCCTACCATAAACACACTAGTGTGCTTAATACTGAAGTTGTCATGGGGGTGACGAATATATATGTCTGGCTGCTGGACGAATATCCACTGCGAATTTTATATTCTTGAAAATTTTTGTATAATTCCGTATATTTACGTATACTTATGTCGCTACGCCTTATGTTGCTCCGGAATTCTCATATGGCTTCTAGATCTGAAATCTTCACTCGTAAAAGTTTCCATTCTTCACTTGAGAGTACATTTCCGGACACTAAGCGTCTTGTGATCTAATTATTCTGGATACCACAAAATTTTTGTTGTTGAAATAATATAATGATCCCTGTATAATCAAAACTAATTTTTTTATTTTTTATTTGTACTTGTATAGTTTTTTTCATTAAGTACCAAAGTGTTCCCACTTGTTCTCATTGCCACAGGCCCCTCAACGTCTTCTGATAGCTCTTGACTTGGGAATTATGAACATTGGCAGATAGAATTTGTACAATAACCCCCAATGTGAATACATGAAACTTGAGTATTTAGATGCACGTACGCTAAAAGCACTTGTGCTGTAAAGCATTAATAAATAAACTAGAGTCCATTTGGTTCTACTTGGGGTACTTAGAGATAATGAGTTACTCTCTAGAATTCCTATGGATATAATTACATGAAAATAACAAGGAGAAAACATCCTGACCACCTGGTAGACTCCTGTAAGCGTTCGAAATCGGATGGCTGCAGTTTCGAGGCTACCTAGGTCCAGTCATGGATTTTTTCTCCTTTCTCCAACTTTTCAAACACACCTTAAGTAGTTAAAGTCTAAGTAGCTAAAGTCTTTGAGCAGGCTGTAGGACCAGGTGTCCTACAGACCTTCAGCACTTGTGCTGTAAAGCATTAATAAATAAAATAAATAAAATAAAAGTGCAGTAGAATACATAGAGAATTGTTCAATGTAAAATAATTATCACCATTTCTCCTATAGAACCTCCTACATATCCAGCTTTAACACAACTTTTTAAGGAAGTGGCAGATTGGAAGTTGGTAGCTGCTTACCTCCTTAATGATGAAACTGGTTCCAAAACAAAAGAAATTGAGAACACTTACCGTGGAAATGTTGTAGATTGCCGACTAGAAATGATTCGATTGTATTTAAAGGGTGGTGATGTGTCCTGGCAGAGTGTGCTGAGTGCCCTAAGGAAAGCTGGTTACAAGAACTTGGCAGATGAACGTAAGTCACCTGCTTTATGTGTGACTACATTTCTTTACCTTGCAGTTTATCTACAGTACCTATAAAGTATTTAATTGTAATTTTTTTTTTGTAGATGAGAAAGTGCTTGAAAAGTCTTCTGTTGCCTCATTAACCATGAAAGGTCATTGAATAGTAAATAAAATAATGTTGTATTTACTGAGTAGCCTGTAAGCACTTATGGGCTTTGTATATTTACATTTTAAGGTAGAAATCAAGCAGAAAATTGGCGTCCTTGCTATTTGAAACCTTAAAACCATACAACCTATACAGCTAGTCAGAATACACTATAACAACCCCTTGTTATAATCTCTCATAGAATAGAAATGCTGTGTCGAGCACACCTTTGTACAGTCCACATTGATTATGTAGCTTACACCATTGAGCATGCTTTGGACCTGGTATAGGGTGTATACATTTTCCTCACAATGGCTCATTGTACCAGCCCCAATTTTTTTGATTGCTAGATGTTGCCTTTATAAACACCGCACTGCAATTAGAAGTTTAGCAGTAGTAGAGCTGCTTTTCTTGAACTTATAGTGTGAGGTTTGTGCATTTTGTAGTGCTAGTGATGATAATAATACATAGGAACATGGAGACTGTTAAGAATCACTGGTTACCAAAATAGGGACGATTACCATTTTGCGTTTGTTTTCCCAATAATATATAGCACCGAACTCTTGATAGTACTGAAGAGGCTTCTTCACTCAGCCGGAACACGGGTCCATGCCTCCTTGTTATTGCGTAGCTCTAGTAGATTTCCCCTGAACTCTGAATGGATAAAGACATACAGCTGTACAGCATTTAAAAAATCCTGGGCAACCACTTGACCGCCACCTTAACTACATGTATAGTATGCTTGAAGTAATGAGACGCAGTGGATCCTCGAACACTTCAATCATCTGAATACCAAAGTGACTGTTCAATTAGAGTATTTCATTTTGTTCTGTTAGAGTAACTGAACAGAACTTCATATATAAATCAATGGTTATCCAAACATATTCCAATTACCTGAACTTATATGTCTTTATTCCAGGAACAAAGGTGTTTGGTTAACTGAGGATCTACTGTAATTAAAATACAGCACATACATGTGAGCATACACAGCCCTGTATATGGAGAATAGTTAGTCTAGAATCAATCTGCTTACTGTGTATAACTGTTGGAGGTGTGGTACAAAGAGAACAGTTGATTTTCATTGTGCTCTTTTGTGATGGGCCACACACAAAGCCATGCACGTGCTATCATACATCAACACCTATGCACTGTTACAACAAGAAATTAGACATAAACAGGAAGTCCATGATACATGTATATACTGTGGTATGCCAATAGGCACTTTAGCAGTGTGAGAATATCAAGCCCATAACTTCAACTGTTATAGAGTTATGTTTGTAGTTTGTATCAGGTATCAGTTAGTAGTCAACAGAAAATTGTAAAACTTTGTAGCAACTTATTGGAAGCACTTCAAATTGTACTGAGGGCAGTTTTTGCTTGATTCTGCTGCCAAGCCACCAAAGATATATGTGAGACTGATTTCTGATCACTATTTTTTCATGGTAAAGTCCAAACCTATTCAGTACTACCATACTATAGTATTATAGCAATGACGCAGTTACAGTCTAGTGCTTGTTAGATAATCAGTTTGTCTTTGTGTAACAACTAGGGCCTGGCCAATTATGTACAATGGTTAGCATGTTATTGAAGTGTAATGCATAAAGGGATTTGCGTTTGTTGATGTAGTGACATTGGATATTGTAATAGGTGTAACACTAGTGGAGGGTGCAGTAGTGATTGATCAGATTAAAAATAGTAAGTGACTTGTATGCATATTGTGTATTATTACTATAATAGGAATAGCTAGATATTTTAGATAGGGGGGCTAGATGGTAGTTCTGTTATGGTACAAAGCATTCTTAGTATGTGAAGCATACAGGCCTATAAGCCTCACAGAAAAAGCCTTCTGGAATTTTACGTACTAAGTGTTCTGTTTGAGTAACTGACTGTTCTATTAGAATAGATTAATCTTTTTACAAATGTGACCCGCTGAGTAAAAACCTGGCTAGTTTGTTTTTCTTGAACTTCTTTTTATAAGCTCTTTGTTGCCTAGAGGGAAAACCAATGGCCTTATCTGATGAATACTCTTGGAGTTATAGCAATAGACAGCAGGAAGATTTTTACAGTGACTATATGTATGAAAAATAAAGTATACAGGTGCTTATTTAATCAATCAAAACTACCGTACGCAAGGAAATTTTGATGTCAGAAAAATTTGACGAATCATTTCAATTTGTCAAATTTAAGTTCATCAAATGTTTATAAGTGCCTTTAAAAGTACAGGTTTTGTCTACAATTTCTTAAGTTTCGTCAACATTTTATTCGTCAAATCTGCTGAAGTGTGAATTCATCAAATTTTTCTTACGTCTAAACTTCCTTGTGTACGGTAGTATATTTTTTAAAAACTATTAATTTTAAAATGAAGTAGGGATCCAAGCAATAAAGTAGTGAAACAAGAGATGAATGATGGTATTACAGCATAGCTTGGTGGGAAAATCCCTACATTGGGTTATTATAACAATTATTTTGTTCAGTGGCAATGTAGGGATTTTTCCACCTAGCTATGCTGTAATGCCACCATTCTACTCTTGTTTCACTACTTTTTATTGCTTGGGTCACTACTTCGTTTAAAAATAACTTACTAATTTTTGTTAGGTTTTTTGTTGTAGCATACAGCTATACACATGTGACTGTTCTATTAGGGTGACTGCTGTATTAGAGTATCTCGAGTCAGCCTTTCACCTACCAGGGGCATATCACTATTTCATAATTATTTTCACTTTGCTAGCATTATAAATACAGTTAATAATAAGGAGTGTGGTCATCGTGATCTCTTAAATAGATTGTTAAGAAGAATGTTAAATCGCTATTAATCTGTTAATGGGTTTGGCTTCGATCCAATTGTGAAATTACAGGTATCTACTGAGCATTCACACTTTAAATAATTTTGTGGCATCTGAATAGGCTACACAAGGAAAGTATTGATACAGTAAATTAATGTCTTGATATGGTTTTATTGCATCATGAAGAAGAGGATGAACAGCCTAATTGAAGTTTAGGACAATGA
Organism: Dysidea avara; assembly: GCF_963678975.1. Lineage (NCBI taxonomy): Eukaryota > Metazoa > Porifera > Demospongiae > Dictyoceratida > Dysideidae > Dysidea > Dysidea avara. The sequence continues at coordinate 9,095,470 of NC_089274.1, forward strand.
AGATAAAAGGAAAGACAAGGCGCAGAGGGTACACACTTGTCGGAACCCCAATAGCACATGCTTGTTATTGTGGCAACGTAAAATGGTGGCTGTGTGTTGCTTTGTTTGGCCTCCAGCCTTGTGACTGTGATCAGGCAGACAGGTAGGCAGGCAGGCAGGCAGGCAGATGAAAATTTGAGTTTTAGTGATTTTGTTTAAATTCTATATCTGGCTGCCTGTAGGTGTTTTCTTGTTTTTAATGATGTTAGATTATTCTGTAAATGAGATTTTTGTTGTGTAAAATGTCTCTAGGATGGTTTTTAAAGGTAGAATTTTATTTTAGGTGATAATTGTCACTTTTGGGGAGATCCTTACTGTTTGATAAGTCAAGGGTGCAATAGGCTATAGAGTTGATCTTGTCTCTTTGTGCTCACCTTGAACTTGGAAATTCGTCAAGGTATAATTTTTGGGCTATACCCATGTTTTCAAACAGGAAGGCTGTTCATGCTTAGAACTTAATGGTACATAAGATAATCATATGTTCCATAAAGAAGCGAATCTGATGGTGTATGTTTTGTTTCACTGTGACCATATCTAACACATTCCAAACATACATCCTCCTGCTAAGACCATCTCACTTGTAGTGGCCATATTAAGTAAAGCCCAAACTGTTTACTGGTACGTGTCTTGTAGAGGATGATGCTCCAACAACGAGAGACCTCAACAGATATGTTGTCAAGAAATATGCCACTGATTGGAAAGATGTAGGCATAGAGTTGCAATTAGATTTTGATGTGCTTAAAACTGTTGAAGAAAATTATTGGAAATTTGAGGATCGTTTTCAAGAAACTCTGCACAAATGGTTGAAGTTAACTCCTAATGCTACATGGAAAACACTGGAGGTTGCTCTTACTAATGTGAGAAGACAGCAACTTGGCCTTGATCCAGTTGATTATCTGTGTAATGGTAAGAGAAGTGTTCTGCAAATATGCTTAATTGTTGCCATTGTGTAGATCCTAGCATAAAGCGTTGTGGCACCTCTGTTGATAACCAGTCAGAGAATGCAGGTGAGTAACGTGTAAGTTACATGTACACAGAACATTTGCATGAGTACATGAACTTTAGCACTACATTTAGAAATACATTTTGATACATGTGCATGTTTAAGTTTTTAGTTTTTCTGGTTTTAGCAGCAGATTCAGTGGGGGCACAGGGAGTATATGACCTCCACTATTTCAAATGAAATAAATGCAAACACAATGAACAGTCAACACAATTAAAGAATACTCCAATTACAATCCATTTGCAAATTTTCTTACTGAACTTGTGATGTTATGATTTTTCAAATATGAGTTTTACACTAAGCAATGACTGTCTTTGGTATACTATTGCAGCATTGCTAAAATGTCACAGTTGACATTTGGGTTTTAAAAACTCGTGGAAATTACTTACATTGTATCCAAGTCATGTAGACAACACAGAAAATATAATTTATTGCTACAATTGAGATATTTGGATATTTGTGCATGAAACTGCCTTACACCCAAAGATTGAGTATCTATGGCATTATCATATTGCACTATCCCGTGAATAATATTAATGAGAAACTATAGTCTCATAATATCATTCACTATGCATGGCAGTATTGACGACATACGTAGGTGTAATTAATCCCACCACGCCTTCAGTGTGCATTTACAGAGCTCAACCCAGAATATTAAGTTAGAGGGGGCAAAGTAAGTTGCTTCAGATTCTAGTGGGTCTGGGGGCTAGGACAATTTAGGTGTAAATACACTCAATATTTTGGTGTAAATACACTCAATATTTTGGTGTAAATACACTCAATTTTGGTGAAATTTTACTGTGATGCCATTGAATATTGACCATTGGATTATACAACTTTGGGATCAATTATTTCTCAAGGCTTAAGGTATAAACCTAGGGGGGGAGGGAGGGGGGGGGGGGGAATAGCTATCTCATCCCCCCTAGATTAACCCCTGATTTAGTATATTTGCAAGTGTAACTTTTATTTTATTTCTATGATCCCTAATCTAATTTAAAGTCCTAATTTTTTCTTGTACCTGTTGAAATAAAAATTAGGGAAGACATACTAGTGGAAATTTAATCCCTAATCCAGTCATGTTATAGACTGAATAGACTACTTTACCAGAAGCCATGGAATGTTAATTGGATAGTAAATTAGCTATTGCATAATCACTGGAGTACAATGGTGGATGAACTGCCTTCTTGAAAATCAGAGGAGGGTGGACATGCGCACTACATTTGTATTAAAAGTATAACCAAGCCTTCAACGAAGTTTAAATAAGCACCATTCGAAAGTGTGCTTCACGTTTAGTATATTTATCCGGTCTGCCCCACTCTACCCCGCTATTCCCGGCACATAAATTGCTCTTGAATTTATAGAGGATCACATGTGTAGTAAGTTTGTCGGTGGAATCGATACATTGCATTCTAGAGACACCTTATAAGCTTGTATTCGAGCCTAACAATTGTTGAAGAAGGTATTATGATATACAATAAGCCTCCTATACTCGCTCCCATGGAATTAAAGAAAGGAAAGCGGACGCCGCTAGTGTATTCTCATGGAGAATCAAGCAGGAAATAGGACACCTTCGTACTCATTTTCTTCTGTTTGTCACAAGAAGCACAAGATAAATGTGGCTGTTGTTAAACAGGTTTTATCACTTCATTTTAGTCTTGGTATTAGAAACATTGAATTAATGGTAATAATTTTCAGTAGCACTTATATCGTGTCCACCCTCCTCTGCTTGAAAATTGCTATTGTTTGGCCTATGCTTTGCCACAAGTCTATGAAACTAGTTTCATTAATGTAGTTATGGTCTAGAGATAACTGACAAGGTCAATCAGAGCCTTGCTCATTACTTGTATGGGTGCACTCAGTGATAATAATTTGTAGCATGGTAATAAACACTCTTTTATCACCCTGTTAAAGCGTTCTGAGACATTGCAAATGCTGTTTTACATTAGTAAGGGAGACCAATAAGCACACAACAGCAGTATAGTCATAATGCTTGCTGCACTGTGATCATTTGATATGAAAACTAGTCATCGGGTACCTGTAGTTCATTCTACACTATGACTTTTGATAAAATTCAACCTTTATTACTACTGACACTCACATTAGCATTGCCACAGACCACACAGGATAGCAGTTTAAACCAAAATCAATTATAAAAGTAAGTTACAGACCCCGGCAAAGTATCTAGCAACAGGGCAAAGTATCTAGTAACAGAATGGAAGTATAGCATTATTTGACCTTTACTGCACTGTCATTAAGGATTGATTAGGGCTTGTAGAACTGGATACTGATACATTAGGATATTTTCAGCAAGTGTTTCTGTGACTGATAGGCTTATTCTTCACTACAACATGTACTACATTCTTGAAGCCATATCTTCACTTATGAACATGCTATTTCACTCTGTTTGTGCCAATTGGTAGTTCTATAGGTGGTAAACCCTGTGTCCAAGTTTCATTTCAAACCAAGGAACTGTAAGTCTGTGAGACACTTTGAAAAACATACAAATTTGTATGGGAACCAATGCATGGTTTAGAAAATATGTACTCCAGACATTGCCAATCCTTAATTAAATTCCTCATGCCTTTAAATAAAGTGGTCTATTAAGGATTAAGTATATCTACAGGTGTAGGCGACCTCTCTTGTTTTGCTACTTTTTATTCTTACGATACCTAATTGAAAATAAAATTGCTACTTGCCTAGTATAAAGTTATTAATTAAAAATTTAAGTAGGGTCAGCAAAGATGAATGGGACACAAAGGAGGACACTGATAAGTCCATGAAGAATGCATTGTATGTACTGTGGTATGCCAAAAGGCACCCCTTGGGCTAAAGCAATGTCAAACAGTGAAAAAATCAAGCCCATAGCCTTAGCCGTTATCGAGTTACACTTGTCTGAAGGCATCAGTTAGTTACTCAGTCACAAGAAAATTCTGTTGAATAAATTTTTTTGATATTCCGTAGCAACTTGTTGAAAGCATTTCGGGTTGATCTGAAAGCTTGCTTGGGCTTAGTTTTACCTAACCAATACTGCCTCATTGTCGTCAGGGAAAATCGAGGCTGTTTTTTGGGTGATGTTATTTCGTGGGCCACACCTACTCCTTTGTGTTCCCTACTATACACTACTATTGTACTGTATGATGATGTCTCAAGTGGGACTCAGATGACTGGCCTGTATGCAATATTTAATGGGCATGGTTTTTCTGTGTCTCCTATTCACTGTGCTACCAGTAAGAGGCACAGTCAATATGATCAATTGTAATAAGTACGGGCTAAGGGATATGTTGAGTGCTTGGTAATTTATTGGTGCTGCTACATCTGTGGTCAATCTTATCGTACAGCTACAGGTATGGTGTGTACTAACTAGTAATACCATAGATCTATGGTAACACATACATCTTACAGTGGTGCAAGCTCTTTGAATAATTTTGTGGTGTCTAAATATGGAAAGTTGTCAGTACAGAAAATTAACACCTTGATATCGTTTCATTTTAAGGCATGATTGAAGATAAAAGGAAAGGGGGCAGACACTTATCAGAACCCCAAAAGGCACATGCCACTGGTGAGTTTTTTTTTGTTGTGGCATAATATGGTGCCATAAGCAACGACTTGTGACAACTCGTTGCCACTCTTTGTACCGTTTTATACGGGTAAGTAGAATTTGAGGAAAACGGGAATGGGACAGGAACGGAAAGCAGGAACGGAAACCACCCACGGAAAATACCTGATAAAGGTTATTATGCATTGGATAGGTTGGATTTTACAGTGCAATGTGTCTTTGTGGCATTGTTTTGGATCCTTTTGCTACAATGATCAAAACACTCTAATAGAGAAGTCACGTGCATTAAAATACTCTAATAGAGCAGTCAAGAATGTTTTGTTAACTATCCCACCAGGGTCCCACATTGATGGCCTGGGCTATAGCTGTCATACATTATAGGTTTATAGACTAGCTAAGTCATCAGCATTGTAAGTTAGCTACTCCCTTGAAACCATAAAAATTTATAACATTATAGGTTTCTGATTAAGCGACATATGGTGCCTGCATGTGGATTTGGGAAGTTGTACCTGAAACCTCAGGAAAAGTCACATGATGGGTATGTGGTAGGTGCATGGCTCCAATTGTTAATAAATGTTCAAATAATATATAGTCAGGGTTGTGAACATTTTTGTGAAATTTTGGTGTCATTCCTCTTGAAGCCACTTCAGCTTGCAGGTAGTGTTGCATACATAGACAAATACTCCCATCATATGACTTCTTATCTGGAAGCAGTAGGTGCAGTTTTTGAAGCCTATAATAGGCTCTATCAGTTAACTAGAGTGCTGTATGAGTCTCAGTTTTCATCATTAGTTATTAATTTACTGTTTAAGGCCACATAAACTTAATTATTACTCCTGTACTCAAAATAGCAGTGCAGGAGGGCGGATTTTTATTTTATTTTTTGCTGACTAGATAGCTGAATTAGCTAGCTAAAATGGCTTAGAATGCAGTTTTCTTAGACTGCTCTAGCAAGGTACTAACTGTAGAGGTGGTAGATAGCTACACCCAGCCACCAGTAGTATAAAAAATCCATGATGGGGTAAGAAAAACAATCATGCGGGCAGGGATGAGAAACTAATAATTAAGTTTATGTGGTGTAATAATTTAATGGTTTAAAATGTTCGTGGTTTCAAAGGAGTAGCTAACTTTCAGTATTGATGATTTAGCTAGTCTATATACCTAATCTATAGTCCATCAATTCACAGGCCATCAATGTGAGTCACTGGTGGGATACATTCTTGACTGCTCTATTAGAATGTTTTATTATTGCAGGTGACTGCTCTATTAGAGTGTTTTGATTGTTTTAGCAAAAGGATCTAAACAACGCTGCAAAGATGCATTTTCGCTGTAAAATCCAACGTATCCAACCTGCATTTAACATGATGACCTTTATAAGGCATTTTCCGTTGGTTGTTCCCATTCCCGTTTTCCTTGAATTCTATTTACTCGTTTTGTACACCTGTATTTTCACACTGCTTGTGATGCCATATGCACTGGCAACAACTTGTCAATTTCATTTTTGACATTATCTAGCTGCATTATTCCCAGGTAGATGGATGGATAGACAGACAGACAGACAGATACTAGCAATGTTATAAACCTGAAAAATTGTGTATAATTTAAATTGTAATACAAAGTAGCATGACAAGAGAAGTCGCCTACACCTGCAGATATACTAGTGCAGAATTAATCCCTAATTCAGTGATTGTTGCAAAATTCATAATTGTGTCTTATATATTTTATATTTAATAGCAAGCATTCCTTAATTCATTTTATTTGTATGTATGTATTTATTTTTTTTTGCAGAAATACCATCAACAATTAGTGATCTGGGATATTACTATCGTGAGTTATACAAAACAAAAAGGTATAATTCTGCTACATCTGATTGGCCTCCTAATCAAATAAAACAGTATGTCAGCATAACTGTAACACACTATAAAAATGGACGGACACAGGAAGAACTTATGGAAATAGACAGACGTCATGAAGAAGGTGCTTTTGCAATAGATGACATGGCAGCAGCCGAGCCTGAGCCTAAAAGACCAAGGCTTGGTAATTGCAAAGTAACTAAAAGTCTCAGTGATATGTTTACAACAGGTTCTGTTGAGCAAAGTGAAGATAGTTCACCACCACTGTATGTTCTAATAGAAGGTGCCCCAGGTATAGGCAAAACCATGCTTGCTAAGGAAATTGCATATTGTTGGGCTAATGGTAAATTATTAGAAAAAGTCACCGTCTTGTTTTTGCTGGTCCTTCGTAATCCAGAGTTATGGAAAGTCAGGACAGTGAGTGATCTGGTGAAGTTCTTAACAAATAATGGTACTTTTGTTGATGTTAATATAGCTGATTGTACTCGGATGCTATTGTATTCTAAACAATTCCAAATAGTATTTGTGCTCGATGGATTAGATGAGTACCCACATGAAGAAAACCCATTCATTCTTAAACTTGTCAAAGATAAATTATTTCCCAAGGCAGTAATGATTTGCACATCACGACCAACCGTATCACTTGATTTACATGGCCATGTTGATAGAAGAATCGAGATTCTTGGGTTTGCAAAGGAAGAAAGGGATAAGTACATTGCGATGTCACTCTCAGATTCACCTGATAAAAACACCAAACTTCAAAAGTTCCTTAAGGACAACCCCATGATTGATGATCTCTGTTTCATTCCTCTACATATGTCCATTCTTATGTACCTTTTCCAGCAAGGCACATTACCAGAAACATTAACCGAATTGAATGAACTGTTTTCCATTCACTCTATATACAGGAGCTTGAAAAAGACACATAGACAGAGTACATCTAACATAGGGAGCAAGTTAAGAGATCTATCTGAGAAAGATTACATTGTAGTATGTAAACTATGTAAGCTGGCTTATGAGGGTATGATAACTCATCGATTAATATTTACCTCAGATAAAATAAAGGAAATATGTCCTGAAACTTCTCACATTCCAGATGGTTATGGTTTATTGAAAGCTGTAGCACACTATTCTATATTTGGAGCTGGTGAAACAACTTCCTTCAGCTTTCTGCATTTTACTATGCAGGAATTTTTAGCTGCTTATCATGTAGCAACTCTTTCCAGTGATGAGCAATTCTGTTTGTTGCAAGAGACATTTTGGAATGGCTTCTTCCACTATATGTGGGTTATGTATGTAGGAATAACTGGTGTAAATTCTGAGGCATTCTCACGTTTTAGGACAGCACACATTGATCTTGCACGAGATAAAATTAAATGGTTGCATTTATTTCAGTGTTACACAGAGGCAAAGAGCAAAAACATTCCAGAAGTAGTATTTTCTTTTTTCAGAGATGGTGACATTAGTTTTAGCAATGCTTCATTTTTTCCACACGACTTTTTATCAATAATTTCTTTCCTGTCCAAATCTAACATACAGTGTAAAGCATTACAATTTAGTTATTGTCATGTAGTTAGAAGGGATCTGATGAATGTGTTGAAACAATTTATTATCAAAAACAAAGACAAAATGTCAACTTTAGAGTACATATATCTTGACTGTAACCGTTCTAATTCATCTCCATGGGTTGTATTTTGTACTGCTATTAAACACTGTTTAGTAACTAACTTAATGCTGTTTGGAGGATTCCGTTTAAGTGGCATAGTGCAATTTGCTAGTGAACTTATGGATGGTCTACAACAAAACACAACAATGAAGTCTCTGACATTATGTAGCATTGAAGTGAAAGAGTTGGAAGTAATTAAGGATGTACTGGTTAAAACCAAATGCTCAGTAATCAAGCTCAATATCTCTGCCAGACCAATCAGTTTTAGGGAAATTGGTGTCAATAAAACTGTGCTAATTAGCACTGCAGTGAACTGTAGTAATGATAGAGTACTAGCTATAAACAATCTGTTATGTGAAAAAGTAACTACTAGTAAAGTAACGATCAGCACAGCCAATTTAGAACTTAGTAACCAAATACTGACAAACTATGAAGTAGGTTGTATAGCCTTTGTATTGCAGGATAATCAAACAGTGGAATCACTAGATGTTTCATGCAATGATATAACTATGAGTGATGAAGGAATCTTCTTTATTCGTGACTACCTGAATAAAAGTCGAATAAAAAAACTAAATATATCCAGTAATGTTATCTCAAGCAAGTCAATTAGTGAAATCATTTTAGTTGATTCCTCATTGTTGAAGTTAGATATTTCATGTATTCCCATAGGTGATTATGGAGGAGTAGAAATAATCAGCAGTGCAGTTTCACATAATAAAACACTAAAAGAACTGAACATGTCACATTGTTCACTTGGTTATGTTGGAGCAGGTTTAATTGCTCCAGCTTTAAGCAAGAATTCATCATTGCAAAAACTTGATATTTCTGCTAATGAAATATCTGATGATGGTGCAATAGCTGTATGTAAATGTCTGATAGACAATTCTAGTCTACATGACTTAAATATGTCATTTAATAAAATTGCTACCAGCGGAACTGAAGAAATGGCTAAGGCAATCAGGGACGGAACTAAATTTTCCAAACTCAATATTAGTGGTAATCACATTACTAATGAAGGACTGGTAGAGTTTCTAAGAATAATTCAATCAAATTCTGCTTTAAAAACTCTATTTGTTCAGTTGAACAATGTCACAAAGTCTGGATTGCTTGAAATAGAAAATTGCATTAAACGACTCAATATATCACTAGAAATTCATGCTTCCTGGAATGATGTAGATACTGATCATAGGATAGCTGTCATTGTGACTAGCTATTACTCTTTTAATATGCTGCATCCATATTTAGAGATAGCAGACATCTCGGGTGATACAACCTTAACATGGCCACTTGTATTTTTAACGGATGCTAATTATGCTTGTGAACTTCTTGGCACATGTCTTAAAGAAAATAATACTTTAAAAGAACTTTACTTGCATCACATTAAAGTCACTTCTGAAGGAGCAAAGAATATTGCTGAATTCCTTGAAGTTAATGAAACGCTACAAAAACTTCACATTTCTTACAGATTCATTGATGATGATGGAGCAATAGTTATTGGTAACAGTTTAAAGAGTAACAATACTTTGCAAGAGTTAAGCATGGCAAAAAATTCACTTAGTCCTGAGGGAATGAAGAAGTTCATGAATGCTATTAAACTAAACACTGGACTTCAAAAACTTAATCTCTCTGACGGGTTTTTGATTCCCTCTTTGGATGCAATGAATTCCGTTGGTGATTATCTTCATGCTAACACCTCCCTAAAAGAGCTCAATTTGTCATCAAATCAGATTACTATTGGATTAAGCGAAATAATGAAAGGATTGCATACAAACAGTGTCTTACAAAAGTTGATAATTTCTAATTGTTATTTTGATGACATGGGAGCTATCATTTGTACATTTTTGAAGCATAACAAAACACTTGTAGAGCTTGATGTGTCAAATTGTAACATTTATAAAACAGATGTGAGGGAAATTACTGAAGGGCTTAAAGTTAACAAGACTTTACAGAGCCTAAATATTTCACGTAGTAGGTTGTGTGATGGGATAACATACTTTTGTGAATGTCTTCAAATTAATTTTACGTTAAAGAAACTGAATTTGTCTGATTCTGAAATATATACTGAAGGTACACTAATTGGTACTGGGATCATACAATTCAGCAAATCTCTACAGCAGCTAAACATTTCAAAGAGTAATATTACTAACGAAGCAATGCAAACCATCTGTAATTATCTTGGAAGCAATAATACCCTACTAAAGTTTCACATGTCAAGTTGTGGTATCACCAGTGATGCAGTAAAGCAGATGGCTGCAGTTATAAGAATAAACTCAACACTAAAAAAATTGGATATTTCTTGTAATCAGTTAGGTGATGTCGGAGTAATAAACATTGCTGATAGCCTTAAACACAACAAAACCATACAAAAGCTTAATTTGTCAGTAACCCGTATGTCTAGTTTGGGGGCAGCACAAATTGCAGAAGCCCTTTACGTGAATACAACATTGCAAAAACTAGACGTGTCACATAACATGTTGGAAAGTGATGGAATAGCAGCCATTGCTGAATGTCTTAAGAAAAACTGTACATTGCAAAAGCTCAATGTGTCTTCTTGTAATATCACTGTTATAACAGTAAACATGTTTGCTGAAGCAATTAAAGTGAACAAGGGCCTCTGTGCATTGAATCTTTCTTTAAATGAATCTTTTGATAATGCATTTAAATTCAACATGACTGTACTGGATGCAATGTATTTCAATACATCTATTATTAACCTGGGGTTACCCGTTTGCTACAAACATGCAGCAGAAATAAGAGATAAAATAAAGACAGTGAACAAAGAGAGATGTGAACAAGGCATGAATGCATTATGTACCAGTGCTGATGAAGAATATGCATTGGATCATTACCGCAAAAAAGAAACAAGTTGTGTTAAACTTTCATATATTTGAAGTAAAACAGCTAATTGTTACTGTAATGTTCCTTTTGTTATTTATACATGGAATTGTAGTGTATAGCTACTTTAGTGTTAAATAGAAATTATCTATATTGGTACACAAGTACAAAGAATTGAAAGTTCAATTAAGGATCACAGATAAAAGTCTACCTGCCCACCTGTCCATTATCACTATTAACAATTATTGTACATACATTAGTGCACCTAACCAAGTTAAACTCACTTATAATTAAAGGCTTGTTAGAAGTATAATTATTAAAATCTTTGCTGGGCTGGAAAAATTTCCATGGAAATTCTACACATACCCAACCGTACAAATAGCTTAATAAACATGCAACTGTTGATATAACTAACTGTATGGTAGCTGTCTAGTTCTTGGAAACAGGAGTATTATTAGTATTTATCTGATTTGTCAAAAGACAGGGTGACACCAAAAGGCAAAGCTTGTACGAGGGTGCTTCCCAAGACACAAGCACAATAAATACAAAGATATCTAAATATCAACGGTACAGTTACAGTTTACAATTATTGAAGTTAACAATGATAAAACAATGGATACATAGCGGACAAAATTTTGGAGGACTGAGCATCAAAACAAAAGCCGGAAAAGTGTTCCACAAGAATACTGTGTTCCCGAAAAAAAAGTGTCTGAAAGAATTTATTGTAGATTGTGGTGGAACAAGACATATGGAATGAGTAAGTGCCGGTATTATTATGTATGCATAATTATATAAGTGTGTTTGTGTATTTGTGAGGTTGTGGAAATGTGTAGTATACCTTGGTGAAACAGCCCATGGAGGATGGGGCAACTATAGTTTCACAGTAGAATTGAAGCACACAACAAACATGATGATATTCTGGGGGACATGCCCCTAGCAAATTTTTCAAGTTTTATTATGTAGTTTTGAGATGCATGGTATATTGGTATTAAGACTATTTCACTGATTGTGCAGTAATAAATCTTGAATGGCATGGCTAAATACAGATTTAAAGAGATATAAGCAAACATCCAGGTTGTTTATTTTTCACAAGAACGCTGATTTCTATAGGGTAGAAATATCATGAAATCATGCACTTGCACTATATTGACACATTCACATGTTGCATGCATGCTCACAAGAATGTATACACATACAAACAAGCTGAAAAGGGAAAGTCTCCATGTAGCAACACTGTACAAAACACTTCTATTGCTACACAATGAACCAGCACTTTATATACATGTCACCACTCAGGACTAGTAGTCCACAGGAGGAGCCTGGAGGGTTATTATGTAGTTGTAAGTCTGTTTCCAAGTATTGGACAGTTTCTAAGAATGCCAATTACTACAGCTTGCTCACTGATAGCTGACAAAGGGGCCATGCTCATTGAGTCACAATTAGTACAGTTGAATATATATTCATCAAATATTTCTCTGGAAACTGGGATAAATATATATCAACCACAAGCCATTTTATCTAAACCATGCATGTCCAAGTGTGTTTTAAATTTTATTGTTCAGCCAAAAGAAGGCATTGTGGGACTGTGCAACAGACTCAGAGAAGTGCTTTACTTAAATAATGTGATGATACTAACTTGATTGTAGATGAAGACACTTTCCACACCACATCTAACTCCACAATCTATATATCTATACTTACACTCTTGAGTGGTCAAAAGAAGTGCTTATCAATTAGAGATTATATTTTGTGCAGACTATAGTACTGCTGAACTTTAAGTACACATATAGCTAATATACCATAACTTCTTTAATGGTAATTTCTTTTAATATGCACTGGTGTTGTATGGGATTGAAAACCTCATGCAAAGCATAGTAGAGACACCTGACTGGAGTCTAGGGCAAGGTACATTAATAATGATCATAGTTACATTGTAGGCCCCACTGGGAGGCTGATCATTTGTTTTTTGGTTTGTTTGCAAATTTCTGCTATAGCTACACTTTTAAAGTATGTAAAAGAAAAGTGCTTGTAATGGTGTAATTCACTGGTATGATTATTGTATCACAAGAACACAACACAAATAACTTACTGAGTTTGAGAAACCTATACTTCTTGCAGGGAGATATTGGAAAGATATCCTGGTACTTATTCAGTCTGGTTGCTATAATCTATAAAATTGGGACATGCAGTGTGATTGCTGATTACACAATTTTTCACAGTACCTTTGGTGGATCCATGCACACCTTCATTGTATTAGAAATCGAAAGAAAGAAACAACACACACCTAACTCATCCACTACTGATCATGATGAATGAAACAAAATTATATATCTATCATGAGCCATGGTAATGGTTCATAGAGATCTCCTATCTTTTTTGCCATAATCCGAATGGAGCACTGGCCTAAACACCACCTTAGAAAGTTTCCATGAAGCCTTAGAAAAGTTTATGTCCACTAGTAAATATGGAGTCAAAAACTGAAAAAAAAGTATTTTTTTAAAAGAACTGAAATATGCCATTTTGTTCATCTTTTGGTTCATAAATGTAACTGGCTACCAATTATTTGGCTCAACTGTACAAAGATGTCTCCCCACTGGAATATGGAGTGGCAATATACCTGTGTGATATGCAAAGGTAAAGCAAGTACAATCATGCATACAGGTATTTCTAAGCAGCTAACTGTGCCTGTAGGCATTATGATAATATTACATACACCCCCTCTCTCCTTGAGACATGATGGTATTAATGTCCTGAGCTACCAAATCCAGAGTGGGGAACTGTTAAAGCAAAGCTGGACTATTAGGCAGAACACACTTTGGCAGGAAATCATGTAATGTTTTTTTATACCAACTAAACTGGCCAGTGGTCTGGTTCAGCACCAACCTGCCTACCCTGTGAGTTAACAATATCACCTATTCATCATCTATTGTAAATATTTATTTAATTGACAGCCATTAATGGACTCAATGAAACAGAGGGAAGCTCATGTAAAAGATGAGCATATGCATATAATGGAAGTGATGGTGTAAGGTGTTGAAAGTGATGCAAGTAACATAGAAATCGATTCCAGTGACTACATTCTTGCAATATTGTAAGATTTATCATACTACACAATCTCATCTTCACTGCTATTAATCCATGGTTGGATGTTTCTCATAGATGGCCAGTTTGTATCATGAGCCAACCATCCTAGAACATCAAATCGATTTAACGCAGACCAGGATTTTAATTGGAGCACTGTAAGTGATAAGCTAACAAGCTGCCAGTATTTTAAATACACAGGATGACTTTTGTATTGTACAATCAGCATATTATCTCTGGCATCAACCACATTGAATAACTTCTGTGCCCATTAACAATCAATCAAACCCACCAGTGACAATGACCCTATGCACCATGATCATGCTATTCTAATAACAAAGTAATTCATGTCATACTGGTTGACTGCTGCTTTACACGATCATCCATCTAGTGCTGATATTTGTGGATCAAGTTGTTCTACTATTGGTAAGTTACTGTAACAATATTACTGCCATCCCTATGATTACATGATTTCAAACAGTCATGAGACTGGTCACAAGTAAGCACCAAAAATGTACCACTGCTTCTAAAGTTACTATGTCTTTTTGTTTAGTCTTGTAATGCAACAGGATGGTACTGGCAATACTTGTGGTGGATCATGGCTCCTTCAGTTGGAGGACAGGCAGAAAACTTTCTGTGGTCAACTTGCATATTGTTCTACTCAATATATACTTACAGTCATATTTAAGGTACAGAAATTACATGATACAGAAATAATGTATGTTATGTCCTATTGTATAGCTCTGGATTTGCAACATGTTTGGATGATGTACCAACCAACACACAATTTGATGTGGACCCTAATGAACTTGTTGGGTTAACCTATCCTGCTGATGATCAGTGCAGAGCAGAATATGGTCCTAGTGCAGTATACGTATTCTATCCGAGCATGCTTTGTTTTTCACCATGCTACCAATAAGATATAGTGATCAGTCGCTATAAATACAGCTAGATCATTAAAGGGACGTGTCCTCAATTGTCATTGGTTCAGGCTATATTTTCCTTTGGAATTCAAGTAAGCAAACTAAACCTTGAGTGCTAACTGGTTTGTATGTGTATCTTCCTATTAACAGGAAGTGTGCTCACGTCAGTGGTGTCAACCAAATGGAGGATCTTGTACTACTAGAAATGTTCCTGCTGCAGATGGCACAAACTGTGGATCCAGTAATGTGAGTTATCAAATTGTAGTTTAATTTTACTGGCTTTCTAAACAGGAATTTAAAATTTATTCAAGAGGACAATGTGTTAATGGCAATACTATGGTTAATGCTGAACCAATTGATGGAGGGTGGAGTGCATTTGGACCATATATTACATGCAGCAGAACTTGCGGAGGTGGACTGAGATATAGAGAAAGACAATGCAACAATCCTCCATTATCAGCAGAAATACCATCCTACGTATACAACACTGATTAAACTCAGTACTCTGTGTTTAAAGGCCACAAGTTGGAGGTAACTTTTGTACAGGAGAATCTATAAGGATTATGATGCACTCTGCAATACTGATGGACATACATAAGTATTAATTAATACCATCAGCGTTGAAACCGGGTCGGGTCAGCCGGGTCATCGGGGTCCGACCCGATTTACAAACACTCTTTTCACCCTATTTCATAACCCTACAGAACTTAGACAAAAAAAACGGTGAACCAAAAAGGCGAAAAAAAACTGCAGTCTTCAAGGAGGATCGAACCCAGGATCCCAGTGTGATGGTCCAGTGTGCTACCGATTATGCTACCGCTGCTAGCTCCCTTGATTCCCTTCTTTTGTATCTTATAAATGTGACTAACGAAATAAGCTGTATATAGTAAGATGAACCTAACCCTAAAGGTGAAGAAGAAACCAAAGCTGAACTCTAACCCTAACCCTAACGTTAATACTACTAGACGCTTCCCCTAAAGTCTACTACTCGTGGCAACTACTGGACGCTTCCCCTAAAGTCTACTACTCGCGGCAACTACTGGACGCATCCCCTAAAGTCGACTACTCGCGGCAACTACTAGATGCGTGCCCTAAAGTCGAAGAGAGAGAGCAACAACCACAGTAGGAAGTCTGGATGCTTTTGAGCTTAATATTACGTAAGGGTTATGAAAGGTGGTGAAAAGAGTAAAACCCGATTTACAAATTATCGGGTCAGATTGGATCACGTGAGAAACAAAATTGTTCGTTTGACGACGTGGAAACTTATAAACGCTACCGCGTAGCTCTTTCGTGAGCCACGCCCACTTACCGCGTTACCAACATACGCTCAGGCACGCCCATTTATGTATCTATGGTGAGGGGTAGCTATTGTCAGTAGGTGATGACTTTGTTTTTGTTTTGGTCTTCAACCTACAGCTAGGCTGAAGTTGCAATATTTACTCAACAAGAATCGAACGTAGTCTCGTTCGCTCGCTCGAGACTAGCCGAAACATAGTACGCCTCGGCTTATAATTAATTCGGGTCTGACCCGGATTGCTATCCGGGTCAGCAGCAGTGACCCGGTTTCAACGCTGATACCTATAGAACCTGTGCAATGATATAGGTAGCTCTAATTAGAGATTTCCAACTAAATTAAATAATTAACATTCCATGCATTCATTGGTATGACAAATATTGTGCTATTTTCAGGGTCATTTTAGTACAAACCTCACCTCAATTGGTGGTTCCTATCAAAAGATATGAGCAAAAGAAGTTGACAGTGTGATGATTTTTGTGTACAGAATTTTCAATGCCTTTTATGTATATTGCATGGCACCAAACACAATATTCAAAGTGTCATAAATCTAGATAGGAAACTAATTACGACATGAAATTTTCACCACATATCTATTTTATGAAAAACAGCATATGAACTAGGTAAAACCTCTCAAAAGTGACCACTTCTTTGTAGACTGACCACTCAGAATATTACATGAATAAAGCAAGTGATTCACAAATAAAACTGTGTGTAATGTGTAACACTAAGTATACCCAGGTACCTAATGCATTTTCAGAGATAACTAACTAGAAAAATCAGTATTATTATATAACATGATAAGTAATGGCATCACAAGTCACAATTAACAAATACTTCGGTAACATGACAATCAGATAACAAAATATTAGACCAATATTATTATTAAAATAGATTTGTTTAGACACTGTTCGACTTTATTTGTCACACTGTAAGCACTAAGGATAATAATTATTATATAACACAACTAGCTGTAGTACCTGCCCTATCGTGCAGGGCAGTATGTACAATGACATGGAAATTAAATGAAATTACAGTTGGTAATATACTATTATAGATACTTTATAAAAGACTAAGGAAACAATGTGGTGTAAGGATTGCATGAATGCAATAATTGTGGAGAAGTGCACTCTTATTGGAATATTTTGTGACTTAAGTTGCTCAAATTCTACCATCAACCAAACATACCATGAATTACTGTAATCTGCACTACAACGATTCTGTTATGACAAAATGTAACGGCTTTATAAAACATAACAGCATGGGCACAGAGTGGGGGCTAGCAAGAAATAATAATAAATGAAAACAAAAAATTTTGAGTCATCCAGCCCATGGAAAAAACCTGCCATGGAAAAAAAACCTGCCATGGAAAAAACAGCTCATGGAAAAAACCTGCCAGCCTTTTCTTTTGTTTTGCTGCACAGGAAAAACCGAAAAATGCTCCACTCTGCTTTGTATGCATGTGTAGAAAGAGTTCAAATCATTGCTGCAAAGTCTATAAATAGCTCCCATTTTCACAACGTGCCCCACGTTGTGAAGAACAGTCTGCCACGGGACCGTGTCATTTCACTATGTAGCTGCAGTCATCCCTCCTTCGAGCAAACAATCCAGGATATGCATAAAGACAAAAGAATAGAAAAGATAAATAGTTTCACACATACATAAATATACAAAGCAACCATCTGATACATTTTTTACCATAATACCTTCCTTACCACCATCCACAGGTGCTGATCCACAATATCACAAAGCAGCGGTAGCAGCAGACAAACCTAACTAAAGTGCATGTGTTTGCCTATCTAAAAACCTCACTATAGTCTACATTACGTGTTTTGCAATCCCCTCTAACTAAGTGTCAATCTATCTGCTGAACCTACCCTAGATAGTGCCACATAAAGCATGCCGTGTGTGAAGCTTTCGTCCGTCAAATCTAATCCTACAGCCTTAAAAGTTTGGCCCTGGCTTTTGTTAATGGTCATGGCAAAGCAAAGTGCAATTGGAAATTGAAGCCGTCTAAATTCAAAAGGCAAAACCGAGTTACTCGGAATGAGAAGAATGCGTGGTATTATAATATCGTGTCCTGCATATCTACCATGAGAAATCTTGGCCTCTACTGTGTTAGCCGACAGTTTAGTAACTACACACCTAGTGCCATTAGTAACCCTTGGAGGATCTAGAGAGCGTAGAATAATAATAGGAGCGCCTACTTTAAGTAAGAGAAGATGCTGAGGTAGTCCAGATACCTCTAAAGAGTTCAAGAATTCTGTTGGAAAGTGAACAGCCTGAGATTCATCAGGTATGGTGTCCAAGGACCTGTAGTCACAGCAGTCACCAGGTAACTGCTCCACCAGAGTCATGTTGATGGAATGAGTGGTGTTGTTAAGAGGAGCAAGAATGCAGCGTTCAGATACTGTAAAGGATCATACCCCCTATGAAGTTCAGAAATGCGCTGCAAAGACCCATCCCTATAGTGCAAAACTATGTCCCTATTATTTACATTATCATTAGGCATTAGCACTCCTACCTCGTCACACATCGGGCTATTGTACCTCCTAGCATGCTCTCCTACAGGCCGTTTGTTCTCATTAATCACTACCCTAATATTTGCTGGCTCATCATGCTGCTCAAATATTTCTTTAGCTACCTTAATAAGTTGAACATAGTGATTATCGTCATGCAAAAGCTCAGTAATACCCCTAACTATGTCAAGCCTTAACCCATCAACTATCCCACATCTTGTAGCTACTTCAGTTTGCTGGTTGTCGATAAAATAAATTTGGGAAAATTTAGGAGACTCACCTGTTGATGGAACTAAACTACCTATACGATGATAGACTTGACCCTGTACTCTAAAAGAAGGATTGAAGCCAGCCATAGTTATCTCGTTACAGCCAAAGCTTGTCATTTGAAATGCACTATTATACTTACGTATGCTAGCTAGAAAATGTTTACCTGCTGTGTTTGTACCTTCATACAGGTGTCTCAAGAATGACTGGGGCTGTGGAAATGCCTCTAACTGGACATTACCCTTCAAGCAACAAAGGGATTCGGTCTCCTGGGGAAATTTTAATGCGCCGCAGTGTGTGCATTCTACACTGAGTGTGCCTACATCTGTAGTGTTGAAGAAGTTGTGTGGCTGATAGTTAAGCCCCCTAAAGCTTGGGTGTGTGCTTGCACGTACCTGTTGTCTGCGTGCTGTGTTAGCCTGCTGCTCCAGAGCTCTGTAGAGTGGATCAGCTCGAGCTTGTTGATGGGAAGCTGTATCTTGTTGTTGCTCCTCCCTCCTTGTTACTGGGTCTTCACGCGCAAGTCGACGGGCAGCTGCATCGTGGATCCGTTCCTGTGATCTTCTTTCTTCGTCCTGGCGGGCCACACGATGGGCTTCTGCGTCACGTTGTCGTCGTCTCTGTTGTGAGTCCAGTTCACACCTAGCACTGGATGAGGTGGTAGCTCCAGTTGAAGCCTCCTGGCGGCGCAGTATTTGTCGTTCTGCTTCTTCCCGTCTCTTCTCTGGATCCAATCTTTGGTTCTGCTTGCGTCTCTTTGCTTGAAACGCACAAAAAGTAGACGATCGTTTTCGCTTAGGCGGCATGCTCGGGCATGCTTACACAGCACATCAAATGAATTTGAATTAGAAATATCACGTGTGTACAGTTGGCAAAAACACATGCAGTACAGTGCGAAAAAAGGTGTACTGAAAAGGTGCCCAAAACGAAAAAAAAAATTAACACCAGCTGGACTCCAACCCACAACCTCGCGCACGTAAGACAGGCACCTAAACCATTAACCTATCTACTTCACCACATTGTTACAGCAATATTTTTGTCTTATAAAGACTTGTACAAATGGACTGAGATGGGTGTTTACTTGCGGTTTGCATGCGGTTTATAGAAAGAATTCAAGCGAATTTTAGTCTACACACCTGCCTTCAACGGCCCCTAGACGACTAACGATAGCTCGCATAAACTTTTCGAAAGCGTCATTGTTGAGCTCAATGATCAGCGCTTCCGTGACGCCAAAGACGCTTCCAAACGCGCAGCGGTTAGAGAGTACAATGCGTGACATCAAATGGAATGCAGACAGACAGACGGCTTTTCACTCTTATAATATAGATGACATCGCTATACAACAAAGAGAAATTATAAATAGTTTCTGACCAAAATTACAATCACTGAAGCTGCTATAAAATGGATCAAAACAGCAGTAAATACACCAGAATATAACATCAGGTAAGTGTGAAACCATGTAAGGTTGGTATCACATGCCAGTCTCCACTTTTGAAAAGATGATGCTCAACTTTGAACCTTATATTGCAATTCCGCGCAAGACAACAAACTGCTCACCTTCAAACTATACTTGCATCGATGCAGAGGGATGCCTTGAAGTCCAGGGTGATTGTAATGCTGAATTCTGAGCAGTGTTAGATGGCGATTTACCTTTAAAAGGGCCATATTTTCGTCGTAATCCAACATCAATCGTCCTCCAATCAAAAAACACACGGAAAAATCGAAATCAGCATATACTGTTTGCCCAGGAACACTTTCTTCGTCCTCATCTACCACAGATTCACGCGGAAACACTCGGAAACTTTCTCTATCACCGGTGCCGTATTCCTCCAATTAGAATTACGTACGCAATTATTTGTATGGGATTCCTATGGGGATTTTTATTTCTCAAACTTTGATTTGACATATTTCAATAAATACCGCATGGATTTTAATCCAGTAAGGTGCATTACGAAGTACGAAGCACTGGCTACCATTAACTGGAACGGCAGCTTGTGAAACATTTATTGAAGGTGTGTAATTTAAGTAGCAACAATATGTGTGAAAAATTGGTTGGTTGGAAATCGCTACTCTAATGAATGTACATTTTACTGGTTTATCATTTATCATTATGCAAATTACTGTCCTACATTATAGCTAGCCATGCCCAGCAGGCTCTCCCAGCTTTATAGACCAGCAGTGTGCTGCAACCAATAACAGACCATTCAATGACGTTCTTTACTCTTGGGAAGAGTTTTCTGGAAGAGGTAAATTACACCAGTATATTGCTAACTACCTATATCATTTGTGTTAAGTGCTTGGTGTTATTGCACTGCATGACTTCGTGTGTACATTCAGTATTACTATACTCCCTATATGTTTGTCAACAGTGAGTGGAGTTACTCCATGTCAGCTGGTGTGTGCTGCAGCCAATACAAGCCCAGTATCATTAACTCCATGTAGAAATCCTGATTCTTCGGTATCTGTGCAGCAGGACAATGCACAGTAAGACTGATACCACAACACTTGTTAAGTAACTTGTATTGTCATCTGTAGCCTGTGACAATGTGTTGAACACTGGGGCTGAACCTGACACTTGTGGTATATGCAATGGTGACAACAGTGGGGCTTCACAAGAAACACAAACTATAGCTATTACTGGAAGTGGTGGATTTGGTAAGCAAGCGTGGAAACTCATCAAATGTAGCTACTTGACAATGTGTGTGTTCCATAGGCTACCATACTGCATGTATGTGTTATACCAAGTGGAGCACAAAATGTTAGAATTGCTGAAACTGTATCAATATCTACCATCTATCTTGGTATGTTAGTATACAGCGCAACAGATGTTATAATAATGAATGTATAAACAGTGTGTATATAAAACAATGGATATCATATACCCTTACAGCTTTCATATAAGTAGAGAACAGTACATATTAAATGGCGGATTGAGAGTGTACTCTTCAAGATCATTCAATGCTGCAGGAAATTTGTTTCAATATGTTAGAACATCAGCTGAGGAATCTCTATTCACCTCTGGACCACTACAGGAACCTCTGACAGTACAAGTAAGTTATACCACTGATTGTTCTGGCTAATTACACTACTTTACATTGTTACTATCCCCAATAGGCTTTGGTTGCTGTATCCTCTGCAAGTTACTCAATTTCAGTAGAGTACAATACGTGTTGCTAAAGACTATCAAGACACACGATAGTGTGTCGTGCGGCCCAAGAAGCTGGCACCACACCGTGGGTATCAGTAATTGACAGGAAGAAAGAAAACGTCATTTTCACACCTTTGTATCTCGGTGATACCGTATCCGACTGGAACCAAATTTGCTGCAGAGTTGCCCGCCAGCTAGGGGAGTCCACATTCCAAATTTGAAGGAAATCGCTCCAGCCATTTCCGAGATATGAGCAGCCAAAGTTTCGGGTTTTTTTCTTCGTTTTTTTTTTCTTCTTATTCTTTTTCGTGTTTTCGCACACTTGCAAAAATTGCTATAAAACGCAAACGCGTACTCCAATCACCTTGAAATTTGGCACACAGAAGGGAGTCCAAAGGCGAATCCTAGTATCAAATTTAGTGTAATTTTTTTTTTTGAAGATATAAAGAAAATTAGATTAGAACATACAAATAAACAGTTAAACAATTAAATCAAAAACTGAGTCTCTGATTGCACCAAGGCCACAGGAGCACTTTTGATGTAACGACCTTGTGAAGATCGTGCTCCTCTAATGCATTGGATTGCTGAACGCAGTAAACAAAATGACAATCTACATCTAATCCATCCTAGTACTGTGGCATAAGGGTCATTCCATTTGTCAGACAATAAACTCGCCAATCGCTTGTAAAAAACACTGGCTTCATGGCCCATTCCCCCGGAAGCAGAGAACACTAGAGGGGTAAAAGAACTGTGTTCCACTTCACGGATTCGCAACTCATAAGCTCTCTTCTTTGTTATTTTGTGTTTCCTGTAACATGACTGAAGGGTGGTTCCACTGTTGGATGGTGCAAGTGGGTTAAAAACTCTGACGTCCGTATAACATTTTTCATAATGACCACCCCAAAATCCATTCATGGTAATGTCCAAGCATGCGCCATCCTGAGCGTTGGCTGTCTTCTGTAGAAATCTTTCATCACTTAGAGGCTGCAGATGAGGCTCAACCTCCACATCATGGCACACTTCAGATAACAATTCAGCTGTGATATCCCTCACTTCGTTGTGGTGTATTGAAGGTAATCCACCCTTTGGACAATATAGGGCATGATCAACAGAAAAGTTGGTACCACACGCACAGTGGGAAGGTGTACGAGAGGGCATCCAGCCATACCTCAAAGCAAGGGCATCTTGAAAGGCAGTCTTGTGTAGGGAGAAACCATGTTCCTGCACAGGTAGGGCAGTAAGCCAGCTAGAAGCACCCTTTTCCTGTGCTAAAGTAACAGCCCTCTAAAGAGTGGGAGTAAGCTTAGAGAACAGTTCCTTAGAAAGAGTGGACAAATGGATAATCTTGGATTGTTTAATTTCAAGCTTACGGGAGTACAGATTACAACGAGTATCGGCAGTATAGCCAAAATTCTGTGATAAAATGAGTGATCGTAAGGGTGCTGTGACATACATTGAAGCAGAAAACTCAATAGATGATAAAGAATCAGGTGCAACAATGCCTAGACCACCAAATCTAGTTGGAAGGGCAAAGAGTGAACGTTGAAGAGCACCAGGAGGGTCAAGGGCAGTCAAGGCTGGAATAAACTAAGAGACAATACATCCCTTATTCTACTGGGCAGCTTACTTAAGTTAAACAGTGAGATTGAGATACCCTTATAAAGCAATCATTGCTATATGTGTATTAGTGTATATCATAGTTATGTTACAACAAAGTAAAGAACTAGTGCAATTAATTTAAAAGTGAAGTAGGGCTCCAGTGATAAAACAAGATGTATATATGAATAATGATAACTAGCTATGTATGAAAATCCCTACATTGGCATGTTACTACCATCTGTTCAATGCCAAAGTAGGGATTTACCTACAGAGCTTAGTTGTAATAGTTACCATCATTCATATATTGTTTCACTACTTTTTATCGCTGGAGCCCTACCTTCAATTGCACTAGTTAAAATATTGTTTAATTATATTAACACCATCACATTATATCCCGATAGAAATTTCATTTATAAGAGTGAGCTGATCAGCTGATAACAACAATTTCAGTAGTGAAGGGTTGGGAGTTAGGTATGGAGTGCAAACTAGGGGTGAAACAAATATTAAATTTTAGGTATTCGAATATTCTTCAAATTAACGAACGAATTAACGAATAATTCTTTAAGAATTTTCTGTATAATTAGGTGCTTGAAAGGGACAAAATCACTTTGATTACTACTAAAACTTTAAATGTTAAAAAAGAAAAGTCCTTTACATGTATTATTAAGATGAAAAATTATATTTTAAAATGACAGTTTTCAGTTGTCAAAATGTTTTCAAGGTTAAATGTGTACATTATCCGATTAACGAATATTTAACGAATAACGAATATTTCTTAACGAATACGAATATTTCTTAACGAACGAATAACGAATATTCGTACTATTCATTTCAGCCTTGGTGCAAACCCATAGATAAGTGTTTTCATGCGCTTTTTAAAATTCTTGGAGACTGTTCTGTTATAGAGTATTTTGACCCTCTGATTTTACATCAAGTTGGTATTCTCCTTGTAACTCTGTAGCTATCATTGCAATTTGTTTTACATTACAAAAGTTATGATGGTTAAAACCGATTTTCAAGTTATACCTATGAGCATTTTACCCTGTAGGTGTGACAAAATCTATATAATAATTCTCTAACTGTTTTCTAGCATTGTCCCTTCGCTCTTGGTCGAATTCCAATCGGATTGGTACCATCCAAATCTAAAATTTGAGATGAATCTTTTAATCCATGCAGGATTGATGGCGATTCGTTAAACTACGGGCAATGCCCTATAAACCACCGTAACTACCTGAGGAAGACACGAATTTGTCCACAACTTTCTGGAGACCCTTATTGTGTTACCAGCCTTCCCCATCCCAGCCTACACTAGACGTTTCTATGAGAAACAGAAAAGCCATAAAAATTTCAAACACAAACTCTTCCCCTGATTAGCTTCAAACTTGCTAGACCAACTACCCATCTAAATCAGTATTTCATAAGGTGGTTTTGGTGTCTATCATTTGGTGCTAACCTTGGTTGTGAGATACTTATCACTGTAAAGGGCCATTATAAGTTTACCATACACATAAACGGCATTTCGGTATACACAGGTTGCTAATAGAAATGAGCTGACATCATGGTCTAATTATCTAAAAGCTTACAATGAGATAGGATCAATCATCTTTTCATGATTTAATCAATCACATCAGCAAATTTGATCATGTGATCTGGTGTGTATGCTATCATCCGGCAAACACACCCACCAGTATTATATAAAAGGGGAGTTCCGTAGTGTTTGTGGCAAGACTACAAGCGATGATCATTCCTATCAGGCTACTTGACAGAGACTACACAAGGGAGACTCGCCAGCAATACACACTCTGCACCCTGCGCTGTCCACTACAAGGATAGACGTCTTGAGGTCTATACACCACTGTGTACTAGACGGAGTATAGCTACTGTGACAAGAAGACAAGCCGGTCAGAGACTACAGACAGACCTAAAATGAAGGATTACCAGCAACACCAGAAAGAAACAGTCCAGATCACATGTATCTGTCTGAACAATACACCCACACTTTCCGATAATTACTAAGTAGCAGCATTGAACACCCTATCAATGCTGATTACCTTATTGCTTACAGCCGATTAAGTGGAACACAGCACATTACATAGTCATATACACACCTTGCTATGTAATAAATACACAACACAACAGTGCACCACACAAAGAATAACAAAATAGTACACACAAATAAGAATTACAATTCAAGTTCCAAACTGTGAATATAGGCCAAGTCAATGGCAGAATCTTGCGAATAGCATAAAATTATTGATCTTGATCCTCTTGCTTATACACATCACCACAGAACAAAGTAATGAATATAACACAGCAATAGCTATAACAATGCAGCAGTCCCATACACACAGTACCTTGACTAGGATGAAGAAACGGAACTCAATTAAGTTAGAACACATACTGACAACAAATTAATGGTCAATAGAATTACAGATGCCATATGACCACTGATCTTTGGTGTAAATGCAAGTTGAATTACAATAGTTCTTCGTTGTGATTCAAGAACCATTAATAATATTGACATGTCTCTGACAGTAAGCCACAAATCAGTTTGCCCAGACACGATCACACTCAGATACTCTATTATGTTAGTTTGTGCAACAACATCATCCAAATGAAGTGGAATGCACATACTCAACACCATCCCAATTGTGACATAATAGTAGTAACAATGGCCTTAGCAACAAGTGCATTTTGCATGGTATTAATTATTTATGGTCTTTTCAACACAAATAATCATCCATAACTTCAAACTTAGTATTAAAATAACAATTTCAACATAATTATGCTTTGGTAACGTACCGCTAGAACAATTAAGGGCATGAATACAAATAAACCAATCTTGAGCAAGGTGCATTTGTGTGAACAAGTCCTCAAAATTCGGCTTTGTTTCTTTCCCAGGGGCTTAGATTTACCTTAATTTTTTCATGCACTTGACAAAAAAAATACTATTAAACACCAATGCACATCTCAATCACCTTGAATTTTGGCTGCTTACTTTAAGGACATATCAAGGCTAATTCACAACGTATATGCTATCCTGCAAGTGTAAAATTTACTACAGCTGCTACAAAATATGGATGTTAACATGAAAAAGATGCAATTAAACAGTACAGAAAGAAAATGCAAGGATTGATTGATTTTTTATTTAAGCTCAAATATTCGGCATAGCCGTTCTTCCATACAAGAGCGTACAAACAACAAATACAGAAAACAATTTACAACTACAATAAACAAACAGGTACAATACAATAATTTACAACTACAATAAACACACAGGTACAATACAATAATTTACAACTACAATAAACACACAGGTACAATACAATAATTTACAACTACAATAAACACACAGGTACAAAAGCAATAAGCAATAAGTAAACAAAAAAATACACATACAAATTACACATCATTACACAATAGTAAATTATACACTGAGGAAGGAAAAGTGGAGGACAGAGCAACTTCATCAGGCAGATCATTCCACCAGTGCGCAGCAGAATGTCTAAACAGTTTCTTAGTAGAGGATAGTCTACAAAATGCTGGCTGAATAAATTTCTGAGAAGATCTAGTGTGATATTTATGATTAGTTCCAAATACTACTGGAGGATCCAGCATAGTACCATCACCCATATAAATCTTGTGTAAGGCACACAAGCAGCGGTACTTAATTAAAGATGAAACTGACAGCCAGTCAAAATTGGCACGATGTTCTGACACACGGTCAAATTTGTGCAATGAAGCAGTAATACGCACACCCCAATTATGCAAACGTTGTAAGCGATGAGTGTTTGACTGAGACAACAAAGGACCCCAGACCGGTAAAGCATAAATCAGACGAGATAGCACAAGGGAATCAACTAACATCTTAATGACTTCAGTTGGTAAAGACTTCCTATGGGAGTTAATCCAAAATAAATAAAAAGACATCGTCTTACAAATAGCAGCTACATGAGTTGACCAATCCAGTTTATTATCAAATGTTATTCCCAGATACTTTTGAGAGGTGACTGTGGACAAGGGAACATCATCAATCTTAACTTCAGGTGGCAAAATGTTTGACAGTGCATGAGGTTGAAACCACATAACACTAGATTTCTTGGTGTTAAATCGCATCGTACTCTGCTTAATCCATGAAAGAAGGTGAGACAAATCCTGAGACAGGCACTAACGCACTATTTCAAGGGATGGGCCAGTACAAATCAGCGCAGTGTCATCGGCATATTGCAACAGCTTACCATGGATAACTTGAGATGACATTTCATTGACGGATACCAAAAATAGCAGTGGACCCAGGGCACTGCCCTGAGGAACACCACCTCTCACCAGTCCCCAGCTAGAATATGAGTTAGAGTTCTTTACACGAGTTTAGTGTTACACCAGTAGGCCTTGTAGTTCAACACTGAAACCATTGTTCGGTGCATCCCCTGACTCGTTTCCAGAGTGTGCATGATGTGGCACCAGAGTGCATGAGAACAAGTGTCCCCAGCGTAAAAATTTAGAAAATGGAGCAGAAAAGTCAAGTTTTTGTCTGACAAAACTGTGCAATGATAAACTTAAATTAAAACAGGATCACCAATATTTTTATCAGTGCCAGTTTCAACTAATGGTCACTGAAAGAGTACACTGATTAAACCCAATCATATGTTTATTAATTCTCAGGTCCAGAAAGCAGAAAATAATTTTAAACATGCAGTCATGCCAGAGCTGCTTGGCAAGTGGTACAAAGGAACGAGCTGCTTTGGTACTAGAGTTTAACAACACCATGAATGATGACAGTGATGATGATGCACTGCAACATGCATAGTTAGTATACATGTTTCATTTGCGGACATTGGCAATGTTTTGAGTTCTTTCCACTTGTTCTGCCAAAGAGATGATCTTGTCCTTTTGTAAAATCTGGAATGTGAAGAAAAGATCCCATGCCACTGATCCAACAGATTCTTCAATTAAAAAACCATGGTCTGCGAGGACAACATCTCCTGGTAACAGGTGTTTAAGAAAGCCACTATTTTTAGTTATGTATTTATCTGAAGCTGGCCCTCCCCATCCATCAGATAAGAAGCTTGTGGAGTTGCACTAATTAAATATTTGATGGTATTGTAATACTTGTACTGGGACCAAGCACATGCTCTATCCATTAAATTTGAAGGCTTTTCAATGAAGATTTTAATGATGGTTAAAACCTTCAATCCATAATGAACAGAACAACATGGTACTTTGCAGTAAGTCTCAAGTTGGCTAGTTGATAAGTGATTTATTCCATGTGTAAAATACACTTTCACAAAACCCTTGTAACTGTCATGTTGATGACACCAAATCACATAGCCAGATCAAAATTACTGGTTAGCTTCATCAGTGTCATTGTTAAGTAAGCAAAGGGAGACAACTTCCTATTACTCAATGCCATATGTTAGAAATTCATGAGAACTATGAAATTACTTCGTTCTGTGTAAAACATAACCAGTTTGTTGTTATCATCTTCAAGTTGCTTTTGAGATGGATATCACTTTCATTATCTTTAATAAGTTCTTTTTTGCTTAATTCCAACTGCCCTATGTCCTGCATTGTTAAATCTGACTGGACATACCACTTGTAACTTCATCTTCAACTTCTTCCTCTTATACTCAGCTGCTTGTGCAGCAAGTTGTGCTGCCATCACATCATGATGTTTCTGTTTGATAAGTACACGTCTTTTAGCAGAGTGATATCTATCCCTATACAGGCAAAAGAGGGGCATAACAAGGGTATTAGATGAAAAGTTATGCCCCAGGCGATGGGGTTTAACAGTGCGTTGGTTGTAATGAAAGATACTCAAATGGAGAAAGAAAGGGATTAGACCAACAATTCCGCCCCAGGGTAGGGAAATTATATTTAGAGTTGGGTCAAATCCTGTACAGTACCGCCCAAATGCAACGTCGTATCGTGAGAGTGCAAGCAATTAAAAAACTGGGCTAATTAAAGGGTGTGGTGGCACCCATTTCACTTGCAAGTATTCATCCCATTTTGTTTGGGATGAATACTCTTGAACGAAATGAGTGCCATGCCCATTAATAACATTTTTAATTACTCATACTCTCATGAGGCAATGTTATATTTGAGCGGTACCGTAGGTGTGGAACTTTGATAGGTGCATTACAATGGCCTCACAATGGTGGAATAGATTACCCAATGATGAGACTACAGTTTACTGTTGCTATATTAACAACAATCTTTCTTTTTGCTTTCATGTAATTTGTTCAATCACCTTTGTAATTTGCCTTAAAGTGCATTTGTCTTTAGCATGTGTTTTGTATTTGTGTCCACGTATTTGTTTTGTATCCATGTGTATATGTTTGGTACTTGTTAGCTAACTATGTGTGTTTGTCTGTAGTGTATGGTGCTCTGGCAAGGAAGAATAAGCTGCCGATTGTTGGAACTAGCCTCAAGTAGCCTGAACAAACATACTGTCAGATAATGTAGCAGGCCTTAGTCTAGTCTTGCCTCTTAGATCTGGGACAGTAATTTCCTTTTTGGTTGTACCTAGCTATAGTTTTGTTCTGTTGATTTGATTTGATGATTTGATTTATGAATTACCCTAGGGTTTCCTAGGAAGGTGCTTTATTTGTTGTTTCTGGAGATTTTCACCTTTAAGATAAAGCAAACAAGTACTAATTTGTTATTGGGTTGTTTGCAGCATTCGTTGTCAGCATAATTTTAACATATGTACATATCCAAAAGTGGTCATCAGATTTCCACTGCAAAATAAGATGGTGTCTCAGCTCTTTTCATTGTTTCTGATGATTTTCACATAGACTGACACTTTAGATAAAACAAATAAGTGCTAATATATTATTAAACTGTCCATTGCTTTCAGTATCATGGTGCAGTTTCAACTGCTAATATCTATAAAGTGGTTACGTGGCCAACAATCCCATTACAGCTATACAGGATGTGGTATACAGCACTACAATATGTAGAAGTATTCATTAACGTAAGAAATACACTAATTGTGACTTAGATTACCCTAAAATACAATTTCGAATAAGCTGTCCAATGTAATTCAGTATGATATTTTTGGTCACATGACCACTTTTTACTTTTACTACTACTTTACAGTATCCAGCACTAAAGGTATACAGCAACTCGTGCTCTAGCTTTTGAGTTACCTCTAACCTAATACATAGTAATCTTGCATGGCCAGCCCCCTATGAACTGTGCCCCCCTCTTATAGTGCGCCAAAGCACAGGTAAAAAAGGGGGGGTTTGTTGGTAGGCCTGTATCGGTATCGGTACCGATATCACTAATATCGGTATCGGTTGATGTGTACGTGATTAACTAATTATAATGTAATTAAAGATGGCTGACTCACGTCAGAAGAGAAGTCCTATCTGGAAACATTATGTAGTGTGCGAAGAGGACAATTCAAAAGCAAGGTGTATATTGTGTAACAAAATGTATCAATGGGTGGCAGGCAGTAAGCAAAAATCATATAACACTACTAATTTGCGGAAACATTTGGGACAATACCACAAGGACACATACAAAGAACTACTTGAAGTCGAAGAACGAGAAGCATCACGTAAAAGGTCAAGAGAAGACAAACTACAACCAAAAATTGATGAAACGCTCGATGCACTTAATCCTAGTAGTCAGTGTTTCGTTGCCATCACAAGAACAGTTGCTGGCATGATAGCAACCGACTTCTATCCCTTTTTCATTGTGGAAGACGAAGGATTTAGACATCTTTTACGAGTTTTAGATAGGTGGTATGAACTGCCTAGTCGGAAATACTTTTCGGAGAGAGTCATACCACCACAAATGTATAGTGAGCTAAGAGAGAAAGTTAGTATCATTTTAAAGCCTGCCGTCTTTTTAGCTCTCACCACAGATAGCTGGACATCCTGGGCTGGTGATTGTTACCTTAGCATCACTGCTCATTTCATTGATGATCACTACATGCGACAGTTAGTTGTGCTTGATACTTTCCCTTTGTGTGAAAGGCATACTGCTCAAAATTTATTGAACAACATTCTCACTATTTTGGAAAGTTGGGAAATAGAAAAGAAGAGGATTACTTGTTTTGTGCGAGACAATGCAGCAAACATTACAGCTACGGTTAGAGAAGGAGGCTTTGCCCACATTGGGTGTGTAGATCACTTATTACAATTAGCTATTAATGATGGTCTGAAACAGGAAACTGTCACAGGGCTTTTAAAAATTGCACTATGTGTTGTGGGGCACTTTCATCGATCACCAGCAGCTCGTCAATTACTCAAAATTATTCAAGCACAACTACAGTTACCTGAGCATCAGTTATCTCAGGAAGTATGTACCCGGTGGAATTCCACTTTCTGTATGTTAGAAAGACTTCTTGAGCAGCATCGTGCAGTTACAACAGTTCTCCCAGACACAACATGCTCAGCAGAACTTACCATAACATAGTGGAACATTGTGAATCAATTAGTACTGTTACTGCATCCATTTGAAGAATTCTCTCATGAATTTGAACGAGAAGATGCCACTGTTGGCCTTATTATTCTAGGTATTAGGATGCTTTTAAAGTATCTTGGCAAGCCAGTAGCAACTGAGGAGAGCTCAGTTATCACAAATGTTCACAGGGAAATTTCATTGTCTTTAGAAACCCAATTTTCTGGCATAGAAGCATGGGATCTTTATAGTATGGCAACTATTCTGGACCCACGATTTAAAATGAAAGGTTTTTCATCAGCTACATTTGCAGAGATGGCCAAGTCTAAAGTTTTAGATAAAGCAAAAGAAATTGTTAGCCCATCAGATGGAACCACTAGCTCTAGTGTAAAGCAAGAAACGCTATCAGTCAGCAGCAAGAAGAAAAAACAATCTATTCTATGGGAAGAATTTGACAAAGATGATCTGGGTTGTCCTGTTGTACTTTCACAAGGTGAAAGAGAATTAGAACAGTACCTAGGAATTTCCCGTCTTCCACATTCTGAGGACCCAGTTAAATTCGGAGATCTCATGGAACACATTATCCTCTTCTGTCACCTCTCTCTAGAAGAGTACTAGCTATTCCTCCAACATCAACTGATTCTGAATGAGTATTTAGCTGTGCAGGCAATATTGTGTCATCATCACGGAACTGTTTAGATGCAGAAAAGGTGAAAAAGGTTGGTATTTTTGAACAAGAACAGAGAATACATGTAGCAGTATCCAGTGTTGTTTCAACTTTCCAGGTGATTCTGTGAAATACATGATTGTTTTTACAGTATTTTGTTAGCAATGTGTTTATTATGCTCACTTTACAGTAATGGTATTGTGCATGTTGTGTGCATTGACTGTACAGTACTAAACTGTTATAGTTAACTGGATACTTGTCGAATGAACATTTGTACTTTAATATCATTTTCATAAAAGAATATACGGTATAATATCGGCTTGGTTACAGTGTGTATCGTTATTCTTCTAATATTGGAATCTTCAAAAATTTTATCAGATTGTCCATAAATTTATCGGTATCGGTATCGAATCCAAAATGCTGTATCGGTACAGGTCTAGTGGAGACTATCCAACCCCAGGATATGAACTACAGGCCACCTAATGTCTATACATTCAGGCACCACTCAGTCTCCTCCATGGATTTTCCTAAGTATTTGTTATTACTGCTTTACTTGTTAGCTCAGTAGCTGTGTGTTTGTCTGTAGTGTATGCTGTAATGGCAAGAAAGAACAGTAGCTGCCGATTGTTAGGAGGTAATTCATAAATCAAATCATCAACAGAACAAAACTATAGCTAGGTAGAACCATAAAGGAAGTGACTGCCCCAGATCACAAGGGGCGAGACTAGGCTAAGGCCTGTTACATTGTTTGACAGTAGAGCAGCTCAGGTATTTCCGACCACCATGTATTTTCGGATGCAATATTTCCTAGAGGAGCAACAAGACTTGATCAATTATTGCATATTATGAAGACCTATGACTATAACCTCCACATATAAGGATTTGGTTATATCGTGTGGCTGCAGTGACCTTGGAAAGCCACTATATAAAACGTTGATGCTTGGACAATGGCATGTGTGTTCAGGTGACACCCTCTACACCCATCCCATGCAACTTCAAAAGCTATTGTGTGGTAGTGATTGATAGAGCTAACCTTGAGCCCTACCCCATGATATAAGCAGATTAGATTTTTATTAACTGGTATTGTAGATAGCCAGTTTTTCCCAGAGGTGGTAACTTGATCAAATGTCGGATGCAAAAAATCATTTTATTATCGGACTTTTCAATTATTTGTGATAACTTTGGTATTTTATGACTTTCAGTAAAGCACTACTTTGAAAAGTTTTAAATGCAGCAATTGAAACACAGGTATAGGGTGTTTTTTTGTCAAGTTTAGGTGGAAGAAGAAAAACCACATTATAGCTGCAGTATAGTACATCTATACAAATTAGCTAAATAAGGCCACTCCTCTTACTCATTTGACATTTTTGATATTATTAAAGTCAATTTCAGGTAGTGGAGGTCAGCAGTAAACTGCAACAGTGTGTGAAACCTTGCTACCGCATATACGACTGTTCTATTAGAGTAGTATATATTTTGAGTGCATTTCGCTGGTTAAATTTTGCAGGTTTTCATGATTGCATGACCCAACATCTACAACTTGTTCCAGAACAGATTCTAGAAAATATAGGAGCTTATAACACGAAACTTAACAACTGAAATGCACCCAACCTATAAACTACTCTAATAGAACAGTCATATATGCGGTAGTGAGGTTTTACACTGTTACAGCTTAGTGCTGACCTCCACTATCTGAAATTGACTTTAATAATATCAAAATGTCAAATGAGTAAGAGGAGTGGCCTTATTTAGCTAATTTATAAAGACATACTATACTGCAGCTATATGTAGCTTGTCTTCTTCCACCTAGAATTGACGAAAGACACCCTATACCTGTGTTTCAATTGCTACATTTAAAACCTTTTAAACTAGTGAGTGCTTTACTAAAAGTCATAAATACCAAAAATTACCATAAATAATTGAAAAGTCCGAAAATAAAATGATTTTTGCATCCGACGTTTGATCAAGTTACCACCTCTGGGAAAAACCGGCTATCTACAATAAAAATCTAATCTGCTTATATCATGGGGTAAGGCTCAAGGTTAGCTCTATCAATCACTACCACACAATAGCTTTTGAAGTTGCATGGGAAGGGTGCAGAGGGTGGCATCCGAGTGCACATGTCGTTGTCCAAGCATCAACGTTTTTGGACAGTAAGGTCACTGCAGCCACGTGATATAACCAAATCCTTTTATATTTTATATTTGGAGGTTATAGTCATAGGTCTTCGTAAGGCCAGGAAAAGTTGATTGCTATAGTTTCCCGTTTCTGCCCGCATGCTTTTATAGAGGTGCCACAAAGTTTTCATTATAATTATGGCTATTTCCTGGTGCTCAAAATAGCCAAAAAATTATGTACTGCAGAAATTGCAGACCAAAATGGACTTTGTCCTGATTTTTGGCCTGCACTTTGCAATGTTACAGTATGATTGAGCCATTGAAATTGCTTGCCCAAGTTTATTAAGCTTGTTCTTGTAGTTCACTATGTTGATTCTAAGTAGTTCCAGCTGTACACCCTTGTCACAAGATATGCTATTGTATTCAAATGCCTGGCAGTAATTGCAGATCAAAGCAAATTTTGCTTGGCTATTTGTGGCATTTGTACTGAAAACTGCCGATCATTATTTTGAGCTCTGATTTCCACCGCATGGATTTTCAAATATTCACCAATATTTTCATTATTGTAATAGTGGTGTTTTCTTCAAGGTTTTGGCCATAATGAATAATGACCTTCCTCCCGCACGACATTTTGAAAATCTTGAAACGGGAAACTAGCAATCAACTTTGCCTGGCCTAATAGTGTAATAATTCATAGAGTCTTGTTGCTCCTCTAGGAAATATTGCTTCTGAAAATACATGGTGGTCGGAAATACCCAAGCTGCTCTAC
This sequence comes from Dysidea avara, assembly GCF_963678975.1. Lineage (NCBI taxonomy): Eukaryota > Metazoa > Porifera > Demospongiae > Dictyoceratida > Dysideidae > Dysidea > Dysidea avara. The sequence goes on from NC_089274.1 coordinate 9,131,215, forward strand.
GTTTCTGTGTGTTAAAACTTATGTTGATACCTAATGCTACAAGCAATCCAATACATTTTGCTTTATCTTAAAGCAAAGGTTATGCAGTCTTAGTCTAGCGCCGCCGACCCTATTTAGGCGCTTATACAAGCGCCCCAAAAATAGCCTACCGTATAGCCTAAATATTTCGAGGTTGAGCAATGCTGCTAAAAACAAAATTTTTGCGGATTTGCAATCACTCCCAAAATGTATTAGACTACATGGAGGTCTAAATATTTCAAGGCTAAAATTTTCGCTGATAACACCCAAAACCGAAAAATCAGTGAAAAATTTCTCCCTCGAAATATTTAGGCTATACAGTATTTTCGGGGCGCTCTAAATAGGGTCGGCGGTGCCAGACTAATGCAGTCTGTGTAGAGACAACAAAAGGAACAGGGTCATAGCCAAACTTTTATCTGGGTAGGTTCTTTTAGAAGAAAAGTGGACCTTTTTATATGAAATGATTCAGATCATATTATGGTGTGCACATGGGTCTGGGGACATGCCCCCCCCAGGAAATTTTTTGAAGATAGATACTAAAAGATTGAATTTAGTGGCATTTCAGTCAATAAAATAACAAGTTTTAAGTTAAGCTGAAGACCAGCTGTATGGATGATATCTGGGAAAATATCTCCACTGCTACTGTAATTATACCATCTGCACATGCATGTGTCTTAATAAAATATATTAGAATGTCACAGTGAATAAGAATGGGAAAGATTGAGCACTCTGCCATGATCAACAGGGGTAGTGGAGCAGAACAAAGGGCGTCTTAAACAATGAAATTGACACATGCATTGCATGGAGTTGAAGCATGGATGCTATTCATGGGCTCTGCATGGAGGGACTTGTCTACCAAAATCTTATATTTTAATGAAAGCTCAGTTTAGAATGCAAATTAAATAGCTTTTAAAATTGTGACTGCTCTATTAGAGTATCTCGATCTTGCAGTGCATTTAATGCATGCAATGAATGAGTTACTCAAAGCACTTAATTTAGCTTCTTATTAGTGGTATCTAGCTATAGTAAACTGTAGCTAATGGACTTTTGCTCCTGAAAATTTCGACTTGTATACCAAAAATTGTGGACCTTTTGGTTACATTATGGACCTTTTTGCAAAAATTGTGGATCTTTTTTCCAAGAGGGCGGTTCTTCAGAACTCCCCCGAACCCCCCCTGGCTACGGGCCTGAGGAAGCACCTTCCTATTTTGAGTTGAAAACCCTAGGCTAGTAGATCTACATGCGGTCAGTTTACTCACAACAATGACAAGGTGAATACAGCTTAAAATGATCTTACATTTCTGTGAAGCCATTGTGAGTTTCTCGCTTGGTTCCTCGGTGAGCTATAACCACAATCGAAACTGTTCGCGTTCACCTGAGCCCTCGTTTCTTGTTAATAACTATTGTTACATGGGCCAGCTGCCCAAACATTTAGTAGCGCTGTGAAGCCCTTTAAACTTCGGAACTGTTAATCAAAAAAGCGCTTTGATACAGGCAAGAACAAGTGAGTTATGAGGCTTTAAAAATATCTCATACATTTGGGTATGGAAGATTCAGGCGCGAAAACATGTTTACATGAAAGCATGCTTGTTCCAGTACAAAACCATTGGGAGTCAGTGAACACATGTTCACCTCTTTGATATTACTATATTTGGCGGGGCCCAGGTGAACGAGTACCGACTATAGTTGTCGTTTTCGATTTGGGCGGTAAAATGCATATTTTGAGGGGCGTGTTTTGTCAAAACAATCACTTTCGCTTTTGAGGTTTCCAGTTCAAGTGGTGAACGTTAAAGCGATTCGTTATGACTGAGGAAAGCTCTAGCAGTGGTGAGTGTAAAGCATCGTCATATCGTAGTGTAGTCTCGTGCCCAAACCTTTTTGGGTGAAAAATATATCTCTTAAGTAGCTATGGCAATGCGAGTTGTACCCTTTTTTCTCTAACTCCGCATATAAATACCAAGGGAAAAAAGAGCGGTCTGGCCACGAGACTAATACAATGTGGAAGCATAGAAATGTATGGATGCTTCATTGTCTAGTCCAGCTTTTTTTTGTGTAAACCATGTCTGCTCAGGCTGCCAGATCAGTGATGTGTGCGGCTATCTATAGTCCGCGTTCACCTGAGCCCCACCAAATTTGTAGCTGTCTGTTTGAAGTGGTTTATAAACCCCTTTCCTGAACATATTTGACGCACGCAAACAGGGCAGTAGAAATAGGAAATCCAGTGAGATATGTCCCCCCAGTTCATGTGATTGAGCTCTAACAGTTAGGGTCCCCAACGACTTTCACTAAATTTCTTTACTACTGCAGGATACTTAGCTTGTACTGATATTTGAACCACTACAAATCAGAAGCTGCGAGTCTTTTAGATTGAGAAATCGGCACATCGTATTTTCGCCGATTTTGTGATTTGCAGTAAAAACATGGAATTGTAAGTGCAGCTTCTTGCAAAGGACTGAGTCGAACTTTCTTATTAGCTGTATGTTATCTTAAGTTGTTGTGCTGTGCAAACATGCATAGTAATGGGTAAACGTCTAGCTGGGTGGCTTACAATGGCTCGTTTTTGTGTCTACAAAATCATGAAAAATGTGTTTGAGTTGCTCTGGCTCCTACCACGAGAGAAGCCAGATCTTCCTCACAGCATGGTCACGCAACTGGATGTTCCCTCAGTCTATAATGCAAGTTTGAAAAGAATCCTAAACTGTATGCTATCTGGCTGGTGATGACGAAATATTATGGTGATTTTACGAAAAATGCAGCCTACTGCTTGTGTAATTGAAACTACTTTACTAATTATGGGTTAATTGCAACACTAACCACTTACACTTTAAATATATCAAACCGGATGGCACGAAGCTGCAGCTGCTTTGGTGGCAGAGATCGCCGATGGCCAAAATTGGTGATAAAATATTTCAACATCACCAGCCAGATAGCACACATCCTTGGATTCTTCCATCTTTGCAGTATAGACTAAGTAGGCATCCAACCGTGTGACTGTGTCACCATGTGATGAGGAAGATCTGGCTTCTCTTGTCATAGATGGTAGTGCATTCAAAACAAAGTTTTTACGATGCTGCTTTGAAGAAAACAACCTTGTGCAAGCAATACAATTAGACATTTGTCAATAACTATGCACGTTTGCAGAGCATAGCAAGCCTAGATAACACCTAGCAAATAAAAAAGCTCAAACCATTTCTTTGACAGTAGCTAGAAACTGACCAAGCTAGTTTATGGTGAACAGACTGAGCCAAACCCAGTCTCTGATATCCCAGTACATAGGATGATTAAAGTGTTGCACTGGGTAATAAGTAACTTATATATCACTAGGTGATAACTAACTAATTTCCACTGCAGTGCCAGTGTGTGGATTGTCAACCTTGAAACCCTATAAGTAGAGAGGCACACTGGTCTAAATATGAGGGAGCCTGAATTGTTGGTAAAATCTGAGATATTATTGGAAATCTTGAAATTTCTCTTGAAATCTTAAAGATTTTCATAGCTGGTATAGGGGATTCCATGAATTTACTAGAAGCCGCATACTAGCCTGCATACGCTAAAAAATTTCCCGTTGAGGAGACTGGGCGTCCAAAAATTTCTGCGAACATTTTAGAAACCGTCTTTACAGAAGGTTTTAAGAATAATTGAAAGTTCTGGGTGGTTAGTAGTGAAATTAAAGACTACTTGTTGAAAAATCCTGAAGGAAAGTTGATAAGAAGGTACGCTAAAATAGCCTTAATTTGCGAGAAACCTTGGTTCGAAAACTGTGATTTGTTCTGTAAGTCGTAGTTTCACAGCTACAATCTGGAAATTCCTTACACAGTACCCCTATGAACCTGTCAACAATATGCCCCTATGAACCTGTCAACAATATATGTGTGTTTCAGCCCATTCACACTGCTCACTTTCGAGATGTTAACACTACATCCCATAATTTAATCAGGATTGATCCTGAAGCATGGGGAGAGTTGTTCATAGCATCTTCAAAATGAGCAATGCTAATGGGCCGAAATGCACATATTGTATAGAGGGAAACTTTGGCGGAGGGAACTTTGGGGAATTTGACAATTTGCTACAAATTTGCTTTAGTTTAACCTGTCAATTACTCATAGCGCTTGAGAATAGCATCTATATAGCTACAGGTTGAGCTTGAATTCGCCAAAGTTTATTTTGTCGAACATAATTTAGCTTGCTATTCGCCAAAGTTTACCCCCGCCAAAGTTTCCCTCTATGCGGTGCACTATTAACAGGTTCATACGGAACTGTGTAAGGATTTTCCAGATTGTAGCTGTGAAACTACAACCTACAGAACAAATCACAACTTTTGAACCAAGGTTTCTCGCGAAGTGAGGCTATTTCAGTGTACCTTATCAACTTTCCTTCAAGATTTTTCGACAAGTAATCTTTAATTTCACTACTAATCATCCCAAAACTTTCAATTGTTCAGGTGACGCTGAAGTAATCAAATGAAGCCTTACAAGACTAATGGGACATCGTGTTTGTATGAACGAAAAAAGCACGGAAGACTACAGAACAAAGCGAAGGGGGGGTATGACACCCCTACAAATCATGTACACTAAATCACAAATCAACAAATCTTGAGCGATGCACCCACGCAAGTTATTAATGCTTCATCTCAAAAACATATTTATAAACAATACAAGCTCACAGTGATACAATACTACTTCTTAATCATGTCTTTCAGAGCCCAGTAATAACCTTACAAATCACACTAACAATCACGCGTGACGTTTCAAATCAAGTTTCAAATCACGTACAGATTTGCAAAGGTGTTGCACCCCTCGAAGCGAAGCGCTTTGAAATATTGAAAGAACTAGCTCTATCAGACTGTCAGGCTACTATTGCTGATACAAGTAACGATATTCATGTACTAACTTCGCCACCCTGTTAAAACTAGTAGCTTCACAGGTGAACAACACCAGCTGTCATTGTGTGATTACTGCTTTACGGAACCAGTTACACGGTCTCATGATTCATGAAATAACTCCATATTTATGTACCATACACCCTCAAAATTTGGCAGAGGCACTAGGGAAGTGTTTCTTTACAGGGTTATGGAACGATTTTTAGCGATTCCCTGTTGACAGGCGTGATATCCCATGTAGAAAAATGTGGGTTTACATTCTCCATGTTGTTATTGTTAAAAAGGATTCCATAGAGTTGTTCTACAAGGTGAGAAAGCATAAGAGCCAAGGCAGCATGTTAGGTTGTTTCTGGGATGAGTTATTTTTAAAATCAGCTCGTAAGTTCAGAGTTTAATAGCCACGAAATTAAAGCGGGTGATTTCACGAAACTTGGCATGCTAAGCTACATATTATAAGAACCCTTTAAACGTAGACTACATGGTTCACAAGTGGAGTTCTCCACCACCCTAAAAGCCATTTAAGCGTGTGGGCAAATGTGACAAATGGGCATTGTACGCTCACATAATTACTTCAGCACCACCTTAAAACCTACGATTTCTAAAATATTTGCAAAATTTTTTGGGTGCCTGGTCTCCTCAACCAGGAAGTTTTTAGTGTATGTGGGTTAGTATGCAGCTTCTAGTAAATTCGTGGAATCTCCTATAGTTGAGTTTATTCGATCCCTTGTCTGAATCAGTGGAGCATTGATACACTGCTATGGTTGAAAAGAATTTGTTGCTATCACTTTTGTACATCAAGAGTTCAAGACATAGGCGGCGGAAAGGGAGAGAGGGGCTAGGGGGTTTAGCCCCCCCTCAAAATGATATCTTGTTGAAATTGTCCTTCCTGGAGGGGGCTGAAAACCATGAAAACGATTGATATACTCTAATAGATAGAGGTGCACCGATAATCGGATTGGCTATTGGTTATCGGCTTTATTGGCCTTGTTTTTACGTATTGGTATCGGATCGGTAACATGTGTAAACAAGTAGTAGATACAGCTTTGCATAAACATCTATTTATGGGTACTTGTGCTCTAATAATGTCCTAGTAGTGCCTGTTTATTTAATGTCAACTGTTGATTACAGTCTCACTCTGTCACTTTATAATTAAATTTAGGGTGCAAATTGCTAATTAGAGAACAGGTCTATGCTACCATATCAGATTAGCTTTGTTTATCGGCTTGATAATATTATTTATCGGAATATTGGCTAAAAGTCATATCGGTGCACCTCTACTAATAGAATGCTCAAATACCCTAATAGAGCAGTCAAAACACTTCATAAAGTATGTTCCAAAAAGTAGTTTTAAAACAAATAAAATTATTTGCCTACAGTGGAAATCAAACCACTGACCTATTACTTGAAAGAGTTGATGTATCACCACTGTAGCAAGTGTTTCCAGGTGTCTAAAATGCTGTTTTTAACTGTTTATAAATGCTGTATGCGAGATCGAGATACTCTAATAGAACAGTCACCCTAATAGAGCATTCAGCTACGTTTATTACTTACTCCATTATAGAATTATATCACATTGCAAGTTATTCTGTAGGGAGTTCAGCTACAACCAGTTAATCTTATAGACAATTCAGCTACAAGCAAGTCACCCTGTATAGAGCTCAGCTACAAATATGTCGCTGTAGAGATTCAGAACATTATAAGTCACACTGAAGAGAATCCAGCTATAAACAAGTCACCCTGTAGAGAGTTCAGCTACAACAAGTCACTCTGTAGAGAATTCAGCTACAAACAAGTCACTGCGTAGAGAGTTCAATTACAAAAAACTACTTAGTAGAGTGTTCATCTAGATCAGCTACAAACAAGTTACTTATACAATGTTCAGCTACAAGTAAGTCACTCTGTAAAATGTTCAGCTACAAACAAGTCACTCTGTAGTCCAAACAAGTCACTGTGTAGCTGGAGAGTTCAGCAACCAATCAAAAAAAAAACACTGTAAAGAGTTCTGCTATACAAACAAGTTATAACTCTATAGAGAAAGTTATAACTCTGTAGAGAGATCAGCTAAAAACAAGTCATCCGTAGAGAGATCATCCACAATACATCACCTTATAGAGAATTCAGTTACAAAGAAACCACCATGTAGAGAGTTCAGCTGCAAACAAATCACCCTGTAGAGAGTTCAGCTGTGAACAGATCACCCTGTAGAGAGTTCAGCTAAAGAAAAGTCATCCTGTAGAGAGATCAGCTAGAAGATCACCTTGTAGAGAGAGTTCAACTACAAACAAATCGCCCTGCAGGTAGTTCAGCTACAAACAAGTCACCCTGTAGAGAGATCAGCTAGAAGAAGTTACCTTGTAGAGAGTTCAGCTACAAAGAAACCATCATATAAAGAGTTCAGCTGCAAACAAATCACCCTGTAGAGAGTTCAGCTACGAACAGATCACTCTGTAGAAAGATCAGCTAGAAGAAGTGACCTTGTGGAGAGTTCAACTACAAAGAAACCACCATGTAGAGAGTTTAGCTGTAATACAATCATCTGTAGAGAGTTCAGCCAGAAACAAGTTCACCCTGTAGAGAGATCAACTAGAAATAAGTTACCCTGTAGAGAGATCAGCTACAAAGAAACCATCCTGTAGAGAGTTCAATTACATACAGACAACCCTATAGAGGGTTCAGCTAGAAACAAGTCATCCAGAGATCATCTAGAAACAAGTCACCCTGTAGAGAGTTCAGCTACAATCAAGTTACACTATAGAGAGATCAGCTAGAAACAGATCATCTTGTAGAGAGTTCAGCTGCAAACAAATCACCCTGCAGAGAGTTCAGCCACCCTGTAGAGAGTTCAACTAGAACAAGTCACCTTGTAGAGAGTTCAGCTACAAAGAAACCACCATGTAGAGAGTTCAGCTACAAAGAAACCACCATGTAGAGAGTTCAGCTGCAAACAAATCACCCTGTAGAGAGTTCAGTTAGAAACAAATCACCCTGAAAAGAGTTCAGCTACAAACAATGAGAGTTTCCGCTACAGTTCAGTTATTTAAGAAGTCACCTTATTAACTACAGCATGTAATAATCATCATTCAATGTTAAATATAAAATATACAAATATTTCATCAGACAAAACTATACACACAATTACTTCCTTTGTTCCACAATTCCTGCAGTAAAGAAAAAAACAAGTTAAAAGGAAGCATCAAGGCCATATGGCCAACTTTGTGGCTTGCAATACAAAGAGAAGTGATATCTAAACCAAAACAACTAAGCTGTAAAAATAAAAAAGAGTGCAGCCCCCAAAAAGGCCAGGGTGAAAAAAGATGTGAGATCCGAGGTGGCGGCCAAGAAATGGCTGTAATGGTAGAATCTAATAGCAAAAATTTTAATTATGAAAATTCAGGTGAATTTGGTGCCGAATTCTAGTGGAGGAGGCAATGCAAATTCACCTGAATTGTCGTAATTAAAATTTTTGCCATTAACCTACCATCACAGCCATTTCTTGGCCGCCACCTTGGATTTCACATCTTATTTCACCTTGGCCTTTTTGGGGGCTGCACTCTTTTTTTACAGCTTAGCTGTTTTGGTTTAGATAAAAATGAATGGAAACAATTCTTCGTGCAAAGCTCAACAAGTTGGTTTGAAAGGTAAGTGAACGAAAAAGTGGTTGTCTTTTGCGCTAAGAAGCACAGTTAGTTACGGCGGCTTATTTAAGTAATACTTCTATAATGGGTAGTACGTCTCGAAGGCAAAAGCGAGCAAAGCGACAAGTTATTACAACTAGCAGGAACGCTATAAATGTGAGGTGGAGCAAAACGAAGTGTTGCACAAGCGAAGCTTCAGGTAAGAACTCTTCCGTTGCGTATCATTCTAGAATTTCTTTTAAATAATGTATTTTAGAATAATTATAATTCAATTTCTTACATACACTTTAAATATATTTCAAAATATTTCATTCAAGTGCCACTCCTACGAAGACCATAGCTCACACAGCCAGTATCCACCAACTAGCTCTGAACATAACATTGCCAAAAGCACAATTTCAGAGGTGCCCGTAGGTCAACCAACTTCAGGTACATCACACCTGGCTGGTAGTAGAATTATCGACCTGAAAAAGTTACATGATGCCATTCATATCATCACACAACACACCCTCTCCTGTCAATCTCCAGTTGAACTCATCAGAGAAGTACTTAGGAGAGGGCTTGGTAGTACATTGCTTGCCAGGTACAACAAGTGTAACAAGGAAATTGTGTTCAACACCTGCAACAAAGTAGAGTTACAAACACCAGAAGGGACTATCAGATCTACTTACGAAGCTAATGCAGCTGCTGTGATGGGACAGATGTCAGTAGGTGGTGGTCATAGTAACCTTGAGGAGCTTATGTGTACCATTGGAGTTCCTTCAATATCCAAGCCAACATTCATCGACATCGAGAGGCTCTTGGGATCAGCTTTTGAGGACTACTTGAATGAACTAATGTTGGAAGCTGGAAGAAAGGAGAGAGAATTAGCAATACCAAACAGTCAATACCATCATGACGTACCAGCTATTACTGTAATAGTTGATGGAGGATGGTCCAAAAGGTCCCACGGGCATTCCTACAATGCGAATTCTGGAGTAGGAGTCATATTTGGTGCTGCTACCAAAAATCTTCTGTACATAGGTATAAAAACAAGTATTGTGTAGTATGCTCTATAGCACACAAGAAACATACCAAACCACCTGATCACAAATGCTTTAAAAACTGGTCAGGATCATTTACATCTATGGAATCAGATATTGTTGCCACAGGATTTAGACAATCTGAGAGTATGCATGGTCTTTGATATACAGAAGTAATTGGAGATGGAGACAGTTCTGTTCTTCACACCATACGAACAACAGTTAAGTCATACAGCAGAGATATTGAGAAGGTGGAGTGCAAATCACGCCGTTAAGTGTTTTCGGAGTCAACTAGAGCAGCTAGCAAAGGACTTTCCATCTTTCTGTGGACGAGGTTGTCTGGCTAAATCTGTCATAATGAAAATCACACATGGTGCAAAGTGTGCTATTCGGAACCACTCTAAAACCAACAACATCACAAAGCTACGAAATGATCTTGGAGCAGGTCCAAAGCACTATTTAGGATACCACAAAGATTGTGATCCATCTTGGCGTTCAGAAGCTGCAAAAGAAACACCAGTCAGTGTTAATCTGCATGACGTGCACCTAACCTTCTCTTTGAGATGGATTGAGCTGGTGACCGTCTGGTAGACAAAGCAGTTCAGCTCATCAGTAACAGCACAACCAATTGAGTGAATGTTACATGTCGATCAGAGCCAAGATGGATGGTGGAAAGCAAGTTAACAGGTTTCAGTCAGGATCATTCCAGCATCGTTGCATGACAACAGGATTGTCCATGACTAGGTCCAGGATGAATTGAGACCACTTGGAAACACCTGTTTGGATCCTGCTCAACTATCACTGAGATATTTTCATAAATGTAACATGAGTGTGACACTCAGAGAAAATCTTCACATGCATACAAGAAAGCCAGAATTGAAAAGTAATATCATCTCACACCAGCTATTACTGATAAAGATTATGGGCCCTCCAACCAACTCCAGTCAAGACGAGCTGCAGCTTATCTGCAATGAATACTTAACATCTTTACAAGTCACAGTGGAACAGGCTACTGAACTAGCCAGAGAAACTGTGGACCAAGATCCATCCCTCAACAGTCTATGGCAGCAACTCAGAAGACCACGCCTGACTGCATCTGCATTTGGCACTGTAATAAAACATTGTAAAAACTTTGAAAAATTAGTAGAAACCATCTTGTACAAACCACCACCAGGTACAACTCCAGCACTAGAATGGGGACAATCACATGAGGACACCGCAAAGCAGTGGTACATAACTCACATGACCAAGCAGTTTGGTCCATCATACCAAGTCAGTAAGCTAAGAACTTTCTACAGGGAATATCTACTTCCAGAGATAGCTGATCCGGTGTTTTGTAGATGCCAACCAATTCGATGGCTTGAACAGTATAATATAATCAACATAAATTACATTTTTGTACACAACCTTAACCACAAATATTTATTATATTGTTACTGTGTAAAGCCATACTTATATATACTGTGACTCATACCTGATTTATTAGCAAGCATCACATAAACCTTGAGAATAATTTCCAGATGCATTGATGCAAGTCATGAGATGCATTGTCAGACAAATTTTCTTATTAATGCTGGTAGCAAGACACAGCTAACACGTTTCAGTGGTGTATCGCCTGTAGTAATAACAGTGAAGTACACCAACATTGTCCGGCCTCCAAAACTAAAGTGACAGTGACAACAAATAGAAGAACCAGCATTAACCATGTTTTATCTCATGATCAATGGTAAGAGTTGTTTATCAAGTAAATAAGGCTACTAAATGGTCCACCGTTTTCAAGTCATAAACATCATCGTTAATCATTGAACACGAGGTTGCGAATTTAGTAGAAACACGTGTGTTGGTGATGCAATATACTACGTAATTCTGTGCAATGCATTCTTGAAACTTCTTCAATTTTCCAATCAACGTTGTTGCCAAAACAATTGTCAGAATCGGTTATAAAGTTTTATTGTGGAAGATCGAAGGTATGTGAATGTACATGCGTATCATCGTAATGATACAAACTTGTGAGTGCAGTGTTTTTCAGTCCAAGTTTCCGAGCTCTCCTTTCACTTTCACCTTTAGCTGATTCACAATTCAACTCTAAATACACAGAAACATACACACCATGAAAAGAAAGTCAGTACTAGGATATGGACTCCGTAATAGTTGGAGTGATGGAATAAAGTTGTGCCATTCATCCTACTATAAAATCGTTATTGAACCTTCACTGTTTGTGATGTGCTATAACAAAAATGCAGAACATCCCATTTTCTTAGTGCTTATTTCAGTAGTGAAACTAAATTTGATGATAACGTGGAAATCACAAGATATTTTAAATTTAGTTAATTGAGTGGGCAGACACTTGACCGCCACCTTAAACCAGTAGTCAACATTGCCAAAAGTGTTTTTATAAACTGCTAATAGCCTGTTTTAAATACTTTTGACTAAAAAGTTGGTGATGTGCTTCAAATTGTGCATTTTTAAGACATGTAAAAGTTAAACCTAGAATGGCTACAGCTTCTAGGGGGCTGTGCCCTGCCACCAGAGATTCTATATTCTGGTCAGCCCCCCTCACATCAACTACTTCCTCTGCCACTGCATCAAGAGTTCATCATGGAAGGCCAAAGTGAACAGCAAATATCATCATAACTTTTGAATAAAGTGTTTGTGGAATAATTCTCATGTTTCATATGTTAAACTCACCAAAAGAAGTGTAATAGCACCTTGTTATTAACCTATTGATGAGGTACACAACAGCTAAAGTGGTAACAGACAAATTTGCACAAGACAATATTTTAACCCTTGGCGCCCCAAACGTTAATAAATTCAAAGGGTAAACCTTGATGCTAACACCCACAGTTTGCTACTTACTATACTCTCACTATTTTCCTTTATCTGCTTTGCTCAGGGAAATTTTCTAAAACACTCTAGAATGCGTGTGGCCTCAGTAATTTGGTTTATGGATAGTGCCGCTCTCCCAATCATCATCCTCGGCTCTTTAAGTAGTATAGAAACCTTGTTGGCAGAATTTTATTGTCATATGTAACTTGGTTGACAATGTTGTCTTGCACGAGTGTGAGCAATTAAAAAACTTGCTAATTAAAGGGCATGGCACTTGTTTCACTTATGAGTATTCATCATGTTTTGTTTGGGATGAATACTTGGAAGTGAAACGGGTACCACACCTTTTAATTGGTGAGCTTTTAATCGTTCGCACTCATGTGAGACGACATTACATTTGAGTGGTACCATACCAGCTAACCAACATATTACTTGTGGCACAGTGGCTAGTAAGAGCATGAAGTATATTGCCAGATTTATAGGCATACAGCTTTTAGCAGCTAAAATAGGCACTTTGGAGCAGAAACATTTGCAGTGATACCTGGACTGTCTGTTCAACTGGCCATTTATTGAGGGAATATTTACCAGTTTGGTGCTGCAGTAAGTGATCACTGACCTTGATTAATAAAGTAGCCCTATTAATGAAAATTTAATCAATGGAGTAGTATGAAAGATGCATCTGGACTTTGGATCAGTATAACAAGTGGCCTTGTTAATGAGGTGGCCACTAAGTGAGGTTTCACGTACTGTACTGTACATATATGTATACAAACAGTGTCATCAGCCATAGCCCCACCTCCCTTTTTCTTCACAACAACTCGGCAGTTGGTTATGCATAATCAAGCCCAACATGTTTTCAGAAAGAGTTGAATTGCTTTCAATGAATTTTTTGTATTATTCTTCAATTCTGACTAATTCCCTTCATCCAAGCACGGCTTTATGTATTGTTACAAATGATTAATAACTAAACAATATAACAACGTGCATAAATCATCACGTAAGCCTATACTCACATAAGAGCTAATTTTATTTAATGTTTCATTCTGAATATAATGTCCACCACCACATTTTACTATGGCTAATGCATCACCCATAATTTCTGTAGTGGCTGGATGGATTAAAGGTGTTTCTCATACTGCTCTTGGTGTCATAAACGCTGTGTAATGGGTAAACATGCTCAATAATGAAGTGGAGTAGCCACTTCACTATTCAGTTAGGGACACGTGTAGTCCTTATTTCTGCATGGATTGATTACAGTCACTTGTATAGGTTGAACATTGCTGATGTTGCAACAGAATGGCCACATCATTTTCCAGCACCCAGATGGGGAGCACACTAAGTTGCTAAAATGATTTTTACTATGGGATGCGGTGCCATTTCTTTCTTTTGATGTGGTATGTGTGAGTTCACCAGTCATAATTATTATTCATATAAAAAAAAGTTAGCAAAATTTTCAACTAGAGTAGGGACCATAGCACATCGATAAAAATACTGAAACAAGCTGGAGTAGTGCATGACCTACTGTGCATTTCCGTTATGGTATCTTGAGCACAGCAGGGATATAACACTTCTTAAATCCCAGTGTGTGGGAGTGTCAAAGTGCCACATTGGGTCATACAGCTAGACAGAGCGGTGCTACTACTGTGCGATATATTAGTTATTACCCAGTGATAACTAACTTAGCACCCTGTTGTGGAGCCACTCAGTCTCGTTCGTGACATCATACTAACCGCGAATGGCATTGTATACCAATGGAAAAAAGAACCAAATAAGGAAATATTGATACAAAACACACCAGTGCAGCACTTAAACCTGCTAAAAAAAAGAAAAAAAAAAACAAAACAAGAAAACTGTTAATCCTTTATACAGTAACACTACAAGTTACCAATACGACAGTATGCAGGGTCTCCCTCGTAGCTATGAAGTTGAATCTTCACACAATTTGAATGAAATCTTGAGCACAGTGATAGGAATTCAAACCGGAACTTAATTTACTATCCGTAAATTTCTACGCACTCCCACGCACTGGGATATAAAATAGTTATATCCCGTATACTCAGATGATGTCATTGTTATTACACTCGTCCTCGGCTCTGTCTCGGACTCATGTAATAACAATCTAATCAAAAACAGCCAAGCTGTAAAAAAAGGTGCGGCCCCCATAAAGGCCATGGTGAAAAAAGATGTGAAATCCAAGGTGGCGGCCAAGAAATGGCTGTGATGGTAGGTTAATGGTTACATTTTAATAACAACAATTCAGGTGAATTTGGTGCCAAGACCAAGCGGCACAAAATTCACCTGAATTGCCGTTATTAAAATGTAACCATTAACCTACCATCACAGCCATTTCTTGGCCGCCACCTTGGATTTCACATCTTTTTTCACCATGGCCTTTATGGGGGCCGCACCTTTTTTTACAGCTTGGCTGTTTTTGATTAGATATCACTTCTTTTTGTATTTGTATACTGCAAAGCCGGCCTATGGCTGGCTTTGGGGCTTTTTTAACCCATGTGTTTTTTTCTTTACTACAGGAAGAAGAAAAGAACTTAAAGAAGAATTTTAGTACTTCAATTATTTTTAATTTTATTAGTAATTATACAAATTATATACATATATTTATTACATGCTCATTATTCCCCACAGGATTTTTTTTGCAGCTGATCTCTCTACTGGGTGACTTGAAATGTAGCTGAACTATATACAGGATGGTTTCTTTGTAGCTGAACTCTCTACAAAGTAACCTCTTCTAGCTGGTCTCTCTACAGGATATTTTGTTTCTAGCTGAACTCTCTACAGGTGATTTGTTTGCAGCTAAACTCTCTACATGGTGGTGTCTTTATAGCCGAACTCTCTACATGATGGTTTCTTTGTAGCTGAACTCTCTATAAGGTGACTTCGTCTAGCTGAACTCTCTACAGGGTGATTTTTTTGTAGCTGAACTCTCTGCAGGGTGATTTATTTGCAGCTGAACTCTCTACATGATGGTTTCTTTGTAGCTGAACTCTCTACAAGGTGACTTCGTCCAGCTGATCTCTCTACGGGGTGATTTGTTTCTAGCTGAACTCTCTACAGGTGAATTGTTTGCAGCTAAACTCTCTACATGGTGGTTTCTTTGTAGCCGAATTCTCTATAAGGTAACTTATTCTCTACAGGGTGATTTGTTGTAGTTGAATTCTCTACAAGGTGGTTTGTATGAGGCTGAACTCTCTACATGGCGGTTTCTTTGTAGCTGAACTCTCTACAGAGTGATTTATTTGCAGCTGAATTCTCTACATGATGGTTTCTTTGTAACTGAACACTCTACAAGGTGACTTCTTCTAGCTGATCTTTCTACAGGGTGAATTGTTGTAGCTGAACTATCTACAAGGTAACTTCTTCTAGCTGATCTCTATACAGGGTGATTTGTTTGTAGTTGAATTCTGTACAGGTGGTTTCTTTGTAGCTGAACTCTGTACATGATGGTTTCTTTGTAGCTAAACTCTTTACAAGGTGACTTCTTCTAGCTGATCTCTATACAGGGTGATTTGTTTGTAGTTGAATTCTGTACAGGTGGTTTCTTTGTAGCTGAACTCTCTGTATGATGGTTTCTTTGTAACTGAACTCTGTACATGGTAACTTCTTCTAGCTGATCTTTCTACTGGGTGATTTGTTTGCAGCTGAACTCTCTACATGGTGGTTTCTTTGTTGCTGAACTCTCTACAAGGTGAATTCTTCTACCTGATCTCTCTACAGGGTGATTTGTTTGTAACTGAACTCTGTACAAGTGCGTTTTTGTTGGTGATCTCACTGCAGGTTGATTTGTTTGTAGCCGAACTCACTAAAGGGTGATTCTGCTTGTAGCTGAACTCCTTGCATTGTATCTAGTTTCTAGCTGATCTCTCTACAGGGTGATTTGTTTGTAGCTGATCTCTCTACAAGTTGATTTGTGTGTAGCTGATCTCTCTGCAGATTGATTAATTTGCAGCCGATCTCTCTACAAGGTAATTTGTTTGTAGCTGAACTGTCTATAAAGTGATTTATTTGTAGCTGATCTCTCTGCAGGTTGATTTGTTTTAGCTGAACTCTCTACAGGGTGATTTACTTGTAGCTGAACTCCTTACATTGTGACTAGTTTCTAGCTGATCTCTCTACAGGGTGATTTGGTTGTAGCTGATCTCTCTACAAGTTGGTTTGTGTGTAGCTGATCTTTCTACTGGTTGATTTGTTTGTAGCCGATCTCTCTACAGGGTAATTTGTTTGTAGCTGAACTCTGTACAAGGTGCATTTTTGTAGGTGATCTCACTGCAGGTTGATTTGTTTGTAGCTGAACTCACTAAAGGGTGATTTGCTTGTAGCTGAACTCCTTACATTGTGTCCAGTTTCTAGCTGATCTCTCTACAGAGTGATTTGTTTGTAGCTGAACTCTCTATAAGGTGATTTATTTGTAGCTGAACTCCTTACATTGTGTGTAGTTTCTAGCTGATCTCTCTACAGGGTGATTTGTTTGTAAATGATCTCTCTACAAGTTGATTTGTGTGTAGTTGATCTCTCTGCAGGTTGATTTGTTTGTAGCCGATCTCTCTATAGGGTAATTTGTTTGTAGCTGAACTCTCTATAAGGTGATTTGTTTGTAGTTGATCTCTCTGCAGGTTGATTTGTTTTAGCTGAACTCTCTACAGGCTGATTTGTTTGTAGCCGATCTCTCTACAGGGTAATTTGTTTGTAGCTGAACTCTCTACAAGTTGATTTGTGTGTAGCTGATCTCTCTGCAGGTTGATTTGTTTGTAGCCGATCTCTCTACAGGGCAATTTGTTTGTAGCTGATCTCTGTACAGGGTGATTTTTTTGTAGCTGACCTCTCTTCAGGGTGATTTGTTTCTAGCTGATCTCTCTACAGGGTGATTTTTTGTAGCTGACCTCTCTTCAGGGTGATTTGTTTCTAGCTGATTGCTCTACAGGTTGATTTGTTTGTAGATGAACTCTCTACAGGGTAATTTGCTTGTAGCTGAACTCCTTACTTTGTGTCTAGTTTGTAGCTGATCTCTCTACAGGGTGATTTGTTTGTAGCTGAACTCCTTACATTGTGTGTAGTTTCTAGCTGATCTCTCTACAGGGTGATTTGTTTGTAGCTGATCTCTGTAAAAGTTGATTTGTGTGTATATAGCTGATCTCTCTGCAGGTTGATTTGTTTGTAGCCGATCTCTCTACAGGTAATCTGTTTGTAGCTGAACTCTCTATAAGGTGATTTGTTTGTAGCTGATCTCTCTGCAGGTTGATTTGTTTTAGCTGAACTCTCTACAGGGTGATTGCTTGTAGCTGAACTCCTTACATTGTGTCTAGTTTCTAGCTGATGTCTCTACAGGGTGATTTTTTGTAGCTGAACTCTCTTCAGGGTGATTTGTTTCTAGCTGATCTCTCTACAGGTAGATTTGTGTTGATTTGTTCATTGCTGATCGCTCTAAAGGTAATTGATTTGTTGCAGTTGAACACCCTGCAAAGTGTTTTGTTTGTAACTGATCACTCTAAAGGGTAATTTGTATGTAGCTGAACTCTCTCCACAGTGACTTGTGTGTAGCTGAATTCTGTGTAACTGAATTCTCTAGAGAGTGACTTAATTGTAGCTGAATTCTCTACACAGTGCATAACTTGTTTATAGCTGAACTTTCTTCAGTGTGACTTGTAATGTTCTGAATCTCTATAGTGGTATATTTGCTTAACTCTCCACATGGTGACTGTCTTCTTGCTGAACTGTCTATAAGATTAACTGTTTGCAGCTGAACTCCCTACAGAATAACTTGTGATGTAATAAAATTCTATAATGGAATAAATAAATAAATTAGCTGAATGCTCTATTAGGGTGACTGTTCTATTAGAGTATCTCGATCTCGCATTTGCTACACGGAGTTGGCTTTCGAATCATAACTCAGTGGTTTGTAATCCGATTCTTCTGTACTACTGCAAGGACTTTCTATGAAGATTATTCCAGTTATACACCGATTTTCAGCTCATTACTGTAAGCGGTTTGCCTAGTAGGCGTGAAAACTAATACTTTTTTATTCATAAAAATCGATCGCGTAATTGTGACACAGGTTGGGTTTTGTGTCATATCTCCGTGGTCTTTATCTCGATTCCTTTCAAACCACCAAAAGGCACTCCTACGATGGTTAATCCATCTACATAGCAATTTTCAACTCATTCCATGAAGCGGTTTACCCTGTAGGCGTGACAACAAATCGATCTTGTTTTACGCGAATAATCGGTCATAACTCCTGAACCATTCATCGGATTTGTACCAAAGTTGATGCTAGGATTCGCCTTTGGACTCCCTTTCTGTGTGCCAAATTTCAAGGCGATCGGAGCACGCGTTTGCTTGTTATAGCAATTTTTGCAAGTGTGCGAAAAGACGAAGAAGAAGAAGAAAAAAACGAAGAAAAAAAAACGAAACTTTGGCAGCTCGTATCTCGGAAATGGCTGGAGCGATTTCCTTCAAATTTGGAATGTAGACTCCCTTGGCTGGCGGGCAACTGTGTAGCAAATTTGGTTCCAATCAGATAAGTGATCACCGAGATACAAAGGTGTGAAAATGACGTTTTCGTTCTTCCTGTCAATATACTCACGGTGTGGCGCGCCGGCTTCTTGGGCCGCACGACACACTACCGTGTGTCTTGATGATATCACCCTCGTAACAGGATATAACTATAACTTATTGTTTTACTGTGATTTTAAATATTAATATCATGCACTACTCCAGCTGACTTGTTTCAGTGCTTTTTATCGATGTGCTATGGTCCTTACTCTAGTTAAAAATTTCAAATTTTTTGTGTACTTGTATTGAGTGGGAATCATAGTAAAAACAACAAAACAAGGGAGGTCATGTACACCTGCAGCTGACATTAAAAGTTCCTATAATCAATATACAACCGTTGGAGTTGAGTACAAAGGGAACAGATGATTTCCATTGTACTCTTTTGTGATAGACTACACACAAAGTCGTACACATGCTACCATACATCAGCACCTATGCATTGCAGCTACAGCAAGAAATATTGTACATACTGCTGTATGCACCAAAAAGCGCTCTAGCAGTGTGAAAATATCAAGTCCATAATTTCAACCATTATGTTTATATCAGACATCAGTTAGTAGTCAGCAGAAAATTGTAAAAAATTTGTAGCAACTTATATTATTGGAAGTATTTCAAATTGCACTGAAGGCCACTGCCAAGCCACCACAAAGGTATTGTGAGGCTGATTTCTGGTCACTATTTTTTCATGGTAAACTACAAACTTTTATGACCCTTAGTTACTATTCAGTACTACCATAGTACCATATAGCAAATGATACAGTTACAGTCTTAGACTAGTGTTTGTTACACATTCAGTGTCTCTTTGTGTAACAACTAACCCTGATCCATTATGTGCAATGGTTAGCATGTATTGAGTGTAATACATAAGGTGGTTTGTGTTTTTTGATGTAGTGACAATGGATATTGCAATAGGTGTAACACTAGTGAAGGGTGCAGTAGTGATTGATCAGATTAAAAATAGTGAGTGACTTATATTGTGTATTATTATTACTATAATAGGCATAGCTAAATATATTTGGATAGGGGGCACACTGGCCTCACTAGTAGTGTGCAAAGTATGCTTAGCATGTAAAGTATGTTCTCTCTATGGGGGTCTGGACCCCACAGAATAAGCCTTCTGTGATTGATTTGAAGGGGATTTTACATATAGTACTGACTGCTGTGTTAGAGTAGCTAACTGTTCTATTAAAGAATATTTACAAATGCGACTTGTTGAACGAAAGCCAGACTAGTTTCCATTTTTTTCTCAACTTATTTTTGTTGCCTAGAGAGAAAACCAATTGACTGTTAAAGGTTCAACCTTTTCTGATGAATACTCTTTGAGTTGGAGCTATTGCATTAGACAGCAGGACAATTGGTCTGTACAGTGACTGTATACATTGAAAATAAATTATACAGGTGTTCATTTAATCAACCATAAGTCACGGGTACAATAGGCTATGGAGTTAGGACTTATCTCAATGTGCTCACCATGAACTGGGAAATTTGCAAAAATAGGGCTCTGCATAGTCATACTGAGGTATTAACAAAGCTACAATACTATGTACTGAGACACAATACTAAACCATAATACCAAAATATTGAAAATACCCTAGTGGTTAATAGTAAAATGTACCACTCTGCGTGGGCAGTTCAAAGGTCCCGCCAGTGCCATAAATTGTATATGGCACTCTTGCTAACCACAGCGAGTGTATTATAACTTAGACTCTATTTAGGCTGTTTTGGTTGGGTAATAAATCTCATATACTCCACCTTGTTTTCTACCATACTCCACGCCTTCAGGAACAATATAACATATACTCAAAATCTAGGTTTATCCAATTGCTATGCATTGTTCACCTGCAGTGATTTAACGAGCGCTATTATTTTGTTACGTGAGGATGCATAGTTGCCATGGCGCTAGTATTATCGCAAGAAAACCAGCCGCTTGTGCCAAGCCTACAGCAGAAACAGCCATGAATGAGGTAAGTAATATGAGTGTAATGTGAAATAGAGTCTAAAGCAGTTATACGGGCACAATGTGGAGTTTATGAAATTTATAAACACTCAGGCCCTTAGTAGCGCCCTCGCTTTGCTCGTGCGCTGCAGCCCAGGCCTTCAGGTTTATAAATTTCATAGACTCCACATTGTGCCCATATAACTATTATTTATAATGCACTGGTTGCGATTTTGCAGACCGCAACGAGTGCATTATAAGTTATAATGCACCGACCGCAGTGCAATATACAGATATTGCACTGGCTGCGGTTTTGTGCAGCAATGCACAAGTGCCGGCAGCCGTGACCACTACGACACCTCACCTAATAGGTGGAAAGACACCTCACAGATCACTCGAATTCTTTTATAGCCTGACATGTAAAGGTCGATTGTGGGCCATAATGTCACCAATACGTATAATGTTTACTAAGCAGCCAATGCGATCGAAAAAGCCAACGTGGTGGCCACATTTCTAGTCTACATATATATATATATATATATATAAACGTACTTATACACCTTACTAGTCTGGTCCCATCTGAGCCCAGATTGAACTGTAGTCCACTTCGACAGTTACTCAATAAAACTATTATATTCTAAATAATACTCACCTTTATGTTCAATTTTGGTAACCAGTTTTGTCATGCCACCAGATTTGAGTTTAGCCAGTGTGAATAGTAAGAATTAGACTAGTACCATTTAGTAGTTAGGTTTTGTCTACTTAAACCGTCTATTAAATACCTTTTTTTTGCTTGAGAGAATCACTATGGCGATTAGTCTGGCTTAGTCTATATGGCGACTGAGTGATCACGCTGGCATGCTATGCACTACATGATGAGAGTCGAACAGCGAATGCAGGTTAGTGATATAACCCATAGTGTTCTAGCTTTCAATATCTCAGGTGGCTGCAGTACTGTAGAGCGAACGTCATCACAACGTTCGGCTTGATTACCCACAATGTATGTTAGAAACCTGGCCTTTATAAGTGTTACAGCTGTCTTGTTAGACTCTCCCCACCTATTAGGTGAGTGATACATAACAGTTATACAACGTGCACTCATGCTCTGCCTGTATAAACGCACTTGCCTTTGGGCCTCATGGCCCTCAGGCTCGTGTGTTTATATCAGGCAGAGCACTCGTGCCCGTTGTATAACTATATAATACAAGGAATTAGATGTTGTGGAATTAATGTGTTTACAGAATGGGTAGCTGAGTACAAATGTTTTAGCCTTGCCACTTACTAAATACCACTCCAATTTCACATTTGTTCCACAGTATCCTTTCAAGGGTAATACTTATATTTTGCGATATTATTTTAAAATAACAAATAAAGTTTTTGGCATTATTGCAGAGCCCTATGCAATGGTATAGTTTTTGACCTATAATTATCTACTCATGCTTTCAAGCAGGTAGGCTGTTAGAAATTGTGACAATGAAATTATAAACATGAACAAAGACACATAACTCATGTTTAGTTAATCTAAACCAAAAACAGCCAAGCTATAAAAAAAGAGTGCGGCCCCCAAAAAGACACATAACTCATGTTTAGTTAATCTAAACCAAAAACAGCCAAGCTATAAAAAAAGAGTGCGGCCCCCAAAAAGACCAGGGTGAAAAAGGATGTGAAATCCAAGGTGACGGCCAAGAAATGGCTGTGATGGTAGGTTGATGGTAAAAATTTTAATAGAGGTGTACCGATATACCGATACATATTGTATCGGTGGCCGACATGGACATTTCTACATATCGGTGGGAATTGATATTGCTGCTAAAAACCGATACGATACGCCGATATACAACTGAACTATCTTGAAGACACTGTCCAATGACCAAGCCACATTATGAATCTATATTTAGCTAACAAGGGTGAGAAACAGTAGTTATTTCCTTATCTAAAAGCAGTACGCTACGCGAAGCCATCTAAGTGTGTGGATAATTACTGTTTTGTTGTCACAAAGCTTACCAATCATACAACAAACACTCATAGTGGTGAGCCTGGGGGAACAGCAATAAGATGAACCGTGAGCACAGCATATGACAACCAGCCATCTCTACAATCCATTAAAATGCGGAGTAATCCGGACTAATCTTGGCAGGGGCATGTATTAAAAAATTGTGAGTGCCTTATAGTCTGAGCTGTCAATACCGGCCACACCACCATGGGTAACCAAGCATAGCCAATAATCTTAAGACTGTCTTCAGTAGTTTCTTCAGTAGTTAGAGTGAAGTTGAACATGGCATATGTCGTTCCTAAAATATAAATAGCTACACTTAGTTATATCGGTATATCGGATCGGTATCGTATCTGTTTCAAAATATTTAATCCATATTGGATCGGTTTAGTTTTTTTTTATATCGGTACACCTCTAAATTTTAATAACGCTGAATTTGTGTTGCCTTCTCCATGTTTCACTAGGATTCGGCACTAAATTCACCTGAATTGTCGTTACTAAAAATTTTGCCATTAACCTACTACCACAGCCATTTCTTGGCTGCCACCTTGGATTTCACATCTTTTTTCACCCTGGCCTTTTTGGGGGTTGCACTCTTTTTTTTACAGCTTGGCTTTTTTGGTTTAGATATCACTTCTTTTTGTATTGCAAGCCACACAACCTGCCATAAATTGGCTTTGGTGCATCCTTTTAATTTTTTTTTTCACTGCAGGAATTGTGGAACTAAAACCACTACGCAGAAGCAATTATGTGTATACCTTTTTGTCTGATTATATTTTACACTGAATGATATCACATATGTAATAAGGCAATTTCTTACATGAACTGTAGCTGAAACTCTCATTGTTTGTAGTTTGAACTCTTTTCAGGTTGACTTGTTTCTAGCTGAACTCTCTACATGGTGATCTGTTTCTAGCACATATTTCTTCAGGGTGATTTGTTTGTAGCTGATCTCTCTATAGGGTAACTTGTTTCTAGCTGATATCTCTACAGAGTGACTTGTTTCCAGCTGATCCTTCTACAGGGTGATTTGTTTGTAGCTGATCTCTCTACATGGTGATTTGTTTCCAACACATATTTCTACTGGGTTATTTGTTTGTAGTGATCCCTATACGGATCACTTCTTCTATATGATCTCTCTTCAGGGTGACTGCTCTATTAGGATGACTGCTCTATTAGGATGACTGCTCTATTAGAGTATCTCGATCTCGCATTTCCTACACTAAGTTGGATTTTGTGTTACAATTCTATGGCTTTAAGTCTGATTCTTCTACATCATTGAAGAGCCTTTCTAAGATGATTACTCCATCTGTACAGCGGTTTTCAAAGCATTACTCCAAGCAGTTTTTCTGGTAGGCGTGGCAAGTGGTCATTTTTTATTAGCTAATCTTACTGCTACACACTGTTGGTCTTTTCGCTGTATCTTAGCTCGATTTCTTTCAAACCACAAAAGGTTTGAGGTTCAATAGTTAACCTATCCACGCACCGATTTTCAGCTTCTTCCCATAAGCGGTTTACCCTGTAGGCGTGACAACTGTATTCCAGCCAAACTTGGTACCAAGAGGCGCCTTTATATCCCCCCTTCTGTGTGCCAAGGGAATCGGATAATGCATTGGCAGTTTTTGTAAATGCGCGAAAAGAGGAAGAAAAATAAGAGAGAAAAAATGAAGAAACTAAGCCAATTTTTGAAATCGCGTATCTCAGGAACACTTGAAGCGATTTCACTCAAATTTGGAATGTGAAGTACTGAAGTTGGCGGGTGTGTCCACAGCAAAAATCGTCTTGTTTCATCAAGGCAGCACAGAGCTACGGAGGTATGAAAATTGCGTTTTCTCTCTGTCAATATACTCACGGGTGTTGCGCGCCAGCTTCTTGGGCCGCACAACACACTACCGTGTGTCTTGATGGTACACAATGTAACAAACACAATCTTATTTTCCATAAGAGGCAAATCTGATGATTAATTTGAGTTTTGTTTGACTGTTTACTGGAGTGATTAAAATGTGTGTGTTGTAGAGGATCAAACCCCAATAATGAGAGACCTCAACAGATATGTTATCAACAAATATGCTGCTGACTGGAAAGATGTGGGCATGGAGTTACAATTAGATTTTGATGTGCTTAGAATTGTTGAACAAAATTATCCAAAAGTTGAGAGTCGTTTTCAAGAAACTCTGCACAAATGGTTGAAGTTAACTCCTAATGCTACATGGAAAACACTGGAGGTTGCTCTTACTAATGTGAGAAGACAGCAACTTGGCCTTGGTCCAGTTGATGATCTTTATAATGGTAAGAGAAAAGTACTACTGAAAATATGCTTAATTGTTGCCATTGTGTAGCTCCTAGCATAAAGCATTGTGACACCTTGGTTGACAACCAGTCAGAGATTGCAGGTGAGTAATATATAAGATACGTACAGAACATTTGCATGAGTACATGAACTTTGACACTATATGTTTAAAAATGCATTTTGATACATGATGCATGCTTAATTTTTGAGGTACAAAATTTTTATTGGGGGCACAGGAAATGATCTCCCCCATTTTTAAATACAGACACAATTTATGAACAGTCACCTACACTCATATGCATGTATCACAAAGAATACTCCAAATGCAATCCATCTGCAAATTTTCTTACTGAGTTTACAATGTTAAGATTCTTCAAATACTAGTTTTTATACTAAGCAGTAACTGTCTTTATATACCGTTGCTGTAAGGTCACAGTCAATGTTTGAGTTATAAACGACTCATAAACTACACTAAAGTTCGAACAATATAATAGCACTAGAGATTACAAATGTTTGTACAATCCCATGAATAATATAATGAGAAACTAGCCTCACAGTATCCTCACTATGCCTTGGCAGTATTGGCAATGTAGTGTGATCAATCCCAACACACCTTCAGTGTGACCCAAAATCTGTTTAATAAGTGTTTTGTAAAACTTTAATATTGAGTGGAATGTCCTGAATAACTGACCAACTGACAGATGGACTAATCAGCTATGTAAGTGCAACTATATGTAAGTGAGACCTCCAGAGAAGTGTAGCTCAATATGTGACTGGATCTGCAAAACTCCGACACAATCATGCTTTTTTTTTTTTTGAATTCCTGTTTAAGAAATAATTACTTAGGCAAATGCATGCTCTTGCAAACTTTTGGCCTGATATGGTAATAACTTTGGGAGTTACAGCCCTACAAAATAGTGACAACAGAAAAATTGATTTCTACAGTAAGTATAGGGAAAATAAATAAATTACAGGCCCTTACTAAAACGGTTGTGTATAACTCTCAAGCAGAATGACACACAAAGTTAAAATTTGCACCATAAGTAGGGGAATTGATTACTGGGTACGTTTTTTTCTTGTATCACTTTTCTTCACTACATACAAAGACAAAATTAGTGGAGAAAGATCAATCGTGAACTATCATTTTGATGTAGCATAAATAAATGCTCACAACTTTCATGTCCTTGTGTCAATTGCAATAAAACAAAGATTTTCGAGCTTCTCTTGAGTAGGGGAATAAGATGATATCCAGGTTTTTTTTGTTAGGCCCTATTGTCGCTAAGTGCAAAGTATTAAATGAATTATAAATTTTTTTCATTAATACGCAAGTATTTTACCCATTGTATTCAATGCTTTATACTGTAAATTTAGGCTTGCATGAATGTGTCGAGTTTTCGCAGATCCTGTCACATAAACTATGTGCTTGATTAGACATTGCTTCAGCCCTATATGTGCCTTTTGGCATATTGTAGTAGGTACGCACAATACTTCTTTGATTGCAATATGAAGGTTTCGATCATCAGGTAGAGCATCATTTGCTTTGTATGTTATCACTCATGTAAGAACTCATCCATAATAGTTTCATCGTGCCTCCAACATCTACATGTGGCTCTGCCTTTGTCCACGTGTGACTTAGCCTTTATAACACACATGGCTCAGCCTTTACACTACATGTCACTCAGCCTTTGCCCACGCATGGCTCAGCCTTTAAAGATGTCCTAGGTTTTGATTAAATAACAGCAATATGTAATTTGACCCATTTTTGTTGTTGTTCTTTTACAACTATTGTATATTTTCAATGTATATTACATGATATTTAAATAATAATAGAAAGTTTCTGCATAGGTAAATACACAGCCACACATGGGCAAAGGCATAGCCATGCGTGAACATTATTATGAAACCTACACCTGATCTCAAGGTGTCACAGTTTCCACTGTGTGCCATTGGTAGGTGCTGTGAAAGCAAATCTTAAACACTGGAATCCTGTGAGCAAGGTATTCCAAGTGGACCGCTTGTAGGAGACGGTATCCATGGAGGATAATGTCTCCACAATATTGAAGTGGCCAACTGCTGAGCTGTCAGTCCACAGGTCAAGGGATCTGCTGTATTACATGCTCTTGACCCTTCTCTTACTGTCTTACATGACTAAGCTGATGCCAATTTAAAGGCATATAATGCTGTCATTGCTGTTGTCTTCATATTACAACAATTCTTCACTGATAATATATAAATCTGCACTCAAGCAACTAAGCTGAAGCTTATGGCTGCAAT
Organism: Dysidea avara; assembly: GCF_963678975.1. Classification (NCBI taxonomy): domain Eukaryota; kingdom Metazoa; phylum Porifera; class Demospongiae; order Dictyoceratida; family Dysideidae; genus Dysidea; species Dysidea avara. Next base: position 9,158,652 of record NC_089274.1, read on the forward strand.
TGTAGCAGCCCTCCTAGGTTCCTTTGTAGTGGACTTACATAACTTCAGAACCAGTATCTACGTACTATACTAGTGTGATAGTCAAATAGTTCAAAAGTAAGAAGAAACTGAAAACTTTCATTGACAGAATGAAACAAATTTTGCGAAGCAGCTGAGATATCTGCTGTGGTAGAAGCGAAGTAATGAAGTCTACTGAACGAAGCTTATTCACCAGGTTACTTATAACCAAGATTTGCACATTGTCCAACGACACAATCATGTCATGTGATAAGGTAATAGAGTCACACGTGACAGCTTAAGCTGTGGAAACAAAGTAATATAATATGTAATATTATTATAGTTACTTTATTTTATGGGTAATATGTAACTGTAACTAAATAGTTCAGTTGAAAGTAATATGTAATATGTAACAAGTTACTTTTAAAAAGTAATTGCCCCAACACTACTCCTTGGGTTGTGGGTTGTGGGAATTTCATAGAACCAAGGTACATATGTATGTCCTTGCAACCAGAAGACAATGGTGTAACTAACTCCTGCCTTATCCCCTCCTTCATATCACCACAAATTATGTATGTTTTTGTTGTTTTTTGTTGTGGCATAGTTGTAAAGTGTAACACAATGTGGTGAATGGGTAATAGCTAGGGCATGCTGTGTGAGATGTACAGTGGAACTTCTCTTATCTGGGCAGTCTGGTGCATACTACTGTCCGTATCTCAGAAATATCTGTAAGTAAGAATAACATGCTATTATGTTAATACAAGCAATGTTGTTATTGCTAGTAGTATGCAGTTTAGTGGGCAGAGGGGATAGGTAAAAACAGTGGCCCCGGACCAGGGGACCCGGGGACCCACGGAAATCCAACTCTGCTTGGAATTTTATATACTTCACAGTATTCTATACTTGTACTAGGTACCTCTGCAAGTAGTCTTGCACGGCCAATCCACCTCACGGCATCTCGCACAATGTTTGCACCAATTAGAATTATAAGTGCCTCTGAAAAAGTGTCTGAAGCTGACTGCATTAATTACAAGTCACTCGCAATTTTCATATTTGTTTGCACAATGTTTACTTTAGTAGCTAGGTGATATAATAGACTAGCATGCTCATTGTGCAGCGGGAGAACAATTACCAGCTAAGTCAAGCTAAACAAGTTCCAGCAGCTCTTCATACATCATGGTACATTTGTACAATGTTCCTAAACTACTCTAAGTAGCTAGGCGGCATAGTAGACTAATATGCTTACTGTGCAGCAGGCAGTGGTCTATAAATGCAATGAGCTTGAGTCACTTTTTAGAGGCGTTTATAATTTCTAATTGGTGTAAACATCGTGCGAGACGCCGTGAGGGGAGAAAAGGTGGATTGGCCATGCAAGACTACTTGCAAAGGTACCTAGTACAAGTATAGAATACTGTGAAGTGTATAAAATTCCAAGCAGAGTTGGATTTCCGCGGGTCCCCAGGTCCTTGGTCCCCAGGTACACTGTTTTTGCCTACTCGGGCAGAGGGGGAAGTCACTACAGAACATTCATGGTCACTCCCCTGGGCTGTAAAATTCCAGTATCACCTAGCAACCAAGTGGTATTAATTATTAGTTAAATAAACAAGCCACCAAACAGGTGAATAGCAACCTTTAGGCTCCCTCCTTGTGCTTTCATCTAAACCAAACTCAATAAACTACAAGCCACATGACTAATTTGGGGTAGTTGGAAAAGGTGAATACAGTCAGACATGGACGCAGACATGGATATTTTTAAAATACACTTTTACATTTACAAAACAGTTATCTTTCATACCTAACGTTGTTCTTACAGCAGCATTTGCTTCCAGACCCAGGTGTCGATCTTGTCATGGCACTTATCCATTTATAAGTGCATGTGCGGATAGACTAGCACTCTAAAGACCATAATATATATAGTGTTGTATATGTGCTTTAGAATCTAATTCAGTGTCATAGAGAGTAAACTGGCATGTCCCAACCTAATCTCGTAGGCCAGGTCCTTGAAACCCTCAACGCTTGGTATAAGCGCCTACGCCTTATACTAAAAGGCGTAAGATAGTGGATTTGGCCTGCTAAGCTAAGTTGCATGGGGCATATAAGCTAATTTCTACAATTGTATAACTATTAGACTTTAGAGTATGTGTACAATACTATAATGGTCTTTGGCATTCTGTGGAGTGCTGGTCTAGTCCTTCGCATGTGTGCTTATAAATGGATAAGCACTATGACAAGATCGACGCCCGGGTCTGGAGGCAAAGACTAAACAGCGTTAGGTATGAAAATTAATAGTTATATAAATGTAAAAGTGCTTTTTAAAAATGTCTGCATCTGTGTCTGCGTCTGATTGTATCCGCCTTTTCCAATTACACTCCAACTACACTCCAACTACACTCCAACTACACACTAATTTGGGCTGTCTGGACAATGGAGTTACCCAGATAATAGAGGTCTGGATAAGGGAGGTTCCACTGTAATTAGCTCTGTGTAATTTGAGAGTAACAAGTTAGTTTAAGGATATACACTCGGTATTACACTAGTCTACTTACTGCTTTAAATTATAAAAATAGGTACTTTATTTAATAAAGCATTGCTGTGTTACTGTCCTTATTTCATAGACACACAGATTGTTGTACACAAAGATAAGGATGTTAAATTAACAAGTATTCAGAAAATTGAAGTGGAATTTGCTAAAATGACTATTAAAGTGAAAGAAGCATTGTGCAAAGCCAACATATCTGTTGCTACATTAATTCAGCAGCTATGTGCAATTTCTACTGTAAATGCTAAAAAGATACCTTTGTTTGATGAAGATGTGTTTGTCAAGATAACATCCATTGATGAGCTATGGAAAATGCTAAGAAATTTTTGGACAATTTTTGATTATGACATTCTGAAACTAATCGTTGAGATAACTGAGTGTGAGTGTGAAGAAGTACAGAAAATATTTGATAACTTTTTGTCAAAAATTGATCCTTCTGCACTAGATGTTGGTCTAGTTCTTCATTGTGAAGTGTATGAAGAAGAGAAAGGGGTCTTGAAGCCTCGTTTAAGAATAAAAGTCAATGTAGAAAAATGTACTGAAAGTATCCAGTGTAAAGTCAAAAAATTGATATCTGAAAAGTTTGATTTAAAGAACTATTCACTTGTGTTTATAGCCATTAAGGAGGGTTGTGTTGAACTTGTTTACTACATTTCAAAAGCAGTAGTATTTTATTTGTTAGAGTGTACAGTTACTGCCAGGATGATGGTTGACTTTGCTAAACTGAATATTGTTTTCATCCAGATCAATGATATGAAACTAAGTGTGCCATCTCAAATCACCAGTATGGTAGGTACATATAGTACTGTATTTGTGTAGGAATAAGGACACACAGTAGTCTCTCGTGCAGCCAAGAAAGCCGGCATGCCATACCACGAGTATATTGACAGGAAGAAAGAAAACAGCTTTTTTACAGCTTTTTTTGTGTGCATAGCTCGATGGCCTTCTCCAAAGCACATCATTTTTGTATAGTTGTCCGCCAGGTAAGGTAGGCCACACTGCAAATTTTGGTTAAATTCGCAATAGCCATTTGTGAGACATGGGTGTTCAAAGTTTCAATTTAATTTCTTCGGGTTTTTTCTTATGCTGTAAGGCTACTGGGGCTTCGATTTATTTTTGCACACTTTGCAAAAATTGCTATAAAATGTAAACATGTAATTTGATTGCCCGAATGAAGAGTGTGTAACGGTGAATTCACATGCCAAGTTTGCTGTGAATTTGATGATTATCTAAGGAGTTATGAGCATTTATTCGCGTAAAAAAATGTCTAACTTGTGTCATGGCTACAGGGAAAACTGAGTATGGGAATAGCTCGAAAATTGGTGTGTACACACTACATAGGCTGATCATTGTAGCAGTGCCTTTTCATACGTAGTTCGAATAGCAATAGAGTTACAGCTACCAAGTTATAAAGTAAAAACCAAACAAGTGTAAAATTACTGGATTGATATACGTACTCAGTCTTTGCAGTGTAAAAATGTTGCACAAAAAATCTTACCAGAGTTTGAACTACACTTAACACCTGCATCCTTATCCACTGAACCACTGCTATCTTGGCTGATCACCTTGCTTAATTTCTGCTTTATTATGAAATTTCTACTTTAAATCTGCTTACAAATAAACATGTAATTTCATAGATCTACCAATAGAAGTACTAGATTGTTCTAGAAATTTCTATGTATGTTCTATTAGAAATCCTCAAAAAATGTGCATTCTATTATAAGTATGAAGTAAAGCATGCAGTACAATACATTTATAAGTCTGTCTTCAATAATCGCCATTGTGTCTGTATAGAATAGTCAGCCATAGGCTGGTTTTGAGGCCCAATAAAGTACAAAAAGAAGTGAGATCCACACAAAACAGCCAAGCTATAAAAAAGGCGTAGCCTTAAAAAGCCTGAGTGAAAAATATTGTGAAAATCAAAGATGGCTGCCAAGAAATGGCTTCAATGATGTTAATGCTAAAAAAATTTGATAATGGCTGTGTGTATTGTTAAACTTTATTAGCATTCACATCATTGCAGCTATTTCCTGGCTGCCACCTTTAATTTCACAACTTTATTCACCCAGGCTTTATAAGGCCGCACCATTTTTTCAAAGCTTTGCTGTTTTGTGATGGATAGTATCATATTTACATATGTAATAGTTATGCCATTGCCACAGTGGATTTGCCATGTCCTTGGTGCTGGAGCACTTTTGCTTGGTCTTACAATAGTGCTGTGAACCTGCAGAGTTTACTAAAACTGGTTATTGGAAGGTGAATAATTGGATATTGTTGTCTGTTTGTAGATTAGCAGACATGATGGTACTCAACATGCCTGTTGGAAGCTTTAGGGTGGTACCAAAGTGACCATCAACATCGGGTAGTTGGAAAAGGCAGACACAGACATTGATATTTTTAAAATACACTTTTACATTTACAAAACAGTTATCTTTCATACCTAACGTTGTTTTTACAGCAGCATTTGCTTCCAGACCCAGGCATCAATCTTGTCATAGCACTTATCCATTTATAAGCACATGTGTGAAGGATAGACTAGTACTCTAAAGACCATATAGTGTTGTACACATGCTCTAGAAATCTAATTCAGTGTTATAGAGATTGAGCTGGCGTGTCCCAACCTAGTCTCGTAGGCCAGGTCCTTGAAACCCTCGACGTTTGGTATAAGTGCCTGCGCCTTATACTAAAAGTGGATTTGGCCTGCTAAGCTAAGTTGCATGGGGTATACAAGCTAATCTCTATAATTGTATAATTCTGTATTAGACTTTAGAGCATGTGTACAACACCATATATTCTTTGGCATTCTGTGGAGTGCTGGTCTAGTCAATGGAAAAGCGCTATGACAAGATTGATGCCGGGTCTGGAAGCGAAGACTGCTGTAAAAAAAAACCTTTAGGTATGAAAAATAACTGTTATATAAATGTAAAAGTGTTTTTGAAAATGTCTGCGTCCACGTCCGTGTCTGCGTCCGATTGTATCTGCCTTTTCCAACTACCCCTGTCTTACAATAACAGTTATTACAATCACATATTTACACATGCTTTGAGGTTATGTTATGATGTTAACATTTGTCAGCAGGGGTAATTTATGGTTTACCAAGTGGGTGGGCAAAACTGGTTTAAAGGCTCCTTAGTCAATAATTGGCTTGACTTAGGTAATACTGGTTCGCAACACTATCATACAATGCCAGGCTAATGCTGAGTAGCCATTTGTACCTATACTAAAACAGCAAAATGTTGTAAAACGATATGGTCCCCAAAAACGCCAGAATGAAATCAAAGTGGCAGCCAAGAAATGGCTGTGATGATAGGTTAACAGCAAAAAAATTTAATAGCTGCAATTCAGGTAAATTTCCTCCAAGGATTCGGCACAAAATTCACCATTGCCAGTAACCTATGTACAATCACAGCCATTTCTTGGCCACCACTTTTAATTTCATATCTTTTTTTTCACCCTAGCCTTTTGTGGGCTGCACCATTTTTTACAGCTTGACTGTTTTTGGTTTAGTTTTGTAATTACAAAGCCGGTCATAAACTAGCTTTGGGGCTTCCTTTTTCTTTACTACAGGAGTTGTTGAACAAGACAAAAGATGTATTTGTGTGTGTATTACTAACTGACTTGTAATATAGACAGAGTGACCTGTAACATGTCTCTACATTCTATATGGTAAGTTGTACACCCTACAGGGTGTTATGTTCCTGAACTCTCTACATAGTGACTTGCTATGTAGCTAAACTGCCTATAGAATGACTTGTTAGGAGCTGCACTCACTATATGGTGACTTTCAACATAACTGAACTCTCTACAAAGTGATTGTAATTGTAATGTACAGGTTGACTGTTTTGTTGTAGTTAAATTCTCTACAGGATGGCTTTTTTGCTGTTGAGCTCTCTGCATGGTGACTTAAAATGTTGAAATGTAGCTGAACTCTCTACATGGTGACTTGATTATAGCTGATCTCTCTATAGGGTGACTTTTACTAGCTAAACTCTTTATAGGAGGACTTTTTTGTAGCTATGCTCTCTACAGGCTGACTTGTTTATAGCTGAACTTCCTACATAATTATAACTGAACTCCCTACACTCTACAAGGTGAATTTTTGCAGTTGAACTCTCTACAGGGTGTTATATAGCTGAACGTCCTACAGAATGACTTGTTTGTAGTTGTACTCACCTTGGTGACTTTTAATATAGCTGAACTCTCTAGAGAGTGACTTGTGTAATAAGGGTGACCTGTTTGTATTGAACTCTTTACAGGGTGATTTGTTTGTAGCTTAACTCTGTACAGGATGACTTGTTTGTAGGCTGAACTCTCTACATGGTTGTAGCCGAATTCTCTACAGGGTGACTCACTACCTACTGAATGTATGGTGACTGTACTATTAGATGGAGTATCTCAATTTACATGCAGTTGGTCTTTAAAATGTTTTTTTTTTTTGTTTTTTTTTTGCATGAATAATTGGTCATAACTTGTTGATTGGATTCTCATCAGAATTGGTACTGAGGATTTGCTTTAATAATTCCTTAAAGTGTGCCAAATATTTTTTCGGCTGATTGGAGTACGAATTTGTGTTTTATTTTGCAAAGTATGCAAAAAGTAAAGAAGAAAGAAAAACCTGAAACTTTGTCTGGATACAAATACTTGAAACTAACAAGGAGAAAAATCCTGATTGCCTGGAAGATTCCTGTAAGCGTTCGAACATTAATCAAATGGCTGCAGGTTCGAAGCTGCCCAGATCCAGTCATGGGTTTTTCTCCTTTCTTCACCTTTTCAAACACGCTTTCTATAACAACTTTAAACAGGCTGTAGGACCAGGAGTCCTACAGACCTTCAGCACTTGTGCTGTAAAATCTTAATGAATAAATAAATCTTGGAAATGGTTGATTTCCTTCAAATTTGCTATGTGGACTCCTCTACCTGGCAGACAACTCTATAGCAAAATTGGTTCCAGGGATCATGGAGCTACATATTTTTGAAAATTGAATTTTTTACAGTGTGGCATACTGGCTTCTTGGCCCACATGGCACACTACCATGTATCTTGATATTTCAATGTTAGAAAGTTCATCAATGGTTTGCTTTGGTGTCTAGCTGGAAGTATAATGTGGTTACTCTTTAAGATAGAACCAGCAAACTAGTTAGTAACCTATGGTTATTTAATCTGAAAATCAGGAAAATGAAATTAAATGGAACAACAAATTATTTAATGGGAAACCAAGAGCAGCTTGTAGTTACACACTTGCTTATACCAAGCTAAATTAATCAACCATGTATAAAATTTAGATCCTATTTGCTATTATTTATGTAGCTAGTGAATTAGATTATAGTTTGCAAATAATTTTATAAATTCATAAAATACCTTGCTATGCACTGCTAAGGAAGCATACTCTTTAGATCATAAATTCCACACAGAATTATCTTTTATAGACCAGAGTATCTCTAGAGGAAGCCTCAAGGGTGTTCATCATTCTCGCTTGTGTAAGTATGGAACACACTTCTTTCACCTTGAAGGAATTCATTATTTCTGATAGCCTACAAGACTAGATACATTTTTTTATGTCCATCTAGCCCATTGTGAGAGGCATTAGAACATCTTCAGGAACTTGCTTCACCTGTATTCAAACTGGTATGAATAAACTGCTCAAAGCAAGTATAGACCACTGAAGCAGCTGAAAGGGGAAAGCAGCATTGATTACAACTATCTAATCGTTAAATCTTTATACATATCGCATAGTAAATGTTGATTTTTAGTGGCATATGGTAGTAGCCTCTCAATGTAAGAGGACTAGCTAGCTACCATCGTATAGGTATGTACGTAGCTTGTACAAGATTATTTACCTGGAAGGTTAATACGTGCAGGCTCTATACAGCATTCCTATCTCTTATAAGGCTGCTTTTAGCATAAAGCATTTTGTATAAAATGACAAACAAACTACAAACATACAAACTTTCTGAAAATAATGTAGAAAACAAGGTGTGTGCCCACGCAGTCTACTGTGGTGCATGTCTAGTTAAATAAAACATTATACAAAATATCTTTTTGTGATGAGATTTTTGATATTGTGATTTGTGGAATCCTACTATTAAGCACTACTGCATTAAAACAACGTTGACTTGAATTTATACTAAATGTTAACATGCTTATATACTTATACAGGATGAAGTGTTTGAGTGGTCAAAGCAAGTTTCTCAAACAGATCACTGTAAGTAACTTTTGTGTGTATCCTACTGTGTATGGGCAGATGTAAACGCACAACTACAGCTAAACTTCCTGCCAAGTATGTTTGAAACACTATGCAGGGCTGTAACCCCAGGGGCAGTTTGAAGAATTTGGACGAACATTTTCCAAATAAATATGTTTGGCAAGCTGGCACCCTTATTGGCAGAAAAGAGAAGGACTATATAAGGAACTGAAATCCACCCTTGGTTTTACTAATTTGAATGGAGCTAAGCCCCATCCCAATACCCCATGAAAAGCTGAAAATCGATATATTCTAATAGAACAGTCATGCAAACACTCTAACAAAACACTCACACATCATCAATAAAATACTGTATATGTGATCACAGCTGAGCAAAGATCTACATAGTATATTACCTGAGGTGTTTATCTGAATAATGTGTCATATCTTGTTCATATGGCTATCAAGACGCATGGTAGTGTGTTGTGAGGCCCAAGAAGCCAGTGTGCCACACAGGAGTGGGGGGAGGGGTATATTGACAGGAATAAAGAAAATTCAATTTTTACACATATGTAGCTTCATGATCCTTCATCCAAACGAGATAGTTGCCTGTTTAGTACAGCAGTTTACATACTGAAATTGCTTCAGCCATCCAGCAACCAAAGGGCATGGTTTATTTTCTTACTCTTATCCTTATTTTTGCACACTTTACACAAATCACTATAAAACAAAAATGCAATGGTGTAGCCAAACCCGGGCAAGCCAGGGAATTTGTCTTGGCATCAGACTACTTTGTCCCACCAACAGCCACTCACAGAGCAATCAAAATATGAGCTGGATTAAAGTTAGCTACTCCACTATTGTACAAGAATAGATAGCGTAATTTACACAATACTATAACCATGTTATTTTCGCCAATTTTTTTTTCTTTCTGACTATATTGTTGATGGACAGAGATGAGGTTATCCAAGGGATTTTCCCTACAAGTAACTTGATTGTATACAAATAATAGGAGGCAATAAATAGAAGCAAGATCATGTGATTATAAAAAACGGCACAGCTTTGTGACAAGGAGTGAAGGACGAGGATTGGTATTAGCTCTTCCAGTATAGTGGGATGGACAGTTAACAACTTGTGTAATTATCAGTATGGTCAGAGAATAGAGGTGAGGTAGCCTTGAGATATTTGAGGCATTAGCACCTGCCTAGCCATGTAAATACTACCTGGTGATAATTCAAACAGTACGGAGCACTTGTTCAGTCAGCAATTGTTTTCTTTTTGTTTCTAAGCTGACAACTCTAGTGGCACTGGCAAGGCATAGTCATCACATGATACAACACTAAAAACATCTTGTGCTTTAATTCAGGTTTCTTTGTAGTCTGAGATATATGAATAAGAAGGCAAATATCTAGCTAGTGTTCACTTAGAGTGAGGTTACAGTACATTAGTCATCTTGCATACGGTAGGGTAGGTAAACTATATGTTGTGATGCATACACATGTTTTAAAATGCTGTAATGATGTCCATGTGGAGATGGGCATGTGTATGTGTGTTGCATGATCGAATGGCTTTCCTGCCCAATGTCCTGGCATGACAAAAGTCCACTGCAAATTTAATGCTTTATCAGATCAAGTTGAAATTTGATTGCTAGACCTATAGTATGTACACATTGAGCTGGATCATCAAAAACATTTAACAACTCATCGATGCATTTACACACGATCTTGAAATTTGGTTCATTTGTAGTACTGTGCTTGACCACTAAAAATATTTCAAAATATTTTCATTCAAACTCCTAACACAATATTTACAATCAAGCAAAATTTTCACCATACATTTCCTATGGGAAGCCATAAAATTACACTATCCATTACAATCCTTTCCCCAACTTGTAAAGGAGCCTGCTACACATGTCTGTTATTGAAACTTTTACTGTCACCACCATTTGGTTGGCTGAAATGTTAATTCTCTTGATAAAAATCCACTTTTCATTTTTAGCTGTTTTTCAGGATCCAGCACAGTTTGTACATACTATATAAAGGGGGCTCAAAGGTGAATTCAGTACCAAGACTGATGCTAATCCAATCAATATTTTATGAGTTATAACCAATTATCCACATAAAATAAGTTCGAGTTTTTATCATGCCTACAGAGTAAATTGCTTCAAGGAATGAGTTGAAAATAGGTTTGTGGATAAATTAACCATTGTAATATTAACTTCCACCTTTGATTTTAAACCCTGGGTATTTAGAGGTCACACTACCTTTTCACAGTTTAGTATGTGTTGTCATCCTGTTATTATTAGCTGAAATAGCAACTACATTAATGGAGTTGGTAAAAGGAGCAGAAGTGATTGATCAAATTAAAAACAGTGAGTAACTTGTGTTATAGCTATATCACATAGAGTATGACAAACCTGAAGTAAACAATTTTACTGGGATATAGTGTATGTGTGTGTGTGTATTTGTGTGTGTGTACGTGTGTGTGTGTGTATACATGTGTGTATTTGTGTGTGTACGTGTGTGTATGTGTGTGTGTGTGATGATGTAATAATAGTTGTACACATGCACTATTGTAATTGTACGTGTTTTGCTAATTGTATTGTTTATATGATGAGTGTGTGCTATTGAACTAAGTGTAGAAATATTTAACGTTACCTCATTTGGCGATGAGGATGGCTACTTCAGTTGGCCCCTTCAACCCAACAAATGGTGAAGTGTGGACACATTACATTGAGCATTTGGAATACTACTTCCTTGCCAATGGAACCATGGCGGCTGATAAGAAATGAGCCATACTTATCATTGTCATGGGGTCATATGCTTACAGGCCTCATATCGCCAAGCAAGCCATCTGAGAAGTTATTTTCTCAGATCGTGGAAGTATTAAAGGACCACTTCCACCCACACCCTTTAGAAATCATGCAGAGGTTTCATTTCAATTCAAGAGCGTGAAAGTCTGGTGAAAAAGTGGTAACTTACTTAGCAGAGCTTTGTGACATAGCAGAACATTGCAATTTTGGTGCTTCATTGGACAGTATGCTTCGCAACAGGCTTGTGGTGGGAATTAATGCTGCTGCACTGCAACAATGGCTATTATCTGAGTCACAGTTGGACCTTAAGAAAGCTACAGAGATTGCTCTAGCTTATGAAACGGCTATACAGGACTCTAAGATAGTAACAGCACACCATAATCAGTTAATCCGATTTTCAACCTGCAGCGATCATGATCTTCTGGAACAACAGGCACCAGTAAACCTTGTTGTCACTGTGGGAAACCCAATCACAAAGCTACTGAATGCTATCATAAAGAAGCTGTTTGTAATAGCTGTAAGAAGAAAGGACACGTAGCCAAGATTTGTCGAAGCATGCAACCAACAAAGTCAGCTCATACTTCAGGAAAGCAACCTACACATTTTGTTGACCATGATATAGATGAACAAGAGCAACCAAGTGAGTACAATCAAATGTTTACTGTTAATACCTGCAACAACACCAACGAATTAAATAATTTTTTCAATGTTACTATGACAATTGATGGTCACTCAGTTGACATGCAAATTGATACGGGCAGCTGTTCCAGTTATATCAGTGGACACTTATGAACAGCTGTGGCCACAAGGAAACCCTACCCTGAAACCTATCAAATTTTTACTACTTATTCAGGGGATGTAATGTTGAATCCCAAAACCAAAAATGCCAGCATTGTTGATACACCAGGGCCTACCTTATTAGCACAAAACTGGCTTTCATATTTTCAACTTGACTGGCCAACAATAAGTAAGCAAGTGCTATCACTACAGGACAAAATTCTCAGCCCCGTCTTGATTCAGTTCCAAGAAGTTTTTCACAATGAGCTAGGCACCTTTACAGGCCCCAAAGTCAAACTAGCTGTAGATCCACAAGCACCACCCAAATTTTACAAAGCCACTTTACCATAGACAATGCATCATAAAGTGGAACAGGAATTTTAAAAAAACTTACTAACAGCGGGAATTGTACAGCCAATCTCATTTTCTGAATGGGCTGCACCTGTGGTAATGTGACAAACAAAGCATCCTCTTATGTGGAGACTACTGTTTAACTGTTAACCAAGCTGTCCAGTTGGATCAGTTTCCAATTCCAAAAACTGAGGACGTCTTAGCTGAACTGTCTGGCGGAAAATAATTCAGTCCTCTAGATATGAGCTAGGCATATCAACAATTGCCATTAGATGATGAGTCTAAAACTTTAGTGGTGATCAACTCCCACAAGGGTCTGTTTGCTTACAATCGTTTGCCTTTTGGGGCTTCTTTGGCCCCTGGCATTTTCCAGCGAACAATTAAGAATTTGGTTCAAGATATTCCCAATGTGTTGATCTACCTCGATGACATCTTGGTGGCAGGCAAAACTCCCAAAGAACATAGCCATACCCTAGCTGAAGTTCTGTCTAGATTGCTTAACCCTTAAATCCACATAATTTAACTGGATTTATACTAAATAAATAAGCATGCTTTGTACAAAGTGCTGTAACTTTTGAAGTGTCCATCCTATGGCCGTGCAATTTATGTCATTCTACTTGCGATGTAACAAGGATTAAAATGATACCTAGGGTTTTACCCTAACGCTAGATGATGAGACCGAAACTAGCCATGGAAAATAACTCTTTTGGTAAGGAAACACACAAATCCTTCACATACCTTTGCAAAATGGTTGATAACTTGATGGTAGTTGTTTCTATCACCTTGCAACAACTTCCAATCAATTCGTCTTGAAATTTTCTATCAGGCCATATATAACTCACATGAGTAAACCCACAATCGAAATTAAACACGTGGAAAGAATTGTGAAACACGGAGACATGACTCATCGCTTCACAACAAGTAAGCCCTGTAGTTATAGTGTTAATTTAACCTTCTCCAAGTAGCCCAGTGAACACACTTTTAATCTATGTGTATTTGTAGGCTGTAAGAATAAATTACCCCACCTAATGTGTAAACATGCATTTCCCAAAAGTTCTCTGTGGGTTTAAGCTGGCTTAAGATTAAAGAAAGATAAATGTACTTTCATGACAACATTAATGCAATATCTTGGTTATCAAATTGATGCTCATGGTATTCACCAGACAGAAGCTGAAGTTAGAGCCATTATGGAAGCCCATACAGTGGAACCTCAGTTATCCAGACCCCATTTATCTAGATTCTCGGTTAACCGAACTATTAGAGTAGTGAGTATTCTATTAGGGTAGTCAAAAATACTGATATTTTAAAAAGTTTTCTTATGCTATTTTATGGTTATTTATACACAGTTTCAGAGATACGGACTTTTCAGACTTATGGACCACACCTGGTCCAAGGCAGTGCACAATATAACATGAAAATATTGTTTGGACAAAATGGCCAACCAAAATCAGTTTTGGTTAGCCATTTTCAAATTTAATTGGCCATTAAAAAAAATCTGAGTGCTATGCACACTGTGGTGTGCAAAGCACACCCCGAAGTGTGTAGCATGAGCTAGCTTGGGGGGGGGGGGGGGTCTGGGGGCATGCCCCCCCAGGAAATTTTTGAAAATTAAAGCCTCTCAGATGCAATCTGGTGTAGATCTTGGTAAGTTTTAGAGGCTGTGATATGACATCAGCTACTACAGATGGATAGATCAGAAGTCAAGCTTTATTGTATTTGCACAATTAAAAAATACAACATAATAAGTATTTGTCAATGAATATCGCGATACAGTGTATGACTTTTTGTTACAGGGTAGTTAGCAGCTATATAAACTACAGTGGCGTAACTCGACTTGCACCGACACCAGGGCCCAGTGCAGTAAGTTGAAGTTGCATTCACAAGTAACGCTATTAAAGTAGAGTCATTAATCGATTCCCGGACGAATTTATATCCGGACACCTGTAGCAACCAAACAAACGGCTTCATAGCCCTGATATTTGCAGCATAGGAGGACATATGTGTTGGCACTTTACATACCAAAAATCACTCCAATCGGTTGAAGCAGGTAGGAATACAAAGCCCACATGTCTGTCCGAAAAAACGATCGATTACCGGACAAAAAAATCTATATCCGGACAACAGCTCATAATTCCGCAAGGAAAGAACCGATTGCCGCTAAACTCTAGTATATATAACTTTAGTCTATGTTAGTACCGTGATAAAAATTTGGAGTCTGAAATGTACACCAACTGGCAGATACAGCTTGCTAAAGTTCACCTACTCCAACAATCACTATTTCCAGACACTTTATATCTAGCAACTATATGCTTTAATGCATCTGCAGTCAGGCCCGTAGTCAGGGGGTCCAGAAGAACCGCCCTCTTAGAGAATAGGTCCACAATTTCAGCACAAAAGGTTCACAATGTCAGCAAAAGGTCCACAATTTTGTTAGCTATACAAGTCCCAAGTTTTCAGTAGAAAAGTCCATCAGCTGTAGTTTACTAAATACCACTATAAATAAGTAGCAGTAGCTATATATCAAGCTAATTAATCTCGAATTAAATGCTCTGGGTAACATATTCAGTAAATAAAAGATCGAGATATTCTAAACGAGCAGTCAACCACTCTAATAGAACAGTCACCTTTACATTTTCTTTTAAAAGCTGAATGTAACTACTTAATTTATTGACAAAACATAGTGAGATCATCTAAACTTCATTAATTGAGGAATTGAGCCACTCAGACCCCCATGAATAGCATTCATATCTTCATGTAATGCTATTGCTCATATGTTGAAGAAAAACACTACTTTGAAATGGATTGGATTGAAAGATAATATGGCAACTTTGAAAGAGAAAGATATAGAAACACTTCTTCAAATAATACATGAATTGTCTTGAAGCACTCTTTGGCCTACTCCACTGCCCTGCTGATAGAGCACTCAAGCTCCCATCCATAATTATCCACTGTGACACTCCAATACATTTAGGCACACATGGTATAATTGCAGTAGCAGTAGAGATATTTGCCAGATGTAATCTATATATAGCTAGTCTTGAGCTTGAGTTTGCTGCTTAAAAATTGTGCTATTTTCATTGACTAAAATACCACAAAATTCCAACCTTTTTAGTATCTATTTTCAAACTATTTCTTGGGGGTATTTCCTCAAATGCACCTAAAGTCTGGGTATGCCCTATGCAGTGCATTACCGCTGAATTAATGGAAATGCTTATATTGATATTGTTATGTTACATTGTCCCACTTCAACTGTTTTATGGGCTACATGTTTGTCATTTAGCTATGCAGCACAGAGTCTTGCTTATAGTCACCACAGTGTTAATTCTTCATATGTGCAATTGCTGCACTTGTTCACTGGAGCCATACATGCACTTGCTTATTGGTGCTTAGCTACTCATGGCTAAATAAGCAAGTGCATGATTTCCATTATTCAGGTGCCAGTGGTCTCAACTGCATATTAGCTATACAATTCACCCATGCAATTGACAGGTACATGTATCCTTGGTTGAAATGTATGCCATAGCTTTTAACATGAACAAATGCAATTAATCATAATCTTGTTATGGAAGTTTGGCTAAGACCTAATTGTTGCTAAGTTCACAATATGCAATACAACAGTACAGAGTTCTCTGAACAGAGAAGAAGTCAATTGTAAGTTCCTGACCTATTTCCACATGCATGATTGTGTAACCAAATACGTCAACCAAATAATTCTTTAGAAATGATACAAAGAACATCATTATTATCCATTAAGAATAGATTTAGTACTGCCAAAGGCCTTTGTGCAACAAATGCTGGCCACCACTGCAAAATTCATAGTGTCTCAAAAAATTATGGCACAGAAATGCAGTGAGTGAGTATAGCTATAATATAACCTCTCCAGACCTGAGCTATCAGTATTTACTTGACATACATATATACACGTTATCCTTAACCTGTCCACACCAGAGGTACCATTGTTAAATTTTTTTTAGAACTTTGAATAGTATACTTTGTTAGCTGCTTGGCAAGTTACAGCAGTTTCATGACAAAACAGATTTTTCAGATTTTTCTGTAGTTAATATCACAGGTATAAAAGTGATAGTCATCTCAAACTATCCCAACAGTGCATGTAAGAATACAGGATCTAGTCCCAGATCAATTTACTCTAATACAACAGTCAAACATGCGCCTGCATTCTAATTGAACAGTCAAGTGAAGTACATAATTATGTTTATACTCTACAGTATAGAACAGTAGTAATAATTTTCAAGATGGTTTTTTATCATATTATCTATATACTAACCTTCAGCATCCAAGGGCTAGAAGTGAGACTGCTAGTTGTGGCCAAAAAACTAACTTTGGGCATAGGGAATAATCCTTGCCTTGGGCCTGTACATAAACACTGATGGTTAAAATTACAACCCTTGAAGTGTTAGCTAACTTACTGCTCCCCCTAGTCTTTGCACTGAGAAATTAGTATACCTTCATGTTATTTTACAATTCAAACATTGGCCCACACAAGTGTTTAATTAAAACCTTTCTACTGTTGCATGTAACTGAGTATCACACTCACCCTATAATTATGTACATTTTTCTGAATAATATTAGCTAATCAATAACTAACTAGGCCTGAGTCAAATATACTTAAAATTTTTCCCAAACTGCTTTCAGGAATTCCCCAAATTTTAAGCTTCAGTTACTCTCATTATGCCTCCTAGGTTAACAGAATTTCTTTGGATTTAATCATGAAGCTCTTTTAGAGTTTTTCAAAAAAAACTAAGTGACAGTTTGAATAGAGAGGATCTAAGGAGCTATTTACATTTGATTGCGATTTGAATTTTCTGCTGGCTGCTCTATTAGGGAATATTGATCTATTTACAAGGACTTAAGCTCCATGGCATGAAATATTCACTTAGTATGTTTGCATTATGCCGACATATCACTCTAGCCTATAATGTCAGCATATTTGACTCAGGCTTATAAGTAACTCTACCACAAAACAATGGAACATGATAGATAAATTACATGCAGGGATGCTTACATGTGCACTGCACATCCCACTATGATCATTACTACGTCACAGTTAAAGAGCTACATAAGTAAAGCTACAGTATACTATGATATTACTGATTCTCCTTGCATTTGAAGTGATGGGGGTTTGCTTCTTCGGAGAAATGGCAGCAGTATTTGTGAAACCATTCAGATATCACTTGCTAGCTATCGACTAATTGCTCAATCATACACTTTTTGGCTGCACAAGTTGGTAACTTTAATTCTAACAGTACTTACCACGAGAACTTTCACTGCCATCTTCATCATCTAGAAACAGAGATCATGTTTTATAAGCTTTGTATACCATGTATATGCCAACTTACCACCAACAACTGATAATTTCTTCTGTGCCCTTGTTACCATATGTTTTATGTGTACTTTTAGCTTTACTGGCAGTATTTTAAAGGTATGTTTGAACCCCATAATTTGTGTTATGAATACGTGTATATATCCCATCCAAAACAACATATCCAAAAAAGTGTGTGTCCAAGTAAAGCAGCGACAAAAAGTAATGATATCATGTTGTGGCCATGTGTGAGGTATGAAAATATTAATCAGATATCAGATAATACAATATTATTGTTAAAGTATTAATCAGAGCTATGTGATGCTGCTAGCTTTTAAGTGTGTGAGCATCCTCATAAATGCCACTCAAATTTGATTATCTATAAAGCAATAGATTCTTTGATAGCAATAAATAGTTTGAGTTTGGCTGCCTTTCCTTTGTTCATAGCATTGCCCTATATGGGAAAGGCGGCCAAGCTATCAGATAATCTATTGTTTTATTGAGAATCAAATTTGAGTGGCATTTATGAAGATGCTTACACACTTAAAAGCTAGCAGCATCACATGCATAGTTCTTATTAATACTTCAACAACCATATTGTATCATCTGATTAATATTTCCATACCTCACACATAGCTGCACTATGATATCATTGCTTTTTGTCGCAGTTAACTCTGCTTTGCTTGGGTGAGCACTTTTTTACAGCTATAAGCTGTTATGGATGGAATTAAATTTACACTTTACATGAAGTTGAAGCATGAATGTTATTCATGGGGGTCTGAGTGGCTCAGTGGCTCAATTAATGAAGTTTAAGTGATCTCACTATGTTTTGTCAATAAATTAAGTAGTTACATTCAGCTTTTAAAAGAAAATGTAAAGGTGACTATTCTATTAGAGTGGTTGACTGCTCGTTTAGAATATCTCGCTCTTTCATTTACTGAATATGTTACCCAGAGCAGATTAATTTAGCCTGTTATATAGCTACTGCTACTTATTTATAATGGTATTTAGTAAACTACAGCTGATGGACTTTTCTACTGAATACTTGGGACTTGTATAGCTAACAAAATTGTGGACCTTTTGCTGACATTGTGAACCTTTTGTGCTGAAATTGTGGACCTTTTCTCTAAGAGGGCGGTTCTTCTGGACCCCCTGACTACGGGCCTGACTGCAGATGCATTAAAGCATATAGTTGCTAGATATGAAGTGTCTGGAAATAGTGATCGTTGGAGTAGGTGAACTTTAGCAAGCTGTATCTGCCAGTTGGTGTACATTTCAGACTCCAAATT
The DNA here is from genome assembly GCF_963678975.1 of Dysidea avara. Taxonomy (NCBI): domain Eukaryota; kingdom Metazoa; phylum Porifera; class Demospongiae; order Dictyoceratida; family Dysideidae; genus Dysidea; species Dysidea avara. The sequence continues at coordinate 9,177,918 of NC_089274.1, forward strand.
TTTATCATGGTACTAACATAGACTAAAGTTATATATACTAGAGTTTAGCGGCAATCGGTTCTTTCCTTGCGGAATTATGAGCTGTTGTCCGGATATAGATTTTTTTGTCTGGTAATCGATCATTTTTTCGGACAGACATGTGGGCTTTGTATTCCTACCTGCTTCAACCGATTGGAGTGATTTTTGGTATGTAAAGTGCCAACCCATATGTCCTCCTATGCTGCAAATATCAGGGCTATGGAGCTGTTTGTTTGGTTGCTACAGGTGTCCGGATATAAATTCATCCGGGAATTGATTAATGACTCTAGTTGTATTATTGAAACGATGATTATTTCTAGAGGCGCTTATGCCGATAACCTGTCAACTTGAAGCGATTTTACAATAATGAAAGGTAATATAGCTGTTTCGATGCCAAAAATGTGCTGTTGTCAAGGTCTTGATCGAGCATTTGGTGAAGTTGTCTTTTTCTACTACTCTATTGCTAATTTCGTGGGCGTGACTAGATTGCTGACACCCGGGCCCTGGTTCAGTTACGCCACTGATAAACTACATAGTTATAGAATATATTTACACGAGTAGGTAGCTATAATTATAATAATAATTTACAAATCATTCAGTCATATATATATGAATCAACAGTTGGCAATAATAGTAAAAATTTACTTAGCTAGAAGTTTAGAAGAGAAAGTCAGTCTGATTGACTATCTATCCAGTCATCCTAATCATCAAGTAAATTTGATTCATCAGAGCTAGAACCTGAATCAGACTCAGAGGTTGAGGTTGCTGACAACAATTCAATGGTATCTGTTGTGCTAGTAGTAGCAGCACTAGAACTTCTGCTAGTAGTAGCAGCACTAGAACTGGTGCTAGCACGCTTTCATTTCTTGTAGGGTCGTCTTGCCTTCTGGTTTGGTCTACGTACCTTCTCTTTCCACCAAAGATCAATGGCGTCATCTGGACAAAAATCTGTCAGTGGAACGTGTGCGCTAGTTATGGTCAACAGATCATCAAGTGATTCATTTGAAAGTGAACATCTTTTCTTAGTCTTGATTACATTGACTTGGGAAAACACTGTCTCTACTACCCCATTTGAAGCCGGCAGAGAAAACAAAAGCTCAACCAAGGCTAGAGTATTAAGCCATTCTGATGCAACTGGTGCATGAAAAAGGCGCCACCAAACAGCACGATACTCCGTTGTTGACAAAGAAATGTACTGGCAAGCATATTGCAGTACACTTTCAAATTCAGCATGAATTTCCTCGGTGCACACATTGGCCTTTCTAAGTGGAATTGAAAATTTTTCTACAAGTCTATCTACAGCTTCTAAAGGGTCACTTTCATCTAACAATTTCTGCCAGCCTTGAGTGGCAAGGACAAAAATTATATCCCTTAACTGGAGATCAGACCATGCCAGCCTAGATTTAATGCAATTGCTGACTTTTGAACAATAGTCTTTGTAAGTGCTAGTAAAGTATATTTTTTGCAGCATCAAAGTGCACTAGCTTCTGTGATTGATACGATATGGCTCCATTGTTATTTGTACACTTAAGGAGTGTTGCTGCATACGTGGGCCACCTGTCCAAATGTATTGAACTCAATTTGTCAATTCTTTCACAGACCTTAATAAGCTAGTTAGAACAGCAAGAATATCTAGATCATCAGATTGCATCACTTTTGAAAGTATGGTGCAAGGAGTAAGAAGGTCCACAAACAGTGCACAGCCAAGCAAATACTTGCTATTAATCCACTGCCTATAATAACCCTTGAGCTTAGCTTTATCGGTTGACTTTACAGTAGGATCCTCTGACAAAGCTGCTATGTGACTGGTATACGCACCATACTTAGAGAGGACACGCTTCATCGCATTCCATTTGTGGCTTATCCATCGTGAACCACTAGCTCTGATAGGTCTCGTCCCACCATCTTCAGTTGACAGGCATTCTTTTAACTCTACAACTACATCCTCTAGTTGTCGACATTTTTTGGGAGACTTTTCATATCATAGATAAAGTCTAAGCAGCATCTTATCAACAAGATCAAATGATGTTTTTTTGAAAGCATCTTTTACTGCCAGTTCTAACCTATGGGCCATACACCACATCCAAAATATCCACGGCAACTCCTTTTTCACTAATCCCTTTAAGCCAGCACCTGCAATGTTAGTAGCAGCACCATCAGTTCCAATCCCAACCAGTTTGGTACATTGCTCCCCACTAATTGCAGGAATACCAAGTTTCTGCACTGCTGCCTGAACCACATCATATATGCCCAATGCTGTTGCTGTTGATGGCCTACTGATGTACAAATAGCTAGTCCTTGTAGAAACCTTTTCACCAACTCCATCCTTATCAAACCACACTACTAATAGAAGCTCATTGTCTATGTTACCAGCATCAGTCGAACCATCTAACAACAGTGAAAAGAACTTAGCTTTCTGCAAATTAACAACTAGTTCATTTCTCTTGGCCTGAGCAATGTAACCTATAAAGGAGTTTGCAGCAGTTTCAGTGGTGTAGGTGGTCCCGATGTTTACACCATGTCGAGCTTCAAGATCATAGACACTAGGAAATTTCCGAAATGGGATCTTTTCCACAGCAAGCCAGTACACTATATCGAACTTATGCCTTAATCTTACCTTTTCGTCCTCAGACAAACTAGTCAAAGCCACAACGATGGGAGCGTTTGACGTCGAACTCTGCCCTGTTGCTGCTGCTGTCTGTCTTTGCAGCAGAGCCATCGCATGGTTATGCTGCTCACTACTAGCATGCATGGTCACGTATATTACTAGTACGGACAGATTCCGCCCCAGATATCCATCGATCACTGAAATTTCGCTTACACAAGATTTGTGGTCGAAACCTAGTGCACACAGTACATTTCAGCTTCCTTACTACCTTATTTCCACCTTCGACGAAGGTTTCACAGTCCAGCCGGTAACAGTCTTACACTCCCGATCAAATTCACGCTGCCACTTCTGAAATGTAGAGTATTGTACTTTCCTCTTCGATGTGTCTCCGGAACCCCTGCTCCTCTTCATCAAAATTCATAAACTGACAAATCGAATACCACAATTGAACCTACTCTCAATGTTTGTTTAGCGCATGCATATCAATGCCTTTCTTCGACGATGAAGAGAAGACAGATTCACAGCTGGGCCGACGAGATAACTAACAACCCGCAAGCGTTACTTGTAAAATTATTATTATTGTATTAAAAATGCATGATACAAACAAATTATAATTTTTAAAAAACTGGTCGGCAGAAATGGCCGCTCAATACCTGTTTTGAGCGGCCAATGTGCCATTTTGGTCGGATATTGGCTGATGGCCGACTGTTATATTGTGCACTGCAAGGGGTTCGGATAATTGAGGTTCCACTGTACACCAAAGGATGTGTCTGAATTGAAAGCTTACCTTAGCATCCTAGCGTATTATGGTAAATTTTTACCTAACCTTTCAATACTGCTGAAACCCCTTTATTCCCTGCTTCAAAATAACAAAGCTTGGTTATGGACTAACGCACAAGAGAAAGTACTTCAGCAATCAAAAGAGATGTTAACCTCCTCATCTGTCTTAGTCCAACCTTAGAATTGACACTGGTATGTGATGCATCCCAGTATAGATTAGGGGCAGTTTTGTCTCACCGTTTTCTCAATGGTGGACAGTTTTGTCTCACCGTTTTCCCAATGGTGAAGAGAAGCCAATTGTATATGCTATTCAAACCAGAGCAGAAGCACTTACAGATAGAGCAAGAAGAGCTTTCTTTAGTGTGTGGGGTTAAAAGTTCCATTCCTACTTATACGATAGACAGTTTACCATGTATACAGATTACAAACTGTTACAAACACTGTTCAATCCTAACAAGTCAATTTCAACTGTGGTCTCACAATGCATTCAAAGCATGCACCCTGATGTGGTGGCCTATCACTGATAAGGACATATAAACCCTGGTCACGATTACATCTTGATTGTGCAGGTACTCTGGAAAACAAGTTTTCATAGATGCACACTCCAAATGGCTATATGTATTTCCAGTATCATCAACAACCTCAGAGGTGACCATGGATAAACTTCGAATCCTGTTTGCTACTCATGCTATTCCTACTTCTGTAGTGACAGACAATGCTTCCTTCCGTTTTTGTTTGTGCTGAGTTGAAGAGATAATTATCACCTGTTCCCATTTACTGATCCAGGTGAATCTTCCGGTGAGCTAGTTACAGGACAACCCAGGAGAAATATCAAACCACCTGAATGACCAACATTTTAAGACTGATATTTAGTTATTGTAATCCTTTTAGTGATTGTATGTATATCTTGATTTTTTTGTAAGGATGGAAGAGTATCATGATGTAATAATAGTTGTACACTTGCACTATTGTAATTGTACATGTTTTGCAAATTGTATAGTTTATGAATGATGAGTATGTGCTATTGAACTGTTGTTCTATATAATCTAACGTTACTACAGTGTAAATGTGTCTGTGCGTTTGTATGTACGTGTTAAAAAAATCTATTACTTGTAGAGGATGATCTACCAACAATGAAAGATCTCAATAGATATGTTGCTAAGAAAAGTTATGCCACAAAATGGAAAGATATTGGAGTAGAGTTAGACTTGAACTTTGATGTGTTGGATACCATTGAAAAGGATCACAACGATCAAAGCGTGCCTTGTTTTCAGAAGACTCTTGACAAATGGCTGAAGGCAAATCCTAAAGCTACTTGGAAAACACTGGAAGTTGCTCTTACTAATGTTAGACGACAGGAACTTGGGCTTGATCCCATTGATAATTTATATAGTGAGTAAATTATGTGCTGTGTGCACCCACCATGATTTACTCAATGAACATTAATTTTGTAGCTTCCAGCAGTGTCCCCAGTGATAGTCAATCAGATAACTTCCATACTATCGGTTAGTCCGGCTGATTTTTATTTTATTACCACATGTGATTGTGTACTATTGGTGATTTGACAGATACAACTGTTAGACACAAAACATGATTGATACAATGAATATACAAGAATACACATGTACTATATATGTCTTAACAAGTGTAAGGAAAATTAGGAATTTTATGTTCAATTTATATAAAAATTGGGAAACAAGGGGGGGTCACCTATACCTCCAGATATAATAGTGGATATCTTATCCCTATTTCAGTCTATGATCCCTAATCAAACTTTAAAAATTCTTCTTTATACTTGTTTGTTTACTTTTTTGTAACATTATTATGACTGGTGATCCCACACATACTGCATCAAAAGAAAAGATGGCACCAGAGTTAATGTTTTCGTCTGAATGTGCACCCCAGCTATCAGTTACTGACTTGAAAGTGCAGTTGCTATTACGCTTTGCTTTCACCTATTTTCAGCTCAGTACACAGCATACAAGTGAAGAACAATATTAGAAGCGTCTCCTCAATCAATCCAATCACCACAGAAAACACAGACAATTCCCATTTACGAATGTAGAGAAGCCATGCATCACACTACCACAAATCAACAGCTTGGGCTGTCAACAAAAAGAAGTGGGACACAAAGGAGGACAAAGGTAGATCCATAATGTGTGCATTTTATGTAAAGCAGTATGCCAAAAGGTACATCTCGGGACGAAGCAACATTGAACGAATCAAGCCTGTAGCATTAGCTGTTATTGAGTTGAATGCATCAGGCAGGCAGGCAGGCAGTAAGTAGAAAATTCTACAAATTTTATTTAAATAATTTCATTGGAAGCATTTAGGATCATACTGAAGGTACCTTTGGGCTTTGTTATGCCTACCCAAAAAGGCTCCAGGATGGTATCATGAAGCTGGTTTTTGCATGAAATTTTTGGCCAATCCTCTAATATATAGTACGGTACTGTATGATTATTGGTGCAACATTATTACATAACATATATTATACTTATACTACATCCCCCTTACTTAAGGGTTCGTTACACGCAACTATATAACATAGCCTACTAAATACAAGTTACCTTACTTACAAATTATATGTTACAACCATAAAACATAACCTATTAGTTAGCAATCATCCGGTCTATAGTGCTGTGGAAGTATCCACTCCTAGTGTGTACAGCTTCATCAGTTGGTGGTACAGAAGGAAAAGAAGGTTGTGAAGATTGTTCACTTACAGTTGGTTGATCACTAGCAGGTTCATTGTGTATAGATATGTCTGGGATTACATCTGATTCATCTCCAAAAGTTGTTGGTGACAGTATAATCTGATGGTAGTTTTGTTTGAGTGTTCCTTACAACATTTGCACTGTATAAGATCTTGGAGCAACTTCAGAAACAATTTTACCAGTACATTTGTGACCAGGTATCCACACTATAGCTATGTCTCCTTGTTTCAGTGAAAGCAAGTTGCGGGCCTGATGTCTACTATCAAAGTTCTCTTTCTGCTTCTCATGTCTTGTTGTTTGTCTTCTTGATCTTAGAATCATCAGGTAATTTAGGTAACAGTGCATGCCCCATAGTTGGCAAGGTGCTGCTTAATTTACGATTCATTAGTAGTTTAGCTGGACTGTAACTAATGGTAGGTAGAGGAATTGTTCTATATGATAGAAGGGCAATATACGGAGCGTTTGAACTCTTCAGTAACAGTTTGCAATCCTTGTTCTGCCTCACCGTTTGACTGTGGAAAGTAGGGACTGGATGTGTGCTTAAAGAAGTACTGTTTGGCAGAACCAATAAAACTCTTTAGAGGAATATTGCAATCCATTGTCCATAACTACTTCTTGGGGGGTCTTGTGTCTTACAAAGATAGACTTCAAATGCGTTATGATAGTATTGGATGTTTCTTGTGTCAGTTTTGGCAACTTCGTGAAAAATAGTCAACATTGCCCGACCTCCATTCTGGTTATATTAGTTAGATTTACACATAATATGGATACTTCTCCTTTGCTTTTTGGCACCACCACCACCATCCCAGCACACCACTCTAGGTTCTTCTACTTTACGGATTACCCCCAACTCTTGCATACATTTCAGTTCTTGCTCCACACTGGACTTGAGTAGAATGAGTACCTGTCTGGGGGAGTGGCAAGAATGTATGGTTTAGCAACACAATTATTGTACTCTCCCTCAATAGTACCATGACCTTGAAGCAATTCAGGATGCAAGGTGATCCATTATTTGCTGCCTCACTGAGTCAATTGTATTAACTCTACTCATTAGTTGTAGGGCTGTTATGGTTGAATGACCAATCAGAGGCTTGCAAAGACTCTTGACAACATAGATGTCTTGTTCCTCGTAGTTGTTTCCATGTGTAAGACTTCCCCCTTGAACTGACCTTGAACATTCATGGTTTTTTAAAACCAAAATAGAGATTTGGAGCATTTCTGTACCTGTGGGGTCTTAACGTTTTGTACAGTTTCTCCATGGCCAGTACACAAAAAGTTTTGGAATTTTCAACTAGAGTAGGAACATAGCATGTCAATAAAAAGGGAGTAAGGTAAAGCAAAGTAAAGCCTACGAGCTATTTCTATCTTTTCTAAAATAGAATTTTTACAGCATAAATACATCACTTCATTCATAATCTTAAGTTTCAAGGCTGGTTTTTCCATCTGAATACAGTGTACAAAGTGCTAACAATTATTTGAATAGTGTGTTAACGAATCAAATAGTGTCACGCCGACCCAATGGTCAACCGAATAATTGTTTCAGCACTATCCATTATGCATCCATGCATACCGCATCAAAGAAAGTGCTGCGTGCCATATCAATAATCGTCTGAAAAGTGAAATATCCATTATGCTTCATTGTCAGCTATGTTCAACCTGTTACACAACAGTATGCATTAACAACTGTTCAAAAAGCACCCCTGCAATCAAAGTAACCACTGTGAAAAATGTGGAAGATTTCTGTACAAAGGGAAGCCATCACGTGCTACCGCTAAATTGACACTTTTCCTGTCAGCAAAGATCAATGGGACACAAAGGAGGACACTAGTAAGTCCACGAAGAATGCATTGTACATACTGCGGTATGCCAAAAGGCAGTCCATAACATCTAATATTGTGGGCAATGTATACAAAATGACACAATGGTGCTTACTTACAGGATGTGTCTAGTGTCTGGGGTCTCCTTGAAATATCCAAGCTTATCACTAGTGTACTGATTAAAGGCATGTCATCTTTTTCTTCCTGCTCCTCTAGGAATTGTGAGTCTTTGTGGCTTCTTTCCAATACAACACACCCTTAACATCAATTGGTTTATCACTGATGAACAATGGTGCCCGACTGGTTGACTGCTTCACTATATTAATATCACTAGAATCATCTGTTGTTGTTACTAGTCTATTACTTCCTTGCCAACCACACCAAAGTTAAACTTGGGGGCTTTTTCATTTTTAATTGTGGAAGTTTATTTTGTTTGGGAACAGTGGTTGTCGTTGTCTTTTTTGTCTCCTCACTCAAGTCTGTTGCAATAGATGCTGCCTTCCTCATGACATCATGATATAAATGCAGATAATTCTTCTGACCCATCATCATGTGATCCATTGTCATGTAATTAACATGACTAGTATCAGTACTGGAGTAGGTGATGTAGATTAGTGCCAGTGACCATATTAGGGAGGCCACAAGTGCTCCACTAATAGATCTTTTGAACTGCACAGACAGACAAGTAATCATTACACTACAAATAATGTTACAAGTTCAACTGGGCAGAAAATCATCTGGTAATGAGTTCCATTATGGCATGTACAATTGGGCTCATGCCACCAACAGGTTCCATGATTGCTCAGCTCTGACACAAGACAATAAGGTCAGAGTGGTACAAGCACACACTACACACTCTCTCTTATAACAATGGATGAAAAACACAGAACACAGCACTTGCTCTACAAAGCCTTAGTAATGAACAACAGCGTGTGTGTGTGTGTGTGTGTGTGTGTGTGTGTGTGTGTGTGTGTGTGTGTGTGTGTGTGTGTGTGTGTGTGTGTGTGTGTGTGTGTGTGTGTGTGTGTGTGTGTGGGGATGGGTAGTGCACCCACGAGGTTTTGTTAATAATGTCCCTAGCAGTCTCTAGGGTAATAAGCCAACTACCAACATACACGGCGTACAGTCCTATACATCACTGATGATCATCTGATCATCCTGTCCATTACAACATCTGTGCCTGTGTTCCACCTCAATGTCATAAAACGCCCCTTAATTAATACGCTTGGGTTTCCTCAGAAAAAGTAGTCTCACGCACCTGGGGGGAAGCATTGCTATGCAGCTATGGCGGAGGAAGGGGAGAAGAAAAGAAGTGTTACCCATCTATATGTTCTATCTTATTTTATTTGAAGATGTCAGCTCGATCATGAGGTGGTCAGAAGATGAGGTGAGTGAGGACAGTGGAGATGGAGAGGATTATGTGGCAGCGGCCAGTAAGAAATTGAAGACAAGCAGTTCACCACTCGTACCCCCTAGATCACAGGCAACATGGAGTAAGCGGGCTAGACCCCCTACTAGTAAAGGTATAGTGTGTTCATATGTATGTTTATGTGACAAGCCATGCCCATTGATAAAAACTCACTTTACTCATATATGTTCCATCTTATTTTATTTGAAGGTGTCAACTCGATCATGAGGTGGTCAGAAGATGAGGTGGACGAGGATTATGTGGCGGCGGCCAGTAAGAAATTGAAGACAAATAGTTCACTACACGTATCCCCTAGATCACAGGCAACACGAAGTAAGTAGGCTAGACCCCCTACTAGTAAAGCTATAGCATGTTCGTATATGTGTTTATGTGACAAGCCATGTCCACAGATAAAAACTCACTTTACTCACGACTATCAAAGCAAGATCAAGAGAAGTTACACACAATATTGTTTAGTGCCATCCACTGTAATTATCTTGACTTGATAAAAGAGATACTTCAGACTGGTGTGGACATCAACAGTATTAAAAATGAGGTAGGCTAGTCCCATCCCATATGTGATGTGATGATCATGCTGTGCTGCTATTGCAGGATGGAGCCACTCCCCTTTGGTTTGCAGTTGATTTAGATTGTACAATGGATATGATTACATCAGTAATGACACCAGCACAGGTTGGGATCAAATACAAGGTATAATAAGATGTTACAAGGGCTGGAATGTCATCCTGTTTACCTTACAGCCAACAGGGCTATCTCCACTCCATCAAGCTGTCATCAAGGACAAGTGGGAACTAGTGTTATACATGATCAATATTGTCCGAGTAGAACAATTAAAACTACCTAACCCGAATCAAGATAATCGAGAACAACAAATCAAATCACAGCGTTCTCAGCCAAGTAATTCAAATTATGACATCATCAATAGGAAGAACAAGGTTTGGACAATTTGAGGGGTGGAATTGGTAATTAGCTGTCTGCACACAGCATGGTTGGAGTCCACTACACTATGCTGCTGATCATGGATACACTGATATCGTTCATGTGTTAGTGATGGAGAGAGAATGTGATGTGGCCATCGTGACTAGGGTTAGTGTATTGTGGTGTGCATAGTACTGGTGTGTGATGGTATCATAGTTTTAAATTTTATGGCATTAGTGTAGTATCTAGTGATAAACAAAATGCTTCAGTGCCAGCAACAGCTTGATGCATTAGTTATGGAAAAATGGCATAGCTAGCCTATGTTTTATTTTTATCTTTAGCATTTGCTGGGTCATGCATTGCAGCCAATTCTTATAGCAGCAGCAGTACAGTTTGCAAATTATAACAGTGAGACTCTAAATACTCAGGGTCATTACAATGAATAGTGCACCTATAGTTATGACATATCTAGCTAGATATTTCTACTAGCTCCTGCTACTTTCAGGCTTGTCAACAGTATGGTCAGCATGCACAGACATTTATGTACCCAAGAAGGTTGATTGTCCTGTGGGATTACATGTGAGATGAGCACACCATACTAACGCCAATAAAACCTAGTACTTATGGCTCACATCCCTAGTTGGATAGTTATATATAACAATGACAATAGCAATACGAAGGTATCTATTCACATATTCAGGGTTGCCGCATATAAAGCAAAGATTTGGTTTGCTTTGTAGTCTAGTGTGTCACCCTAGGGACAATTATGAGCTCCATACTGTAACTTTCAGAATTGCTCTGCTGTAAGTTGTTATAACCTAATTTGATGATCGTTGATTTACAGCACAGACACACAGCTTTTCACTTGGCAGCTCGGAATGGCCACTTGTCATGTCTCAAGTTGTTATTTGCTGCAGCTGAGGCTAGTCACTCTCTGCCCTCCTTGCCTAAAATGGACAAGGTAACCTGCTGGAGACCATACCATGTACATTTTGCTATGATGAGCCCCTCCCACAGAAAGGATGGAATATTGCATGTCATGCCAGTGCTCAAGACAACACTAAAGTAATGGAGTGGTTAATTGATAGCATGTCGTTATATGGAGCTGATGTTAACCAGCCCAGTAAGGTGGGTGTGGCTGTTGTAGTGTGAAACATTATATTATAAACTGCAGAAAGGAGCCACACCTCTTTTGATTGCCTGTGAATATCAGAAGACAGAAATGTTCAAGTTATTATATGACAAGTGTAATGAAGTGACTGCCCTCACTCAAGTAAACAGGATTACATATTGCTGTCTCTGCATAAGAATTGTTACAGGATGGAAAGAATGCACTACACTTAGCAGCATTACACGATGCTGGTCAAATTGCTCAGATAATACTGGAAGATGAAGACTTCCCTGTCGACTCTCAAGATGAGCAGGTCATTTCTCAGTCTCTTTATCACATTCTAATTACCACACACCCTCACAGTATGGAGAAACTGCACTCCACATAGCCTACAAGAGAGGGAGCTACAAGGTACAGGGTCTTTTGATAATGAATGGTGCTAATGAAACAATAAAGAACAAGGTCTGTGTGTAGTAGTACATATATATGGCATTTTATTATTTGGTTGGTTCAATAGGATGGGGAATGTCCTGTAGATGTGCAGTTTAAAGATCACAAAAGTGAGGAAAATTTAATATGAACATGAGAAAAAAAGATGTTCTTGGTGCTGTCCTTAATGACTCATTTTTTGCTGCTGCTGCTGCTGCTGCTGCTGCTGCTGCTGCTGCTGCTGCTGCTGCTGCTGCTGCTGCTGCTGCTGCTGCTGCTGCTGCTGCTGCTGCTGCTGCTGCTGCTGCTGCTGCTGCTGCTGCTGCTGCTGCTGCTGCTGCTGCTGCTGCTGCTGCTGCTGCTGCTGCTGCTGCTGCTGCTGCTGCTGCTGCTGCTGCTGCTGCTGCTGCTGCTGCTGCTGCTGCTGCTGCTGCTGCTGCTGCTGCTGCTGCTGCTGCTGCTGCTGCTGCTGCTGCTGCTGCTGCTGCTGCTGCTGCTGCTGCTGCTGCTGCTGCTGCTGCTGCTGCTGCTGCTGCTGCTGCTGCTGCTGCTGCTGCTGCTGCTATATTCAGCTTCCTTTTCTGACTGGCTAGTTGACTGTCTCTCCATGCCCTCTAGTGGTGCAATTAAGGTCTTACTATACTTGTATCATGCTATCGTGTTTATAGACAAGAAATCATTTTCAGAATCAAAGTGTAGTTATCAACAAAGAGAAATTCAGTGGTTTCTTAATTGCAGGCCTCTACTAGTAGTATGGTTATCAGTAATGTTGTATACAGGTGTGTAAATTAGATGTTGCTATAACAAAATGAGGGTGAACTAATTTATATAGTCCCTACATATAGTCCAATAAGGTTTAATACCTTACCATGATACAACTTTAACAAATGAGTAGTAATATACATGATTGTAAAGTAGTCCCTCAGTTTATCTGACCTTTGTTATCTATATCCTTTATCCAAAATTAAAAAGTGACTGTTCTATTAAAGTATTTCAATGTATGGGCTTCAGTTAACCCTTAAAGTTGCACAATACTTTTGAAGAATGTGTGTTTATGCAAAACAAACTTAGATGGCCAGCTAACTTGGCCTGCCTAAATCCATTAGCCTAAAACCAGATATCAAACAAAAGTTTGTTCATTGGGCTACAAGGGGAAGGTTAAATAACCACTCTAATAACAATGGCTTACTTGGTATGAAGTGGTGAAGAGTGGTTACTGGTTTTATTGTCACGTCGCATTCCACGTTTTTTCCGCCATCTTAATTAATGTCAGAATTCATGTGAGCTGTATAATATGGCTTTACTCCCCATTGAATGGCAAATCGGCAAACGGTTATTTGTAGTGAATGGGATCAACTAGGACCAAGTTATGTACCATTTTCTAAAGGTATGTAAAGATTTACATGCTTATAAACTGAAATTTATTTTCACGGCATGTTTTGGTCGTCATAGTCGTACTTCTGTTGTAGGGTAAATCCCTAGGTATGATTTTAATCCTCATTACATCACAAGTAAAATGACATTAATTGCGTAGCCATAGGATAATCACTTTGATAATTACAACGCTTTGTTTACAACCATGCGTAGCAGCCAATGTATCAGCCTATGCAATTTTAAGGGTTAACCTAAATGCTGTGGCAGATCCTATCTCTCATCCCCAAAAATATTAAGATACTCTAATACAGCGGTTATTCTAATAGAACAGTCACCCACCACAGTTATATTTATCATGAGTTTGATAACATTCACCTGTAGCACCATCCCATAGTCATACTTACCTATATAGCTAGCCTGCTAGATTTTTTTTGCAAATTAAATGCACATGGTCCTTTGTAAGACAATGTCTCATAACTGTCACTGATCCCTGCAGCTCTTGATCAGTGTAGGTCACTTATAAAAGGAAACACAGTATTATCATAAGACTACTCTACATCAAAAATTTTGGTCCTGAAACGTACAAAACCTTTAGCTTCTAGGGGGGGGGATGTACCCCCAACCCTCCTGCTTCATATACCTACTATCCTAGTACATTAGTACATTCCCCTTGCCAAACCCCGGATCCACCCCTGAAATGGATATCTGTCCATTACATGTTATTGGTTATATTTACCATTTGTACTCATTATATGCAGTTCCTGCTGAGATCAGGAGACTAGGAAAGGAAGCCATTGGAAAATACATGATGGAACTTAGGAAAGGAAAAACTAAGATGCCTCGTTGTAAACTAATGATCCTCGGAGAAGCTGGTGTAGGCAAAACCAGTTTGCTCAGTTTACTGACTGGAGATGAATTTAATCCAGAGCACGATGAAACAGAAGGAGTTGCCACTGACTTTGTTAGTACAACTATTATAAATACTGACAATTGGAAGAAGAAGGCCATGGAGAGTGATCAAGAGTACAAAGATGCTGCAGCTAGAAAATTGGTAGAGATTTTACCGGACCCAAAGCTTCCTACTAGCAAACGTAGCAAGAAACAGTTTGTTCCCCAGCAACTAAGCAATCTCAAAAAACAGTTTGATGCACTGAAAAAGAAGTATACACTACAAACTGTGCAAGATGAGCCTACACCAGTCTTTGTTGCAGCACCAAGACCAAAGATTGTTAAAACTGTATCAACTTTCCATCAACCCACCGTGAACCTTCCACGACCTACTCCTCCCATGTATCAACGACCTATCAGTCAGCCAATGTACCCAGTTACCTTCTCTTTACCTCAACCTGCAACTCCTCCTGTTCCACCTCCTCAAATATCAAAGAAGGAAGATGTACATCCTACACCTACAGCTGTACAGCAAAATCCTTCAGCTTTTGTGAGCCGTCCTAAAGAGCAAAGACCAGTAACATCTCCTCCACCTGCAGAACCATCACAAAATGTGCCCAGTGGCCCCGATCGTACTGAAACAGATGTTGCAAAACAGGCAGTCAAGTTAAAGAAACAGAACCCAAAAGATATCCCTGATTTTCCACTAAAGTTTTCATCCTTTGATTTTGCTGGTCAAGATCACTACAAACCGATGCATCATTGTTTCATCTCTTCCAGAGCTGTTTATGTTGCTGCCTTCAATGTTCGTCATCTTCTTGATGAGCACCAGAGGGACCAATGCATTGAGCAGTTGAAGTTCTGGGTCAATAGCATACATGTTTACACTGATGCTAAAGTGGTGTTGGTGGGGACCCACCGAGGACCATACAATGTCCCTGGCCCTAATCATCTTAATGTTCTTACCCAAAAAGAGGATGGCTACATCAAAGATATCATGAAGGAGCAGTTTGATAAAACATGTTATGTGCAGCAGTTACAATTTTTTGCTAAAGGCAGCATTGTAGCTACAGTGGAGAACTCAATCAGAGGAGATGACAGTGGGGCTGATGTCATTAGAGAGAAATTGTCCCGTCTTGGTGATGGTCACCCTGGTAATGCAGATGACCTCCCCATTTCTTACTTTCGACTGGAGCACCAAATCTTTAAGGAACGTGAGCAACATCGTGGGGGTCTGGTTTCTCGTGAAGAAGTAGGAAGCTGGGCTAAGAAGTATGGGATTGATGATCCTTCAGTAGCATTATTGTTCTTTCATGATATCGGCACAATCATTGATCCTAGTAAGTGTTCACTATCATTATATTAATATTTAGTCACTTTCTTATCTGTGAATATTTAACATGGGAAATTTTAATGAATCAGATGACCGAGTAACTAGACGAGTAAATTTTTGACAAAATACTTCAATATTTGTGTTAAGGAATACCAATAAGGTAGATTTTATGAGTAAAACTGCAAGCAAATTGTCAAAGCTGTCAAAGAGTTTACCTGCTAAAGTTTGGTGCAATACGGTACACTACTAACCCTTGACTATAAATAATTAGCCTACTATAAAAATTACATATATTGGTAGTTGAGTCAGATAGTCAGCCCTTATGTCATAAAGTGACATCCACAGCCAACATGTGATAGCATTTTATCTCACATGAACTCGACAGTGCTTAGGCCAGAACATGTCCACCATACCTAAAGGAGGGAGAAAGATTGGCATAGCTTTTTATGCCAACTGCCTGACTCTACATAAACACAAGAATATCCCTCCCCCTCATCCCCACAACTGTTACCTGAACATATAATATGCAATAGGAGCCTGTAAAAATAATTATCATTTTGACATTTTAAAGGTGATTATTACAGCTGCTTCTAAAGGCTTTAGTTGCATTTCTAAAGGCCTACATTAAGATTTAGATTTAACCGTCAAATATTGCTGAACAGATGAGTAACTGTTGCTTTGAAAGGTTTATCTTGCAAGGTATTATAAAAGAAGTATAGACTGGTTCTGAAATTGCTGGAGACAACTGCAATAGTGTATTGCACTTAATTTAGTTATTTATCACTGTATGTGTAGCTAATCTTATTCAGGAGTTAATTATTGTTTGGATCATAATACTATCAGAAATTTATAAATTTATTTGAAATTTCTGAAATTAATTTGAAATTTTAAGCTCAGATCTTAATTTTTTTACAACATTCTTTAAAAATTTAAAAAAAAAATTCATACACAATTTTAACCGTGACCAGCCCTTGCATATTGCTCACAAAAAAACTATTTACATATCAAGACACACGGTAGTGTGTCGTGCGGCCCAAGAAGCTGGCACATCACACCGTGAGTATATTTACAGGAAGAAAGTAAACACAATTTTCACACCTTTGTAGCTCCATGATTCCTTATCCGATTGAAACCAAAGTTGCTACGGAAGTGCCGGCTAGGTAGGGGAGTCCACATTCCAAATTTGAAGAAAATCGCTCCAGCCATTTCCGAGATATGAACAGCCAAGTTGGGGTTTTTTCTTCGTTTTTTTCTTCTTTTCGCACACTTTGCAAAATCCGCAATAAAACACGAATGCGTGCTCCAATCGGGCTGAAATTTGGCACACGTAAAGGGCTCATTAAGGCAAATCTCAGTACCACGTTTGGTAGGAATCCCATGAACATTCATGGAATTATGACCGATTATTTGCGTAAAATTAGGTCGAAGGTCTGTCACGCCCACAGGGTAACCGCTTGAAGGAATGAGCTGAAAATTGCTATGTAGATGGAGTAACTATTGTAGGAGTGCCTTTTTGTGGTTTGAAAGGAATCCAATTAAAGGCCATTGAGATATGACACAAAACCCAATCTGTGTCAAAATTACACGATCAAATTTTAGGCCCTTATTTGGTGATTATTAGTTTCTCATCCACCGCCCGCATCCTTCTTAAGCTACCGCATGGTAAGCCATTATTTACTCTGTGCATGCTCAGAAGAACACGTGATACCAAACTTATAATTTTTTTTGTTGATGAACACTACAATGCGCTATATATCGCCAGGAGAAATATTGTTTTCCTTAGCAATTGCTGCAGTGCCAGTTGCAATCGTGCTCTATTGACTTCATCAAAGCAGGCTTTTAGTTGACTGTCGAAAAACAGTTGGCGATCACGAAAAGTAGAATCAGCTGGTGAAGGAAATGTTTGTAGTAAGAAAGAAAGACAATTTGGACAAGGTCTTTACATCAGTGTGCCGGTTAATATTATAAAATAATGGCATAATGGTAATACCCTCCCACCCGCATCATAATAATTAGAAAGGCCGGATGAGAAACTAATAATCACCGAATAGGGGCCTTATGAATAAAAAACTATTAGTTTTCACGCCTACCAGGCAAACCGCTTAGAGCAGTGAGCTGAAAATCGGTGTGTAGCTGGAATAATTAGCATAGAAAGTCCTTGCAGTAGTACAGAAGAATCGGAGTACAAACCACCGAGTTATGATTCCAAAGCCAACTACGTGTAGCATATGCGAGATCGAGATACTCTAATAGAACAGTCACCCTAATAGAGCATTCAGCTACGTTTATAACTTACTCCATTATAGAATTATATATATATATATATATATTGCATTGCAAGTTATTCTGTAGGGAGTTCAGCTACAAACAAGTCACCCTGTAGTCAGATCAGCTAGAAGAAGGTACCTAATAGAGAGTCCAGCTACAAAGAAACCATCGTGTAGAGAGTTCAGCTGCAAACAAATCAACCTGTAGAGAATTCAGCTACAAACAAATTGTTCTGTAGAGAGATCAGCTAGAAGAAGTTACCTTGTAGAGAGTTCAGTTACAAAGAAACCATTGTGTAGAGAGTTCAGCTGCAAACAAATCCCCCAGTTACAAAGAAACCATTGTGTAGAGAGTTCAGCTACAAACAAATCCCCCAGTAGAAAGTTCCACTATGAACAGACCACCCTGTAGAGAGTGCAGTTAGAAACAAGTCATCCTGTAGAGAGATCAGCTAGAAGAAGTCACCTTGTAGAGAGTTCAGCTACAAAGAAACCACCATGTAAGTGAGTTCAGCTGCAAGCAAATCACCTGTAAAGAGTTCAGTCACCCTGTAGAGAGATCAGCTAGAAACAAGTCACCCTGTAGAGAGTTCAGCTAGAAGAATTACATTGTAGAGAGTTCAGCTACAAAGAAACTACCATGTAGAGAGTTCAGCTGCAAACAAATCTCCCTGTAGAGAATTCAGCTACAAACGAATCACCCTGTAGAAAGATCAGCTAGAAGAAGTTACCTTGTAGAGGGTTCAGCTACAAACAATTCATCTGGTAGAGAGATCAGCTAGAAGGATCACCTTGTAGAGAGTTCAGCTACAAAGATATCACCCTGTTTCATCTTTTCTTCTTCCTGTGGTAAAGAAAAGAATGATAGGTTAAAAAGCCCTAAAGCCGGCCTATGGCCGGCTTTGGGGTATACAAATACAAAAAGAAGTGAAATCTAATCCATAACAACCAAGCTGTAAAAAAAGAGTGCGGCCCTCAGAAAGGAAGCGGCACCAAATTCACCCGAATTGTTGTTATTAAAATTTTTACCATTAACCTACCATCACAGCCATTTCTTGGCCGCCACCTTGGATTTCACATCTTTTTTCACCATAACCTTTCTGAGGGCCACACTCTTTTTTACAGCTTTGCTGTTTTGGATTAGATTACTTGTTACTCTAAGGGCTGTTACTAGTCATGAACCACGACAGTGGGTTCATAATAGGGATCGCAGTGGAATTATTGAAAATCCTAATAGAGCAGTCACCTAAAACCAGCCTTAGAAAGCAAACTCGAGCATAAAACAACACTCAGAAGGCTTATTGTCAAATACTGAACTCAGACAAATGGTCATATAGCAATAAAAAATGGTCTAGACGAAAGTTGGAAACATTCAAAAATTGTGAATTTTACGCGAGTTGTTCATATTATTATTCATAATATTATTATTATTTTGTTTCACTCGTGTTCAGTCAAAGCTTCCATTTTTTCGCGATAAAAACTACACAGCCTTACTCACTGAGTCCTTCCACGTGTCCATGACCCATTAATTAACCCGTACTCCATAGACCGCTAACCAGCCTCCACCTCAATAAATTTCTAAGTTCTTCGCCATTGCCTGCTGTTCCGTATACAGAAGAAGCTGTAGAAGAACAAAATTACAGGATCTTGTGTGCTCAGGGATGCGTATTGTTCTACTATAGTCTTTATAACGTTAATAGATGGCAGATTGAAGTTGTGCAGCACTTTTTTACCTAACAAGACCATCATAATAGGGTCTTTAGTGAGCTTCCCGTCTTTGCTACAAGAAGCCATTCAAGCGCACATGCAAGGCATCCAGTTTACTCTTCTTCCTAGCCACCACAGTGAGTGCTTTGTTTGTCCATTATAGGGGAAGATATATGGTAGCGCTGATATCATGGCTGCTTTTCACACACAAAAAAGGTTGGGTGGGGTGTTTATTACAACCCTACCATTTAAAAATATTTTGTGGTCTAACCACATATCATCAGCAACCCTCCCATATGGTAGTTGGAAAGGGCGGATGCGGTTGGACATAGACACGGACATTTTCAAAAAGCACTATAACAGTTATTTTTCATACCTAACGCTGTTTTTACAGCAGTCTTTGCTTCCAGACCTAGATCGACGCTTGCGTCTGGAAGCGAATGCTGCTGTAAAATCAATGTTAGGTATGAAAAATAACTGTTTTGTAAATGTAAAAGTGTATTTTAAAATTATCCGTGTCCATGTCCGCGTCCCCACATATCTGCCTTTTCCAACTACCCGGTATTCATGTCATAAACAACTTACAGGGTGTGAAGTCTGACAGTCTTATATGGGAGGATTGTGTGCTACTGTGCTTATGTCACTGTAACTAGCTACTGTGTACTTGCTCTAACACATTCTCCGATCGGCTAGTGACATTGACAGTTGCAAGCATTTATGACCACATGCTAACCAGACTTTGCTGACTATACCTATGGTGTTCCTCTTTATGACGCACTGCTGCTAGCAAACTACACCTAGGCTTTCCAGAGTTAGAGCCCAGTATAAGTCCTGGCAATTGGAACTCAATATGCCAGTTTAAAGTACTCCTGCATGGGTAATGACTGCCAAATCCCTGGTAATCATGTAAGACTGGCTATGCCACTGGCCACTAGTGGTGACATTGTGATTTGTACATGCAGACACCGGCACAGGAAGACTTTTTGGCCAAGCCTATCCATCTCCTCCTATTTAGCTTGATTAACAATAACTCACATGGTTGTTGCTGCATGCAGCCTTGTTCATACGTGCATTTATACAAAGGTGTTGTAAAGTGTCATTGCTACAATAATAGCACTACAGCTACAATGTATAGCTATCTCTTCACTACCTATTCTGCTAGACAACTCTACACCTATAAGTCATCTGCTCGATGTATGCATTGTTATATCACGTGAAAAATTTTCTTCTCTTTTGAAAACAAAGTTGGACTCTACTGGAATTGTAACACTAACAGTTGCCATTCTTATAACTTGTATCATGGAGTTTCATTCTTGTCCTTCTGTTAGAATAAACACCTAAGACATCTTGTTCTTCTTCAAGTCTCCTGTGCCGTCATCAACACTGTCTCCTGTATGATAGGTGCACAATCAGTAATTCTTCTGACAGGTAGCTAGCTCGTATAGCAGTGTGTTTTCAGCAAGTGTGACGATGATTGCTGAAACACTGAGTAGACTAGGAATTAATATAACCTGCCTTATATTTGTACGTGTACAAATCAGGATGAAAATACAGTCTTTATCATAGATTACAAAATTAATATTGCATTAAGATATCTAGTTAATGAGATAATCGGATTGGTTATCGGAAAAACCATATATCGGCTTGTATATCGGTATCGGATTGGTACTACAATGAAAAAGGTAGCAGATACAGATATGTGTATGTATTTAAAAATACATGATCATGTACACCAAATGATGTTTGCAAATGCATTTCTTGCATCACGGATGCTATATACTACAGTGTACTGTCAGCTGTTGTTGTAGCAATACTCCTGCTATAAACAAGCTAAATTGATCCTTCACAATCAAATTTCTAGTAAAAATTGCTACAAAATAGATATGTTCTGCTATATCGGATTGGCTACTATATCGGATTGGCTACTATATCGGATTGGCTACAATTATTGGCTTGAAAACATTATTCAGTATTAGCAAGATGGTATTAGTTATCGGAATAAATCTCATATCGGTGCAACACTATGAGTTAACCTTTTAAACTGAGGAATCTCTTTTAGCTTACTACACTAATGTGTCAATTAACTTACAATCCATAAATGGATTTGGAAAAAAGCACACAAACTAGACATATTAAAAATTTTAAATAAGAAATAGGGATCGCTGAAAAAGCCACGAAACAAGAAGGCATCGCTGGGATGGTAATGTAAACCACAAATCCCTATTTTGACTCTCTATAAATACAAATTAATAATGCATTAAGATATCTAGTTAATGAGTTAACCTTTAAACTGAGGAATCTCTGTTAGCTTACTACACTAATGTGCCAATTAACGTATAATCCATAAATGGATTTAGAAAAAAGTACACAAACTAGACATATTAAAAATTTAAATAGGGATTGCTGAAAAAGCCACGAAACAAGAAGGGATTGCAGGGGTGGTAATGTAAACCACAAATCCCTATTTTGACTCTCTATAGATGCTCCATTTGAGTATAAAGAGTCAAATAGGGATTTGTGACCAACCCAGCGATCCCTTCTTGTTTCGTGGCTTTTTTCAGCGATCCCTATTTCTTATTTAAATTATTTTTATTTTTAATATATCTAGTAATAATACATCTAATCCAAAACAGCCAAGCTGTAAAACAAAGAGTGCAGCCCTCAGAAAGGCTATGGTGAAAAAAGATGTGAAATCCAAGGTGGCGGCCAAGAAATGGCTGTGATGGTAGGTTAATGGTAAAAATTTTAATGACAACAATTTGGGTGAATTTGGTGCCACTTCCTTTCTGAGGGCTGCACTCTTTTTTTACAGCTTGGCTGTTTTGGATTAGATTTCACTTCTTTTTGTATTTGTATACCCAAAACCGGCCTATGGCCGGCTTTAGGGCTTTTTAACCTATCATTTTTTTTCTTTACCACAGGAAGAAAACATGAAGCAGGGTGATTTCTTTGTAGCTGAACTCTCTACAAGGTGATCCTTCTAGCTGATCTCTCAACCGGATGACTTGTTTGTAGCTGAAGTCTCTACAGGGTAATTTGTTTGTAAATGAACTCTCTACAAGGTAACTTGTTCTAACTGATCTTTCTACAGAGCGATTTGCTTGTAGCTGAATTCTCTACAGGGCAATTAGTTTGCAGCTGAACTCTCTACATGGTAGTTTCTTTGTAGCTGAACTCTCTACAATGTGACTTCTTCTAGCTGAACTCTCTACAGGGTGACTTGTTTCTAGCTGATCTCTCTACAGGGTTACTTGTTTCTAGCTGAACTCTCTACAGGTGATTTGTTTGCAGCTGAACTCTCTTACATGGTGGTTTCTTTGTAGCTGAACTCTCTACAAGGTGACTTCTTCTAGCTGATCTCTCTACAGGGCAATTTGTATATAGCTGAATTCTCTACAGGGTGATTTGTTTGAGCTGAACTCTCTACATGATGGTTTCTTTGTAGCTGAACTCTCTACAAGGTAACTTCTTCTAGCTGATCTTTCTACAGGCGATTTGTTGTAGCTGAATTCTCTACAGGGCGATCTGTTTGCAGTTGAACTCTCTACATGGTAGTTGAACTCTTTACAATGTAACTTCTTCTAGCTGAACTCTCTACAGGGTGACTTGTTTCTAGCTGATCTCTACAGGGTGACTTGTTTCTAACTGAACTCTCTACAGGGTGATCTGTTCATAGTGGAACTTTCTACTGGGTGATTTGTTTGGAGCTGAACTCTCTACATGGTAACTTCTTCTAGCTGATCTTTCTACAGAACAATTTGTTTGTAGCTGAATTCTCTACAGGGTGATTTATTTGAGCTGAACTCTCTACATGATGGTTTCTTTGTAGCTGAACTCTCTATTAGATACCTTCTTCTAGCTGATCTGACTACAGGGTGACTTGTTTGTAGCTGAATTCCCTACAGAATAACTTGCAATGTAATATAATTGAGTAAATTATAAATGCAGCTGAATGCTTGATTAGGGTGACTGTTCTATTAGAGTATCTAGATCTCGCATTTGCTATACGTAGTTGCCTTTCGAATCATAACGCAGTGGTTTGTGATCCGATTCTTCTGTACTACTGCAAGGACTTTCTATGATGATTATTCCAGCTACGTACTGATTTTTAGCTCGTTGCTCTAAGCGGTTTGCCTGGTAGACACGAAAACTAATAGTTTTTTTATTCATAAAAATTGATCGTGTAATTTTTGCACAGGTTGGATTTTGTGTCATATCTCCATGGTCTTTATCCCGATTCCTTTCAAACCACAAAAAGGCACTCCTACAATGGTTGCTCCATGTACATATCAATTTTCAACTGATTCCTCCAAGGGGTTTACCCTGTAGGCGTGACAGACCTTCAACCTTATTCTACGCAAATAATCGGTCATAACTCCGTGAATGTTCATCGAATTCCTACCAAGGTTGGTACGGAGATCCACCTTAATGAGCCCTTTACGTGTGCCAAATTTCAGCCCGATCCGAGCACGCTTTCGTGTTTCAATGGCGGATCCAGGATGGGGAATTTGGGGCAAATGCCCCCCCCCCCCCATCCCTCACTTTGTAGAGGAGTCAGCTATACCTCTGATTGATTGAAATAGCTACTAAACTTTGTCAGCTGGCCAAGAAACTCATGAAAATATACACATTTTATTGGCATTTGTTACAAATTCACCTGAAACCAAAGTCAAACTAGCTGTGAAATTGTCACCCAGCACCTTCGTGCGC
This sequence comes from Dysidea avara, assembly GCF_963678975.1. Classification (NCBI taxonomy): domain Eukaryota; kingdom Metazoa; phylum Porifera; class Demospongiae; order Dictyoceratida; family Dysideidae; genus Dysidea; species Dysidea avara. The sequence goes on from NC_089274.1 coordinate 9,202,024, forward strand.
ACTAAATGCCTCTAAAAATAATTAAGTTGCAGTTGTTTTTCAACAGCTTTTAAGACTCCACAACCATCTGAAAAGGCCAAATTGGCGAAAATCAACAGTGAGACACTACTAAGAGGTGATTATTTGCCGCTTCAAAAACACAGCACTGAACTAGAGAATCTGGCTATCCCCAACCACTTACAACTCAGTCTATTTGTGCCCCTCCCCTTGCGAACTCCTGGATCCGCCCCTGTGTTTTATGGTGGATTTTGCGAAGTGTGCAAAATGAAGAAGAAAACGAAGAAATTGAAACAAAATTTTGTTCGCTTGTATCTCGGAAATGGCTGAAGCGATTTTCTTCAAAAATTTGGTATGTAGACTCCCCTTACTAGCTGGCACTTCTCTAGCAAATTTGGTTCCAATCGGATTAGGGATCACAGAGCTACATAGGTGTGAAAATTGTATTTTCTTTCTTCCTGTTAATATACTCACGGTGTGGTGCGCCGACTTGGGCCGCTCGACACACTACCATGTGTCTTGATATTGTTCATTACAAGCTGGTAAGTAAGTCCAACCTTCTACCAGCCTACAACTACAGGTGACATGAGCGAGATGCACGTTTCTCTGGTGTAGTTCAGCCATAAAAACATACTTTGTTGTAGTATCTTGACCCAAATTGGAGTTGTAGTATCTTGACCTCAAGATACTTTTGTGCATGTCTGTAACACTGTTGTCTAGGCCCAAAATCAAACCAATTATGTGTCTGGATACAATGCACTTTAAAAGAGATAATGCTACCATATCTGGATGTAATTTCTGTAATATATTACTCCCTACTCCATCATGTAGCTCGTTACTATAAAAGTAATATTCTTACGTCATTTGTAACATGTTAGCTCCAACTTTCTATGTGAAACACCAAATAAAACTATGCAATTAAGGGTAATAATTTTAGGTGAGCTTTAAGCATGTCCAACCTCCTCTAGCACTAGCCTATTATGCTTTTAAGTTTATCATTATGCCATTATGTTGTGCTGCAGTGCTCAACAGTAAGAACAGTGCAATAGTACTGTTTAGTAAGAATTCTCCCAAAAGTGATGCTTGGCACCTAAAATCACGTCTTACACTACAAAGATCACCTTTACATTAGTCCATCTAACATCATTACAGGTTTTGCAATTGAATTCGTCCCGCTTGCAATTGAGTTCGTTGCTTTTGCAATTGAATTCGTCCCGTTTGCAATTGAATTCGTCGGTTTTGCAATTGAATTCGTCCCGTTTGCAATTGAATTCGTCGGTTTTGCAATTGAATTCGTCGCTTTTGCAGTTAAATTCGTCCATAACAAGAATGGCTGCTGGAGCAAACACGAAAACATGGTGTAGTAGCTGTTACAAGAACTTGTTCAAGTACAACAGTAGTAAACAACTCTATATAAGGCAATAACTCTTCCTGTACAGCCTCTCCAGCAACATTCCAAATTCTACTACGCCATTCGCGATGGGTGTGGTCACTCGCGAGCAAGCTAATTAACTTGTCAGACAGCTATCAGCTTTGCGTACTACCAGCTTCAATTACTTTCTAGTGTCTTAAGTGTAACTCTCCAAGGCATAAATAGTTCATCTCTTAATGAACGGGTTGGTTTCTTGGAGCTGTTTTGTTTATGACGAATTGTAATGCAAACGCAACGAATTCTATTGCAAAACCGACTAATTCAACTGCAAAACCGATGAATTCAATTGCAAAACCGACGAATTCAATTGCAAAACCGACGAATTCAATTGCAAACGGGACGAATTCAATTGCAAAGGCGACGATTTCAATTGCAAAAACCTGTAAAACAACAACATACTTACTGGTGCTGGATATAGCTAGATCACCGAAACTTCAATTTTCGTCTGCCAGCCAGTAGGGCTGAGCAATAGTATCGATAGTGCCATATATCGCGATAGTAAATCACTATCGTTATCTCGATAGTAGGGATATCACTATCGTGATAGTTATGATAAGCTCAGATCTGCATTAAAATGGTATTAACAACCCTTCTATACTGTTTTACAGTTGGTATTACCAGCTTTCTTACAAAGGAGTGACCTGTAAAAGCTTTACCAAAAGTCCATATTCCATCAGCCGCTCACGCAGTTAATTAACAAATGTCCTGTGCATGCAAAATAACTTTCTATATGACTGCAAATCATAGCTATACAGCTAAGACTTTGTTAAGAGCAAAGTGTTTCATAAACTATCGGGATAGTATTCACTATCGCGATATTTAATGAGTAACTATCGTGATAGTAAAATTTTTACTATCGCTCAGCACTACCAGCCAGCCAGCCTACCGCCTGCCTGCCTGCCTGTCGAGTCACAAAGCTGGAGGCCAAATGAAGCAGTACCGCTTTATTCCACAATAACAAACTCACCAGTGGCATGTGCCTTTTAGGGTTCTGACAAGTGTGTACTTTCTGTGCCTTGTCTTTCCTTGTATCTTCAATCAGGGTGGTCGTCATCTTCATGCAATGAAACCATTGATTTTCTGTATCAACACTTTCCTTGATAATTTAGATGCGTGTAGCACTTACACTCAGTAGATACCTATAACTTCACGATAGGTTTGAGACCATGCATGCCTATTAAACAATTTTGGTTGATTAATAACGATCGAGCACCAAGACTACACCTCTTAACAATCTATTTATTCAATCATGATGACCACACACCCTTATTATTGATCTAGCTGTATTTATAATACTAGTGAAAATGTAAAATAGTGACCCTAATATACAGTACTACCTTATAGGGATGCAACAATACAGGTAAATACCATATTGCGTATTGCCTTTAAAAATATTGCAATATATTGTTGTATTGCAAAATTTGGATTATGGCCCTTGGCAATGTTAAAATGCTATACTTGTGTAAATAACTCATGGATTTAAGCTACATAAGATACAGCAGATAGCATTGGTGTCATGTGGTGTATACCCACCAGTCAAAAGCTGGCCAGCAGTTATTAAATAGGTATTACAGTACAAGTAAGCAGTACTACAACCTGCACTGTTTGTTTAGGATATGTGGCTTCTAAAACACCAACAGCTACATTCTGGTGGTTTTGATGCCTGCCCTCCAGGAGGGTGGCAGCTGAATAGGCTAATCATCCACAAGCCACAGGCCATTACAATCCTGCAATATTATCATACAGTACGATAGTACTGTATATTAGGGACATTAAAGGTGTGGGGGCGATCCGTGATATAATATAACCAAAAACCTGCCACAATTTTGCCTCACAATGACATGACACTATTGGTTGGGTAAAACCAAGCCCACAGTGTCTTCAGATTGACCCGAAACGTTTGTGTCAAGTTGCTACAGAATTTAGAAAAAAATTATTCAACAGAATTTTCTGCCTGCCTGCCCTGCCTGCCTGCCTGCCTGACGCCTTCAGTCAAGCATAGCGGAAAAGTGACTACAGCTGCAGCCCTAATTTTTTCGCAGAAATGTTTCTAGCTCGCTTAAGAAAAACCTTTAGTATATCGATAAGCATACAATGCTTGCGCTATTGTCTTACCTTTTATCCTTCTTTACCATGGCCATCAGTCAAGGTTCTACCACTGAGTGTTAATAGACTATAGTAGAACTTCCATACCATTGTATATTGCATCAAACTATTCGAATACACGTGGTTGCCGGTTGCACCAAAACACATGTGTACGTGACTCACTGTTGATATCGATCGGAGAGAGCAACTCATGGCGAACTACGTATATAGCAATGTGTAAGTCAATATTATATAGTTTATTTAGTAACAATGTTAAACCGAGTCGGGTCATCCAGGTCCTGCTTTACAGATTATTTGGGCCCCTCCTAAATGAAATGTGGACGTGTTACTACACGTCATAGCGTAGCTCTGCTTCTTTTGTGAGCCATGCCCACTTACGTAGATTACAGTCTGTAGACATATGGTAGCCACATCCATTCATCAGTGTGTAGGTATGCATGAATCACGCCCACTTACGTAAATTACTGTCTGTAGACATATGGTAGCCATGCCCATTCATCAGTCCGTAGGTATGCACGAATCCACATCCATTATTGTCTGCAGGCTTATGTAGAGCCACACCCACTGATCAGTTGTTATTGTATGAGTCATAATCTAGTATAATAGTGCTGTGAGTAACTCAGCAGATATTTAGTGGTCATGAGCTTGCAAAAAAACTTCACAAACAAATATAATAAATAATTTGGAATTTTAAATTAGATTAGGGACAGTGTATAATGCTGCAATAAAAAGTACCGAAACAAGCTGGACCGGAGTAGTACGTAATGTCCAAATACTGTAAAACAATAAGAAGTGAATATCCGTACTGTACAGTGAATATCATGTACAGTAGGGATATTCACTTCTTATTGTTTTACAGTATTTGGACATTACGTACTACTCCAATCCAGCTTGTTTCAGTAGTACTTTTTATTGCAGCATTATACACTGTCCCTAATCTAATTTAAAATTCCAATTTTTTATTATACTTGTGCAATATATTGTAACTAGAGCTGTACCAATATGGGATTTTGGCATGTACCGATATCCGATATGGATACCACCAAAAGAAGCCGATAACCGATAGTCGATCCGATATTTGCATTACAAACAAAAGTCATGGTTAATCTATTCAAAAGTGTACAGTTACCTACTCTACAACAACATGTGGATATATTCATTGCTCACTCTATGTCTGTGGTAATAGTGGCTTGGGTTTCTATTGTGCAATCCAGACAATTAGGCACCCACAAACATATTTATGCATACTCCCATGGAGCCTTAAACGGATATTTCTGCATTACTTTGCATTTTATTGGCTTGTGTGAAGGCTGGTACAGTAGGTTTTCTTGTGACTGTTCTTTTATTACAAAGGTACTATATATAACTGTTTCATTTATTTAAAACTAATAAGCTTTCCAGCAACAAACACTAGAATCTCATGTGTTTATATGGCTTCTCATAGCGTAGCGCTTGCTGTCCAGTGAACAATAAGTCACTGCTACTGAACAGCTACATGGATAACGTAGAAAACCAATATTATAATCCATTTATGTACAAACTATTGCTGTATAAATATCGGTAGCGATATCGGTCCTCATACTGTTCTGCACCGATACCGATATTGGTAAAAATTGCCATATCGGTGGCCGATATTTTGGCCAATCCGATTATCGGTACAGCTCTAATTGTAACAGCATTATATTGCAATAAGCAATATATCGATGTGTTCCATCACACATATTGTATTGTATTATGAATAGAAAATATTGCAAAATATCAATATATTGTTACACTCTTACTACCTTACTGTATGATAACAATCCAGTGGACTTCAAAACACGACTGTCGACTCAAGGATTCATAAAACTTGATAAGGAAAACTTTATGGTGTTAAGCTGGTAGGCAAAAGGCTGACTCGAGATACAGCGGTCACCCTTCATATGTGTATAGCTGTATGCTGTAACAAAACAAAACCCGACTAGCTATAAGGTATGTAAATATTGTGTACAGTCCAGTTGGCTGAGACCCACTTGAGATGCTCTAATGAAGCAGTTTCCCTATTAGGCAGAACAGTTGTCCCTATATAACAGTCATTTTCAATATTCCAATGAAACAGTCACATATGTATATCATAGCTATGTAGCTGTAACTAAAAAATTGGAGTATATACCTATCCATTCATGTACACATCTTCATACAGGCTTATTAAGGTTTGTGTTTTAGAATCCATGGTATTTGTGGTAGTCAAATTATTACAAAAAGATACCTTGGTTATCATATTGCTTAGCACTAGCTCGGTGGGAAAATCGCTACTTTGGCATTGAACAAAATAATTATTGTTATAACATGCCAATGTAGGGATTTTATCACAGAGCTATGCTGTAATACCATCATTCATCTCTTTTTTTCACTACTTTTTATTGCTCGGATCCCTACTTCATTTTAAAATTAAAAGTTAATTATGGCTATAATTAGAGCTGTTGCATTATGTTTGCAAACACCTCCAAATAGGCTAGTGCTATATATACTTTAAAAACTGTTAAGAAGTTTGTGTTGCAATTAGTTTAAGGTTTCATCAAATGACTGGACTACCAAATAGGGCCACATGTAGTTGCTCTAATGATTTTTTTAGTGTACAATTGTGTGGTGTATTGTCATAGGGAAGCTGCCCAGACTGTTTGTTTCCAAGGAACAAGCAACTATGCTACAAGATGTGATATTGATCAATCCTCAATGGTTAGCTGATGTGATGAAGGAATTGATGCAGTTGAAGAGAGATAGTGGCTATGATCCTACAGCATTACATCAGCTAGATCACAAAGGAATAGTTGACAGAGACAAGATTCTTGATCCACTGTGGGAAAAATATCATGGTGGAAAGTCAGACATGCTTAACCAAATCTGTATCCTCCTGCAAGCCTATGGGCTGATCATTCCAGTGAAAGAAGTGTCCCCACTCTACTATATCCCCTGCAAGTTGCCAGCCACACCCACTAAATACAACACATTGTTGACACAAACTGATATATGCAGTAAATTTCATGTCAGTTTTGAGGATCATTTTCTACCACCATTCACACTACATCATTTGATGTTCTTGATGTATTCTTCTGCTAAAAGTGATGGACAAAAGGACAAGTGTTGTTTCCTAAAGACACAATGCTTCATAGAATGGGTGAATGACTGTCAGTGGTGGCTCAAGCAAGATAATGATGTCATTCATGTCAAAGTCAGGTTAGTTAATACATAGCTATATATATACTACGTACCCGGGATTGGAAACGGAGACACGTGATCCAATTACTCATGTACATTTGCTCAAAGCAATCCGCATTGGAGTGCACCCCCCAAATAGCCGCCCATTTTCAAAGTGTTTGTATGGTAGAAGACGAAGGAGAAGGCTTAATATCCAGGTTGAGATACACCTAAAGCCACTAATACTGGTAGGTCAACAGTTACTTAGACGCCTACCAGGGCCAGGGATTCGTACCTAGCAAATTTTCTGTTCTGTCGTGTCAAACCGTTTAGCCGATGGATTCAAAAGTTTTGGGGGGGTGTGCAGTGTAGTGGGAACATTTCCAACCCACAAAAAGTGTATACAAGATTAGCGTTTAGTTACCCAAGTGGTACTAGCTAAGTAATTATGTCCCTTTCTTAGCTGTTTTTCCCCTACCCCAGGCCTGTAGCCTGTACAAAAATATGGTAAAACTCTTAAGTGCTTCTGGTCCCAGACATTTGTAAATCTGACAATTTTAGAATTAAAGATGATAGACAATTCTGTATAGAGTGGTACTGTACAGCTCTCGAACTTGAATAGTACTTCAGCTAGTCAAAATATTTATCCAGAGAAGACCTACTAATAGCTACACAGTTTTAACATTTAATAGTCACATGGAGCACTGAATGAGACAAGTGTACAATGTTGTGCAAGTTTCTGGGTTGGAACAGAGTCAGTTGAGTGTACATAATGAATGTTGTAATAGAGTAATAGAGTATGTCGTATGGTTCCTACCACCATACTCAATTTCACGGCAGTGGCTGTTTTAGCTATTCACAGCAACTACAGACTCTAGTTAAGTGACATAATGTCATAGCCAACTCCATTGCTGGATAAGTACAACCATCCCTCTAGCAATATGTTGCAACATACACTGTTGTGCCGTACTGTCATGTTGTTAATTTATTACTAAGAACAGTCTGAGCTTGGTACAGCATAGAAATTCTATAATTTTTCTATAGTCTGCTACAAAAATTCTATCAGTTTCAATGTGAGATGAATCTTTCACAGCAACAACACTGTCATTGTATTCCTTGACAAGTGGTAGAAAGACACAGCACAGGAAGAGTTTTGTTGACCTACAAAAACAATCTACATAAAGATTGAGCTACATTAGCAAATGCAACACTAACATTACGGTGGAACCTGTCCTGTATAGAAAGGTCACCTCTCTGAAATTGGCCAATTTTAATTCCTTTAGTGAGGCAGCTATACACTAACCCAATTGTATAAAGCAAACATCAAGAAATGTTGGCCTGAAGGTGACTGGCTTAGGACAGGTTCCACTGTACATCAAACCCATTGATGTCATGCATTCACAGTGCAACAGTCAGAAGAGAGGGAAATCACAGTAATCATATACTGTACTGTGCTAAGCAGAGATGTTGTGTACGTTTATCACCACTACTACTGCTATGGTACATTCACTTTAAGGTAAGGTAATTCTGGACACTTAGCTTGTCCTCAGCAATGGAAGAACCCCACAATAGTTAATTGTATTACACCATAAAATTGTACAGGAAATGCACCATAGATAGGCCTTGCAACCATAGCTACAGTTACTATTAACTCGTCAATGGAACGTGCTGCAGTTGTTTTAGGACTGGTACTCATACCGTTAGGCCAGACCACTTTTTTTTTTCCCTTTGTCACTGGGTAGGGAGAGAAAGGGTCTGGTCTGTTTCAAATCCCCCAATTGTCTTGACATGTCATGAGGTTACATCACAAGCATGCAGTATATTAGTGACCCCGTGTGCTTAAATCAAGACACATGGTAGTGTGTCATGCGGCCCAAGAAGCCGGTGCGCAACGCCCGTGAGTATATTGACAGAAAGAACGAAAACGCAATTTTTACACCTCCGTAGCTCTGTGCTGCCTTGATGAAACAAGACGATTTTTGCTGTGGACACTCCCTCCAACTTCAGTACTCCACGTTCCAAATTTGAGCAAAATCGCTTCAAGCGTTCCCGAGATATGCAACTTCAAAAATTGGCTTAGTTTCTTCATTTTTTTTCTTCTTATTTTTCTTCCTCTTTTTGCACACTTACAAAAACCGCTATAAAACGTGCAAACACAATATCCGATTGCCTTGAAATTTGGCACACAGAAGGGGGTATAAAGGTGCATCTCTGTACCAACTTTGGCTGGAATACGATAAGCAGGCAAAGAGTTATTAGCGATTATTCACGAAAAATAACACCAATATGTTGTCATGCCTACAGGGTAAACCGCTTACGGGAAGAAGCTGAAAATTGGTGGGTGAATAGGTTAACTATTGAACCTCAAACCTTTTGTGGCTTGAAAGAAATCGAGCTAAAAACCAGGAAGATACAACGAAAAAACCAAAAGTGTGTAACAATTATGCAATCGAGATTAGCTAATAAAAAAACGACTACTTTCCAAAAACCGCTTGGGGTAATGCTTTGAAATTCGCTGTACAAATGGAGTAATCATCTTAGAAAGGATCTTCAATGGTGTAGAAGAATCAGACTTAAAGCCACGGAGTTATAACACAAAATCAAACTAGGTGTGAGATCGAGATACTCTAATAGAGCAGTCACCCTAATAGAGCAGTCACCCTGAAAAGAATTCAGAAGATCAGCTAGAAACTAGTAACCTGTGTAGAGATAAGCTGCAAACAATTCACCCTGTACAGAGATCAGCTAGAAGAAGCTACCTTGTAGGGAGTTCAACTATGTAGTTCAGCTAGAAGAACTCACCTTGTAGAGAGTTCAGCTACAAAGAAACCACCATGTAGAGAGTTCAGCTACAAACAAATCGGCCTGTAGAGGAATCAGCTAGAAGAAATTACCCTGTACAGAGTTCAGCTACAAATAAACCATCATGTAGAGAGTTCAGCTGTAAACAAATCACCTGTAGAGAGTTCAGCTACAAACAAATTACCCTGTAGATAGGTCAGCTGAAAGAAGTCACCTTGTAGAGAGTTCGCTACTAACTAGTGACCCTGTAGAGACATCAGCTAGAAGAAGTTACCTTGTAGAGAGTTCAACTACAAACAAATCATCCTGTAGAGAGATCAGCTAGAAGAAGTTACCTTGTAGATAGTTCAGTTACAAACAATTCACCCTGTAGAGAGATCAGCTAGAAGGACTCACCTTGTAGAGTGTTCAGTTACAAAGAAACCACTATGTAGAGTTCTGTAATAAATCTATGCATTATATATATATATATATATATATATAATTTGTACATTTATTGATAAAATCAGAAATATTTAAAATATTCATCTGCTTCATCTTTTCTTCTTCCTGTGGAAAAGAAAAAAAGATAGGTTAAAAAGGCCCCTTGGGGTATATAAATACAAAAAGAAGTGAAATCTAATCCAAAACAGCCAAGCTGTAAAAAAAGAGTGTGGCCCTCAAAAAGGCTATGGTGAAAAAAAGATGTGAAATCCAAGGTGGCAGCCAAGAAATGGCTGTGATGGTAGGTTAATGGTAAAAATTTTAATAATGACAATTCAGGTGAATTTTGTGCCAAGACCAATTGGCACCAAAATTCACCTGAATTGTTGTTATTAAAATTTTTACCGTTAATCTACCATCACAGCCATTTCTTGGCCGCCACCTTGGATTTCACATCTTTTTTCACCATAGCCTTTTGAGGGCTGCACTCTTTTTTTACAGCTTGGCTGTTTTGGATTAGATTACATTATGATAAAACAACAATAACCAGAAGACTTCAATCATTGGTAGATTCCAATACAACTTTAGACACCAACTGGATGGTTCAACTATTTCATTACAATGGAAAGATCCACCAAGCTATACCATCAATGTCATTGTTTCATTCTCCCAAACTCATCTACCTATTCACACCAGCCTCTAAGGGCTACTTTCCATCTAGAAATGCACTCTAATTTTGTAATTACATAAAATTTAATTTGTTTTGTAATTTCCCTAGCCATATCACCTGTGCTACCTGCTCTGTAACAATAATGTACGTACCATTGTGTCTGAGCATGGTCTGAATAATTCAATCTTAAATTCAATGAACTGGTGACCTTGCCACTGACCGCCCATTCCTGTCGAGCTCACCTGGTCAGCTAACTCCAAATAATGCCTTCATTTAGTAAACCTACAAAATACGAAATGTTGAGTTAAGTAGCCTTTATATCTCTATTAGTTAGCTATGAACTCACAAGAAAATGAAAAGAATTAACTACTCGCCTGGCTAGGCGTTTTGCTGTCATAAGGGTGCACTCCAACGCGGATAGTTTGGATAAAAACTGGCGTTTCTAAACCCGGGTACATAGTATGTATAATATATGGTTAATATGAGATCAAAGATAGCACCACAAGACATCACTATAATTATTTGCGCTCTTGATACCACTGTATTAGCAAGAGTTTATGTTATGAACTCTCTTGGTATTAGGTGCTTACAAGACAAAATTCATTATTTAAGGATGTAAAATTTTAGTTGTCTGAAAATTTTCACCTCTAAATTTGTGGTCATCAGAGCTGCTTCATGCTAGGAAACTTATGTGAAAAACATGTGATCCTTAATGTAGCACAATCTCTCCATTGCAGGACCAGGCCAAGTGTTCGTACCATCCTCCCTGCTATGCAGTATTTACATGAACAGTTGAAAACTGTCCTGAAAGAGCTAAACAAAATTGATTATCATTTAGGACCAGTTGCCATCTGCTCTGGATGTAAAGAAGAGAAGTTGTTAACCTACATCACTTATAGCAGTGATAAGGGGTCAGTTTACCAGCAGTGTACTTGTACTGGTTGTGGTAGTGTCATTGATCATAACAACAAAGTGATCATGTCAAAAGTGAGTACATGTTTTGACTAGCAAGCATTGTAAATTGGCTCTCTATTAATAGGCTTACAAAATAGACTTCATAGATTTTAAAATTGAATTAAACAAGCTGATTAATGAAGATACTAAAAAATATCTACAGAGAAAATTTAAGAAGGGTATACCCAAAGGAGATTTAGATACTGATTTATCATGGAATGATATTATCGAAGAGTGGTACAAACGAAATAACACAGATCCCTGGCCTGAAGTGATGTCAGCCTTGGAGATTTGTGAACACGACGGTGCTGAAGATGTTGTAAAACTCATCAAAGAAAAACACTTACGTGTTACCACTGAACTAACTGGATAACATGTATAGTATATAATTATTATAGTCAGCACATAATAACAGTATGAAACTAGTTTATTGTATTTCATGAAATGTGGTCAGAACCACTCAGCGTACCAGTAGTCCCCAGTCTGGCACAGTAACAACTAAGTGAATGAGAAAGCAACAGCAAACAGATATGCCATCCAAGGGTAGACAGGTATCCCAAATATCTCCGCCTACGTGAGACAAATGAGCTCATGTGATTCAGTATTATAACCGGTTACCCTCATAGTAATGGATATGGTGAAGATGGAGAAAAAGTTAAGTTCTAATTGAGGAGACTCCATGTACTGTAATGGCCAGCAGCTGACAATCCGTTACATGCTGCAGTAACTGGGCTGCCTGCAAGTAGAATAATAGCATGATTATAACAAAATAATTGACATTACCTGTACAAAAGAGAAAAACCACAAGTAGCTAGTTGTAAATGTAGCAACCAGTGTGTTCTGTAGTGTTAGTGTTGTCCCCAGTATGATCATTCCTTCAGTGATTAGATGGGTGGGGCTATAAAGGCACATGATGAACTTACCACCTAAAGCATGCGCAGCTGTTGCTAAATTGAACATTATCAGAGCCACTGCTGCTGTGGCAGTTTTACCATTCAACGCTTTAAGATAAGCATTAGCTTTGTTTATGTACATGTCCTGAAATGGGGGTGGGGCTGGGAGATTACATATTCACGTGATTGCTTACCCTAATAGCAATGGTTAGGGACCCGCCGATTATGCTCATAATTTTACCTATTATGCTATGCTGCACTGCTCAAAAATTCACCTATTATGCTTAAATTAATGCTCAATATTTACCGATTATGCTCAATCAAGTCAATGTTCATGCCTTAGTTTATATGCTTTGCTACTAGTTTAACACTGTATAGAAAGAAAAAAATGAGTGGCTGGAGCACAAATAATAAATTCTTGCTGCATGTAAGAGAAAAGATCGATATACTCTAATAGAACAGTCAGTTTGATGATTGTTCTATTAGAGTTACTGACTGTTTTATTAGAGTATATCGATCTTATTTTGCAATTGTCATTTTTCCAGCAAGAATTTATACTATGGTACAAATATTTAACCTATTATGCTGGCATTATGCTCAATGCTTTTAGGTACCTATTATGCTCAAAATTATGCCAGCATAATCGGCGGGTCCCTAGCAGGCTTGTTGTAATTGTAGTCGTAATTGTAATTAATTACTAATCATTAGCAATTTTCAAGTAATTGTAATTATAATTGTAATTGCTCACTGAGCATAAAAGTAATGGTAATTGTAATTGTAATTAGCTGTTCAGTCAATAATCATTATGTAATTAAATTAAAGTAATCAAAGTTATGCTATATAAAAGTACTACTCCATAACTTGACTATACTATGTACACAATCCCATGTGTATAACATGTGGCCCATGTAGCTATAATAAATTATTGAAATTATATGTCATGTATTTGTTGACCATATAGTTAAACATTTTATGTACAGTATGGGATACCCATGGGGTACATAAAGTTCAATAGAAACATTTAAATGTATCTGGATGATGCAGAGTTTACAAAGGATGAAAGCCCTTTAAAATTTTGGAAGATAAAAGCAAATAAATACCCCATTTTAAGTACAATAGCAGCAGCAACATTTGCACCATTTGAGTGTGTATTCAACCATAGTGGCAATGTTCTCAGACCAAAATATATGTAGACTATTACCAAAAAAGTTTGAAGAGTTAATAGATGTACCTTAAGATTAATGCTGGAGAATTGTAAGTAAGTTATTGTTGTACCCCAATTAGTGCTGGGCGGTATTGAAAAATAACAAACGGTAAAGAGTATCACAGTATTAATGTAAAAGCTATTGGTAACTGCCATTTACCACAACAAAAGCACCAAATACCCATGGTAGCTCAGCAAGCCTCAGGTACAAACTACCACTAACAAACTTGTTTACATATAGTTTGGTTAGCTGACTACATCAGCACCTGCCTACAAAGATTAATTGTCACATGTCTGGTTACCTTCTAAATATGGGATGAAACAAGCCCACAGGGAGGCCATAGTGCCCAGATGGTATGGCTGTATTAAAAAATGCAGGCAGTATCAAAACCAGTATGACTTAAATATCACAGATTATTAACAATACTAGTATATCACCCAGCTCTAACCCCACACGTACAGTAGTAATTGAAAAGTAATTGTAATTATTAATCATTATTTTACATACTGAAGTAATTGTAATTGTAATCATTAGATTGGCTTCAAAAAGTAATTGTAATTGTACTGATTACTTTCGTTGGGTAATTACAACAAGCCTGGTCCCTAGCAATGGTTGTTAAATTAATGCGTTTAATTGCCAGAGGAAAGCAGGAAGTAAACGTTAACAATCATCAGAAGGCCAACCTAGTCTACACTTAGTCAAGTCAATGTGTGAGCCTAAATTAAACTTGCGCCAGATTGAGCAAAGCATGAGCATGATAGTAAAGCAAGAAGAGAAGACTTACCCTCGGACTTACCCCAATAAATTTTTTTTAATTAATTGTTTTCTCCCGGGGTGCCCCAATAAATGTACCATCATCCAGACATATATGTTTGAAGATTTTCCTGAGATTTCTCATTGGGTGTACTGGTGTTATAGCCAACCTCGTGTGTTTTGGTCACTGGTGTTCAACAAGGTAATTTAATCCTTTGAGACCTTTACTTTTCTCTTTGGTTTTGCTTCAGTTTCTTGGCTTAGTGATCAAGAAAGCTGTGCAGTTGCATTCATTGAAAGCATCCTTCATGTCCATTTTGAGAAGAGCAAGCAATTCATCATTACCAAGCTGGGAGAGAACATAACGGGTAGCATGAATGGCCCCTTCCAGACCAACTCCCACTTGGCCACGTGGATGGGAGAAAATTGATAGTTTGGGTGCATGTTCAGATGAAACATTAAGTATGGCACTGTTCCTTCTTTTGATGTGGTTTACCCAGGGCCAGCCAGAGAAATTAAGGGGCCCAGGGCAAAGAGTTAAAGTGGGGCCCTTCACCCAAGCTGTAAGTTGCATTGAAGACCAAAAAAAAAAAAAAAAAAGGTCATGACCAGCTAACAATTACGATAACTACACCTCACCAACCATATTTCCTTATCTATAAGCTTGTTACACTGCTCCTCTGAAGAATACTGTGACTGCTCTATTAGAGTATTTAGATCTGACTGCTCTATTAGAGTATATCGATCTTTTAAACAGGTATTCAAGGGGCCCTTTATGGGGCCTCCAGGCTGGGACCCGGGGCAAAATGCCCCATACAGCATAGCCCCCTTTAGCTAGGATATAATTAATCGACTAGGCAGTTAGCTGTATAGCTATATAGCCTATACAGTGAATTCACACAGCTAGTCAACTACAATAAAAACTACACTGCACTGCTACAAAAATGCAGTATACTACTATACTAGTTTGTAGGAAGTTAAATATATTGGTGGACAGTCACGAGACCAATCAGTATTCGAAAATTTTATTATTTTTTATTTTAACTGCTTTTTAATGCAGGCAAGGCCTGTATTAATGGTCTGTGGGCAACTGGTGCCCACAGCCAGAAAAAGTATACGTACAACTTACATTTACAATTGAATGTATAAAATTACAATGAAATTAAGTTAGCTGGCTAAGGTTATTACATACATTTACATTTGGTATATAGTTGAACTATCCTATAATTTTAAAACTTACATGTGCATTTAATAATAAACTTACTTATATAGCTAAGTACTTATTTTAAGAGAGAGTGAGAAGAAAAAAAATTAATTACTGCTGAAGTTTGGTGGGCGAGGAGACTTGGAGCAGGTACTACAAGGGCAAACAAAGTGCATACTGTGAGGATTGTCAGAGTTAAAATTGTTTGTAAAATGCTACCAAAAGATCTTGAGTAACTGTGATTTAATGGTGGAAAAAGGTTGATTTAAGTCAAGTACTGGTAGACTGTTGTAGGTTCTTGGTAATCTGTTAAAGTAGAAGTTACTTTGTTTGTTGGATGATGTAAAATTGTGTTGAAGCTTGTTACTGGTGGAGGATCTGGTAGGATTGCGGCAAAAGTTGACATAGTTACTGATATTGAAATGATTAGATGGATGCTGGATTGATTTTACGAAGAAAAGTATGTCATAAAGATCATAGGTGTACATCAGTGGTAGTATGTTAAATTTGATAAGACGTGTTTTGTAATCGGTTACATAGTCATTTAGAATAAATTTGGTTACCCGGCGTTGGATTCTTTCTAAAGCAGAGATGTCGCAAATAAGGTAGGGGTGCCATAAAGGAGAACAGTAAAGTAATTGTGATCGAACTAATGCTAAATACAGAGTTTTCTTGGTTGGAATGTCAACTGAGTGGCTGAAGGTACGTCTCAGTAGTCCAAGGGTTCTATAGGCTTTAGCTGATATATGGTTATAATGATTTTTCCAAGATAAATCAGTTGATAAAATGACACCAAGGTCACGGTGAGTACTACTAGTTTTGATTATAGTGTCGTCTATGAAGTAGGATGTGGGGAATTTTGTATTAAATGATAGATGTATAAACTTGCTGGTATTAAAAAATTAGTTCCAATCTCTAGACCAGTTTGCCATTGAATCAAGGTCATGTTGAAGTTGTATGGAGTCTAGATGTTCAAGAATTTGTTTATAGCATTTTGTGTCATCTGCAAAGGAGAGAGCATTAGAGGAACGGACAGATAAAAATAAGTCATTGATGTAGATAAGAAATAAAAGTGGTCCTAGAATACTCCCTTGAGGCACACCTGATAGGACTGGTAAGAAGGTGGAATATGAACCATTAAGGCGAACGCATTGCTGTCTGTTGTTGAGGTAAGATCTAAACCACCACCAAAGATTGCCAGTGATACTGAAATAAGAAAATGGCGCGATGTGGGTGAGACTGAGAGTTTGCTCAGTATCTCGACAGGACGAGTGGGTAGTTGAAGAGGAGTCGACAGGACGAGTAGGTAGTTGAAGAGGAGTGATTTCTACTCAAAATCTCATCCAGATGGCTGCCATGTAATGTATGGGTGTACAACTTCTTGCCAGCCGCGGAATGAGTCACCTGGTTTGTCACTGCCAGCACTTCGCCCAGTAAAAGAAGCCAAGAGAGACAAGCCAAGGAATGCTAATGATTATTTTATGAAGATTGAATTGCGATATAAGTGTGCTGGTTTAGAATGAAAGAAGGCACCTGCCTTACACGTGATAAATGCCAAATGTCAGCACACGTGATACTGTGCGTATAGAACCCACAATCATTTCTGTACAAAACGATGCGAATACTGTACTGTACTGTAAGGTAATTGGAGGTACTATACGTGTAGTATAGTTAGGCTGAGAAACTAGGTAACTACTCGTGTCATGCATTTTCAATAACATCTGTAAAATGTACGTAGCTACATGTGATATGATCGTCCAAAGATTGCATGAGAGTAATGAGTTGAGCTGGTCGGCTAGTTGGTTCAGCTCCAGATTATTGGTCTGGCTCATGCCTGACCAACCGGACTGTCTCCCCCGGCCTTGAGTTAATTCAACACTGCAAAACTTGACATTTCCTATAGTCACATTCCTGATGACGGAGTGTTAGTCATCAGTGAGTCATTTAAATGTAGCAGTTATTATCAATACAGCAAAACCATTTAGTTGTAAGCTTATGTCTGGTAAAAACATTGGCGACACTGGAGCATTGATAGTATCAAATCTTTTATACAATAACACAAATAGTAAGCCTTGATGTTTCTGACAATGACATTTCTGATGATGGGGTAGCAGCCATTAGTTATTGTCTTAAAAATAATACCACACTATATAGAGCAGCAGGTAATAACATCACTATTAAAGGAGCAAAGATCCTTCACAATGCTATACAATTAAAAAGAAATTATGCATTTACACTTGCATAATTGTAATTAATATCTCTACAGTATAGATATGTATACTATTAGGCATTCCAGTATCCGAGATTTTTTAATCAAAAAATTCTCCGTATATTCCCCAATAGAACCCTGGCACAAAATAACAACTCGCGTTTAACTTGGGATTGCTCCATGGTCCGAGCTCCAATGAGAAAATCGCTATGGGGTTTGCCCACACGCTGATCATCATGAAAATCTTAGTTTTGTCGTGCGCGTTACTTATAAGTAAGTTTTGTGTTGTTGTGTAATCTTTTCAAGCCTTGTAATGTATGTAGAATACTTTAAAACTTTTAAAAATGTACTGTCGAGTGTAAGCATATCAAAACTTGTGTAAGACAGCGTTGAAACCGGGTCGGGTCATCCGGGTCACATTTTCTCCGGGTCATCCGGGTCTGACCCGTATTGGATCACGTGAGAAACGAAATTGTTCGTTTGACGACGTGGAAACTTATAAACGCTATCGCGTAGCTCTTTCGTGAGCCACGCCCACTTATCGCAATACCAACATACGCTCAGCCACGCTCATTTGTTAGTAAGTGTAGTATGTAGCACGAAATTGAGGGTATCTATGGTGAGGGGTAGCTATTGTCAGTGGGTGAAGACCTTTTTTTTTTTGGTCTTCAACCTACAGGCTAGGCTGAAGTTGCAATATTTACTCAACACAAATCGAACGCTCAAAATGTAGACTCGTTCGCTCGCTCGAGACTAGCCGAAACACGTCTCGGCTTTAATTAATCCGGGTCACATCCGGGTCAGTGGGTCATCCGGGTCAGCAGTAGTGACCCGGTTTCAACGTTGGTGTAAGATATTCCGGATTTCCGAATGGGTTAACTTACGCCCGTTTCGTATAAAATAACACCGTCCTCTAAACAAGGCGCCATAACTTCCGCGTATTTTGGTTGACAGACACGAAGTTTGGTTTATCAGATTCCTTGATGAAAGGCGATTCGATTCATGTGTAAGTTCTTTGTGTAGTAACGAAGGGGAAGCTAGAAAGGAGCCTTGTACCGCGAAATTTACGTGTTCAGAATGCCCGTAAAAACACGTGTTTTTAAACATATTTCTATAAACTAACCTGTTTAACAATTTGTACGGTTAATGGAAACTTTTGATGTTTTTATGCCATTTCCCAGGGAGGATTGTTCCCTCGCTTTCTTCGAAGGTATGTCTGTTTCTGTGTTGCAAAACTCCTCTCAAACTGACCTTCAAGCCATTTTAGATGATTCACTTTTTAAACTGCTTGTAAGCAGTTCCACCATTCGTGATCAAGCACGTCTGCGTGCTTTATCACATTCTTCTGGCACCAGCAGTGGTTGGATTAAAGCACTTCCACAGCCTGCTTTGGGTCTAGCTATTCCTCCTCATGATTTTACTATAGCTTTACGTTTGTGGCTTGGCATTCCTTTGTTCCCTTCTTTACCACTCTGTACTTGTCTATCTGTCATTGACCAGTTTGGTGATCATCTGCTGGGGTGCTCTCATGGTCCCTTGAGGATCCAGCGTCATAATGCTTTAGTGTCTGTTGTACACCATGCCTTGCTCTAAGATCACCCTGGTGTTCTTAGGGAGCAAGGCATTCCATCTGACCGATCTCGTCCTGGCGACATATACCACCCTGACTTTCATCTTGGTCGTCCTGCCTATTTTGATCTCTCTGTCAGGAGTACCACTTAGTCTGCTGTCATATCTTCTGCTTCTTCTCAGGCTGGGGTGGCCGCTGCTGTTGGTGAGATAGCTAAGGACAACCAGTGTTGGGCAAGTTACTTTGTAAAAGTAACTAGTTACATATTACATATTACTTGCAACAGAACTATTTAGTTACAGTTACATATTACCCAGAAAATAAAGTAACTGTAATAATATTACATATTATATTACTTTGTGTCCACAGCCTTAAGCTGTCACGTGTGAAACTACCATCTTATCACGTGACATGATTGCGTTGTTGGACAATGTACAAATCTTGGTTATAAGTAAGAAGCTAGTGAATAAGCTTCATTCAATAGGCCTCGTTACTCCATTGTGGTTAGGCGTTACTCAGAGGATTACTAACGAGATTAGTAACTTCGTTACTTTTAGTAATAATATTACGTCATATTAGACTCGTTACAGTAATTATATTACTTAGGTAATGCGTTACGTTTGTAAGTAAAGTATCTTGCGTTATATTACCTGTTTTCATAGCGTATTTCGTTATATTACTTTGTTACCACAAAAGTAATAATATTACGTAACGCGTTACTTATGTAACGCGTTACTCCCAACACTGAGGACAACCAATACCAGGACATTGTAAATGATAATGGAGGAGATTTTATCCCTCTTGTATGTGAGACCTTTGGTGTTTGGTCACCATATGTCCTATCAATTTTAGGATCCATAGCTGACAGAACAACTGTTAGAAACGGTTTACCTCGAAAGTTTGCTAGGTGCCAACTTCTCCAGCAACTGTCTGTGACTTTGTGGAGGTACAATGCAAAAATGATACTCCGCCAGTATTCGCTTACTGCTGAGGACGAATTTCCTGACTTTGACATTGGTTAAGTTAAGTACGTATAGGTTTTTTAAATTTTTTTTTTTAAAGAAAGAAGAACCGGCCCAAGTTGGCACTCCCATCCACCACACTCTACTCTACGCTAAGATGTTCTATAAAATGGGTTTAGCCTTTTCCTACACCTACAGAGCTACTGAAACAGAACCTACAGAACACAGAATAGAAAAAAAGGAAATGGGGCTTAAACGGCCCCAAGACGCCCCTCCCCCAGTGCAAGGTCAACTGATGCTGGAACATGACCCTTAAAGGGATGACCAGAGGAGGAGCGAGAACCCCTTATGCACATGATGGCAGAGTGCAATAAGGAGAAGCCAAGACGGCAGCGAAGCCAGCTCATCACCCTACAGTACGGTGATTTCCACTTACAGGATAGGAGGAAGGCCAGGCGTTTGTAAGCCACAGTGGTGGAGGCACCCATGCCTCCAGAAGTTGAAAAAACAAGAGGACTAAAATTACCATGTTCCACCTCTCGCACTCTCTCCTCATACTGACGGCGCTTCGAAGTTTCATGCTGGCGATAGGGATTACAACGGTTTGAAGGGGCATAAGGGTTAAATATTCTAACATCAAAAAAAAGTAGGTTCAAACCGAGAACCCCAGAATCCAGAAACCTTGATGTCCAAGCGAGCACCGACATCTTGGTTAGCTGTACGTAGGGAGAGAGATTCACCACTCAAGGGCTGAAGGGGAGGTTCAGTAGATACATCATGACAAACCTCTGACATTAATTCTGCAGTAGTAAGTATATAGTTAGGTAATAAGTAGTAGTATGTTGTAGTTTTCAGTATGTACGTGTGCTATGATCATCAAAAAAAATTTCGATTTGTACGGTCGGAGTCTTATTAAGCATCCTTCGCTGCGTAGAATGATACCAAATTTAGCGAATTTGGTTGAGGATAACAACTTGAAAATTGGGATTTTCCCGGCGAGATAATTAAATTTTCCAATAGGTTAATGTATGGAGCGCGTATTATGTCATCATCAGCAGTAAATAACTGTCGCTATGGCGACATTTTCCCATTTGTACGGTCGGAATTGGATAGAGAGATTGAAGGGCTTTCTTTTATTGTATAGTGTGCTGTAGAAATTTTGTGAGTTAAAGGTTGTAAATTAGTGTTTTAGCGTGTAGTGTAAAATACATGTATTTTGTATTGGACAAAAAATGACATGGAATGATGAGATTTTATGACCAGCCTGTTTAACCAAGTTGAGGTTTCAAAAAGGATATTAAACAGATAATAGATTTATTTAATGCATAATTCTTAATTTTTAAAGGTTTAACCCAGTGTTTGAAAACTTTTAATGTTGACCATGCACCTGAAAATGCTTGATTTGACAAATCCCATACATATGTTTTGATATGGGTAGTCACTGGTGCTTACTTTAAAGTGCATAGTTACTTCGCTCGGGTTAGCGATTTTCAGCTCCAGAGCAATTATCTGATGGCTGTGTCATTAGCTCAAAAATGCAAACCACTTCAAAGTCAGCATAACAATGCCATAATTGAAACCACAACTCCACCTTAGGTATTGTTGCATCATTGTGGCACCTCCACTTTAGTTGTTTACCTTTATAAGTTGTTAACTTGATGTTTTTACTTACTTGAGATAGTCACTTGCCTTATGGGTATACACCATTGTATTGAGAAGTGTGCAGTAGGTGAAACATATTTGCTCAGCACAAAGCATACAAAGATCACTGAAATCCAATAAGATCTGAAGTTACTCTCATTACATGTACAAACCTGCAGCTAGTAGCAACTGCAGTATCAAGACAGTCCGGATTGCTAGATGGCTTCTGATTCAATTGTGCCATTTTCCCCTTTAAAATGTATGGGGCACCCCGGAGAAATAATGTGCCTTTTTTCAGTTTTTAAGCACTGTGTATGCCAAAGTAGCAAATTCCAATCCAACAAACTATATATTACTGAGATCGGCAATCAATACTCTATCTGTTGAGCATATAAAAAGTCCATTTTTCCAAAACTTAAAAATCGGACTGGAATGCCTAATACTATACATAGAATTATCTTAGTTACATTAATTATACTGCGACCACATAGGCGGCAGAAAGGGGGGGGGGGGGCAGAATGATCTTGGAGTGGGGCTGAAAACCGTGATAAAGATCGAGATACTCTAATAGAGCAGTCACTCTAATAAAGTAGTCAGTGTGTAGCGAGCTATGTAAGGATTTTTATGTAGTTTATCAGCTAGAAATGGTAGTTGGTGAGGTGGAAAGCTCTTGTCAGTTGGTTGTGACCTTTTTTTTTTGGTCTCACCTTACCAAACTATAGAAATAAGTCTGGGTCAGCCCAGCCCCCCTCATATCAACTACTTGCTCCGCCGCTGGTGAACCATGCATGTCTGTTAGTATAACCATTAACTTCATGCATGTAGCTTAATATTTTTATATGAAGTACCTTTTTATGTAGCTAGCTTTATTATGTTATGTTTGCATAATGTAGAATTTGAGTGTAATGTTATTAAGTATTTGAAGATTTTTTTATTGACAGTAATTTGCATTTAAAATAAATGAATTATACATACATTTGTGCAATGGTTATAGTGTAACTATACTACTAGCTATATGTAGGCATTCCAGACTGATCTTAAAATTTTGGAAAAACGGGCTTTTTATATGCTCAATAGATAGAGTATTGATTGCTGATCTCAGAAATATATAGTTTGTCGGGTTGGAATTAGCTACTTTGGCATGCACAGTGCTTAAAAACTGAAAAAAGGTACATTTTTTCTCCAGGGCTCCCCATACATTTTACAGGGGAAAATGGCACAATTGAATCAGGAAGCCATCTAGCAATCCGGACTATCTTGAAACTGCAGTTGCTTCTAGCTGCAAGTTTGTACATGTAATGAAAGTAACTTCAGGTCTTATTGGATCTCAGCGATCTTTGTATGCTTTGTGGTGAGCAAATATGTTTCACCTACTGCACACTTCTCAATACAATGGTGTATGCCCATAGGCAAGTGGCTATCTCAAGTTGGTAAAAACATCAAGTTAACAACTTATAAAGGTAAACAACTAAAGTGGAGGTGCCACAATGATGCAACAATACCTAAGGTGGAGTTGTGGTTTCAATTATGGCATTGTTATGATGACTTTGAAGTGGTTTATACTTTTGAGCTGATGACACAACCATCAGAAAATTGCTCTGGAGCTGAAAATCGCTAACCCGAGCGAAGTAACTACGCACTTTAAAGTAAACACCAGTGACTACCTTCCACCCGACCGTACGTTTTTTTAAGTTTTAAAGTATTCTACATACATTACAAGGCTTGAAAAGATTACAAAACAACACAAAACTTACTTATATGTAACGCGCACGATAAAACTAAGATTTTCATGATGATCAGCGTGTGTACAAACCCCACAGCGATTTTCACCCTCATTGGAGCTCGGACGACGGAGCAATCCCAAGTTAAACACGAGTTGTCATTTTGTGCCAGGGTTCTATTGGGGAATATACGGAGAATTTTTTTATTAAAAAATCTCGGATACTGGAATGCCTACTATATGGTGTATTTTATACATCTAATCATCAGCTTTAATTAATTTGTAGCTGTGAATTGCCAGTCAGACTCCTGTAAAATGACAACTAGCTATAAACATGTGACTGTTTTATTAGGGTGACTGCTGTATTAGAGTATCTCTAGTCAGCCTGCGAAGATGTGTGCTTGCCCCCAAAAAGGGGTGTGGTCATCGTAGTTTCGATTGATCATTAGACTAGAGTATCTCGAATCAGCCTACCAACTTGAAGTTGTGTGGTCACATAATACAGCTAGCGTAAAAGGAGCGTGGTCATCGTGGTCTCGATCGATAGATCGATAATACGTAGAATCATAGATACTACAGTATCTATGGTAGAATAAAGGTAGGCAAGGGCAGTCCATCCAGCCCGGGAAAAAAAATGGTAGAATAAAGAATGTGCGTGACCTTGTGACCTATCGTGGAGTACTGGTAGCTACCTCCGTACAGTTGGGGGCTGTACAGTAGCGTAGTCTAAGCGCCTTAAATAATTTTGTGGCGTCTATTAAGGTTACGGGTTACCCATTAAATAATTTTGTAGGCGCTTTGCTTATAGTTCTGTTTTAACCGTTTTGAACGGAAGAACACACTAAAATAACATGGTATATTAACGTACAAGAAATACCAAAAGCGACGATACACTCAACAAGGGATGCGCTTGTACAGAAATGCAGGCACTAAACAGCGAAACCGTTGAGTTGCTATTCATCAAAAAAAAGGTTTCATGGGCCAGACCATGATAATCAGCATTAATAAGCTATTACTTAGTGATTTCTAGGTCCTCACGAACGAATTGAGTTGTTATCCGATTGTAACAGCACTGTAGTGCACTCGCGGTATTTCCGTAGCAGAACTAATCGCCATTATCCTTGAAAGATACGATAATTAACCAGCTTCTAGTCAGTTTTCCCACAAAGTCTCCACGACAGGACCTAGACAATATAACCACCCATTGACACTGCCATAAAAAATTAGTGCTAATTGGCTTGACAGCTGCTATTTTTGATGAATAATAACCACATTAAGCAGTAGCGCTTAACGCCACATTGCGGGGGACTTAATTTACGCTTGACTACCTTCCGCAGTAAATTATTAACGCTCACTTTGTATGATTCCTCCGCTATTATCACGTGGCTATACAACGCTTTAAAGTTAACAACCTTCTCACTAACAACTGCTCGAGTTTCGTGCCAATATTGTACCAACCATTATCGCGCATCGAAAAATAATAACCTATTATTAAGCGCCTAACCCGTAACCTTAACGCCTCCGTTGGATGAAGATGAAGGTGAGCAGCCTGATTGAAGATAAAAGAAAAGACAAGGCGCACAGGGCGTACACTCGTCGGAACCCCAAAAGGCACATCCCACCGGTGATTATGATTATGATTATGATTATGATTACTGAAAACACAGTTACAAACTGATATGTTCAGGTAAGGAAAAAACATTACAAATCACATAGATGAGAGTCAGTTATAATTTATCTAAAATTACTTGTAGAGATTGGGATTCTATTGTGTCAGTTGGTAAATTGTTCCAATCGCGGATAGATTTGGGGTAATAGCTGAATTTATAATGATCTGTTCTAGCAAACGGAATCTCAAAATGGAAGGGGTGGTGGTGGCGGGTGGGATATGTGGTGTTGGTGAAATAATTTGGGACTGTTAAGACTGATGAGGAGTAAACAATGTTGTAGAATACTTTTAATCTAGTCACGTATCGTCGGTGTTGAAGTGATGGCCATTGTAGATCTGCTAACATAGATGTAACACTACTGTTATATCGGTAGTCTGACTTGACCCAACGAGCAGCACGTCGTTGTACCATTTCTATACTTTGTATCTCCTTCTGCAAGTAGGGGTCCCATACTGCCGATCCATACTCCAACAGTGGTCTCACTATACTGGTGTAGGCTAAACATTTAGTTTCTGCAGAACATCTATAAAGGTTACGTTTAACAAAGTTTAGCATCCTTGTTGCTTTAGAGATAACTTGATTGATATGAGGTGTAAAGGACATTTTTGAGTCTAAGAGAATTCCTAAATAAGGGTGTTGGGTAACTCGCTGCAAAAAGTAATTTCTGATAGTATAGTTGAAAGTAGAGGAGGATGTTAGTCTACTACAGGTAAGTACCACACACTTGGTGAGTTTGTTGTTGTGGCATAAAACGGTGACCGTGCACTGCTTCGTTTGGGCTCTAGGCTTGCGACTGTGGTCAGTGAGTGAGTGAGACGAAATTTCGAGTTTTGGCGATTTTTTAAAAATTCTATATCCAGTCGCCAGTAAGTGTTTTCTTGTTTTTTTAACGCTAAATTTGATGTTAGATGGGCTAATATTACTGTGAGTTCCGTAATGGTGATTTTCGTCGCGTAAGAAGTTTCTAGGCTGGTTTTTAAGGGCGATATTTTTGGCGGCGCGCTGCACATTGCAATAGTAGCTGCATGCATTTGATCAAGTGGTGCCACAATTCAGGGGCGGATCTAGGATTTTCAGAAGGGTGGTTGTAAGACTCATCGCTGGGGGCTGTGCCCCCAGATGCTGACAGGGTTTTATTAATTAAACTTCGATGTGTTATACAACTGCACATTGGTTATTTTATCTGATATACTGATGCTCACTATCATCCAATATTCTAGTGAAATAGCTAGCTATTCTTCATTCACAGAATTACAAGATGGTTTTATGGGTATGCATAAATTTTATTCAGTTTGAACTTATTTGCTTGGCAAATGTCAAGTTCTTAAAGTTGTTTATCACCACCCTGCTGCTGTGATACAATATCATTATTTTAATGAAATTGTCAGACAAGTTAGCTGCACATTTAAGTAGCTATGTTGATCTCTTTCTGAGTAGCTAGCTAACTGAAGTACCATCAGAGTCACCTTCTCAGTTCTGTAGTCTTGGAAGGTTTACTACTGATAAGAAATTTTCCTTAAAAATCATGTGTAAAACAATTAAGTGATGGGTATCAACTAGAAATGGCATTTTTCACTTGGATACGATTCTTAAGTTTTGCTACAAGAACAGTGATAGCACCAGTTAGCAGATGGGTACTGGTGAACAGTGGAGCAGGGGGCCAACTTTGGCAATGACGTTTAAACAGTGGAGATTAAAGTGTGTAGCTAGCAGATATTCATTGGGGTCTGGGGGCTTGCCTCCAAGAATAATTCGCATTTCAGAAACTGTGATAGAGCATTTACTATGTTTCTAAAGTAGTCACTTACAGTCTTCAAGATATTATACAAGTGACTGTTCTATTAGAGTGATTGACTGTACTATTAGAATAGCTGACTGCTCTATTAGAGTATCTCGACCTTTTCTTACAAGCATTGTCCTGTAAAAGTGGGAGACCATGCATGGCCGCCATGTTTCCACTCTATGATAATTTATGTGTTATATATTCTATGGGGTGCTACAGTGAAGAATCATGCAGTACAATATTAGCTAATGGATAGCTGCCAAATGGCTGGACAGCAGTTTGAAGTCAGCCCAACACCAAAGGGGTTTCTGGAAACCGCTCCTGCAATTAATTTTGAAATAAGGACTTAAACATTCCAACATCATGCATGCATTGGCCAAGTTTGAATATACGCTGCATCAATTTTTTGAACTAAGCTAGCTAGGTAATTAATGTCATGCATGGTGTTTAACCAAGAACATACATGCAGTATGCAAAATTAAGGATTTATAAACTAGCCAAATTAATGTGTATATTACCGTAATTTGCTTTTTTTTCATTGTAAAATAATTTTCACATGCAAAAAGCCTGTATTAAAATTTCTACATACACTCTAATAGAGCAGTCATTCACGTAAATCATACATTTTTTTTGCGTGAAAATAAAGTGAATTACGGTACACCTCTGAAATGTAGACATTACTGGTTCAGACAGATACTTGGTAAGAAGGGAATTTATGTTTAAAACTAGTGTTATTGTCTTAAGTCAAGGTATAGCCTTTTACACAAGTATAACATTTTTAATTTGTTTAATATATACAAAGTACATGGCTTTGAGAGTCAGAGAGAAATGTGGTTGGTTGTATACAGTTGACTGCCTCATCAGAGGAACTTAGTTATAGCAAAGTGTTTGAGTGACTCATTTGAATCATTTGCAGATATTCTGTTAGGGTAGCAATAGCAATGTTTTGGTATGACTAATCACCACTGCAATGCTTGCATCTGAAGGTAACCAATTTACTGACATTACATTACTGTGTGTTGATATTCTTATCAATGCAACAGTGTTCTTTTTTATGCGACTGTTATGTGTGTGAATTTGCATGCATAACATTAATAGTTTAAAACCCTTCAAGGACTAAATTAATTTTCAAGTATGGAGGAACACGTAACAATTAAGGAAGGCAATAGTCTTCTGTAAAATGAAGATGGATTATTGTTTGCCATTGACTTAATGATAATTTCATACCACAGCAAAAATAGTCTTCCAATACTACATATTGTAACCCTGTAATGGTCTTCTGTAAAATGAAGATGGATTATTGTTTGGCATTGACTTAATGATAATTTCATACCACAGCAAAAATAATCTTCCAATACTACATATTGTAACCCCGTCTTTATAACAAAACTCCCTATAATGAGACAAAACGAACCTCAATCTACAAATGACTCTAGTGTTATTCACTATTGAGTGCTGTGGCCTATTTTTGTTTGAGCCGAGGTAGAATTTGTGGACTATTGGTTCCAACAACAAAACATAGACGGAATAAATACAGTCAGTATTTGTGTATGAAATATGCTGTGTACACAACAATATCTTAACAGTTTGTTCTACACAAAACAGTACTTGTAATATGAAATGATGAACGGGCGATGTCATCTCCACTTCGTTATTTTTTTAGCACGAATTCATGAGGTAGTCACATGATCTTTGTATACAAATTGAATCGCCATCTCATGCTGACTGTAATGGCATTTAGTTTGATGCACTACAACGAAGTACCGATATGGCCAATCAAAGTAGCAGGTGTAGAGTAATGGCAGACAATAATGGAAGAGCTACTTTTTCTTGGAGGCCTAGCAGCAGAGATTCTCTTCAAACAAAGCAATACTTGGTGTAATTTTGTCAGGAATTTCATGGTATCGTGGTGTTAACGAACTCTTTCTATTATAATGGCTTATACCAGCCCATGTACATGCACCCAATATATTGGGCTTTGGTCCTCGAAGGGTTAAAGGTCTTTAATTTTTTTTTTTTTTTTACAAGTGAAATTATATAATTAGCTATGTTGTTTCGTGGTAATACATAGTTATACTGGAGATATTCAGCTAACTGAGGTTCCACTGTACAGTGATGAACTGCATCAAACTACAATGGTATTAGAGGCCTGCAAATAGAAACTGTGTTGTCAAAACACTAATTTTGAAGGAATTAGTAGTCAAATCAAAGATCATATCCCATTGGGATATCTATAATTTACAACTTGACTGTAATGGTTAAAAGCTTATGGTATACTGGCTATCATGAAAATTGCCTGTAATTAATTTTGTGTAGTGACTGGATTGGTGTTTCTTGTACTGTTTTTAGTTACACAAGCTACACCAAAAATTATATAGTTTTATTAAGGTTACGGGACACTGTAAACCCACACATACACTATCAATCATTTTTCATGACATAGGGTTTTGATTAGTGCTGAAACGATTATTCGGTTATTTGACTATTTGGTCAGTATGACACTATTCAATTCGTTAACACACTATTCGAATAATCTTTAGCACTTTGTACACTGTATTCAGATGGAAGGCCAGCCTTGAAACTTAAGAATGTAAACAAAGTGATGTATCTATGCTGTAAAAATTCTATTTTAGAAAAGACTGTTAGAAATACTGCTTAGGCTGCATGCTCCCTAACAAAAGGTTTCAGTACTTATTCAATAGAAGTATAAACTTAAAGAATGATCAAATATTTGGTCGTTTTGTTCACAACTCTTCGAATAGTAAAAATTGCTATTTGTTTCAGCACTAGTTTTGATTTTTCTTAATCCATTGTTATCAAATATTTATGCATTCTTAACTTCTCATTAATCGACATGGAATTCAAATGTTGTTATGGAAACATGCAGTGTCCCCATGCCAATTAGTGAAAACTGTGAACCAAAAATCAGACCTATGAAGAACTAACTAACAATTCTAAGGTTTGGAGAACATCACTGTGATGGACTGACAAGAGGATTTATGAATAATGTGTATAGTTGCTGAAATATGGCAACAATATGGCCTAAAGCAAGACACTGTGGTCACAAAATTAATTTTTAAAGTCATATCTAACAAATGGCTCTGTCAAGCCCTAGACAAGAAGCCAAACTAGTAATCTGTTTATACAAAACGTTAACAACCTGTTCAACAATCCTGATTTTTGGTTCAGGAAAATATTGCCATTAGTCAGCAAAACTACGCATGCGCTTACAGGTGTGCTAGTTGCTAAGTGTGTTGTGTCTATGTTGTCTTGTACTGTAACAGAAATCTATCGAAACTCCTCCCCCCCCCCCCCAAGACAACCATTGAATGGAATTCCTTACCCTATCCTGATCTTCATGAGGTTGACAAAGACACATTTAGGTCGTACTTATTTATTTAATAATGTAATTGTACATTAGCGTTACCCCTAAGGGTTTTGTTAATCAATAAATAAATAAATGTGTGTTTTCTTGTACCTTGTAACTGTCCAGTCAGCACACTATTATTCTCCCAACAATTTCAGCCTGTTACCAGCTGATACACAACACAACACCAAGCCCGCCTGAATTAAGTAATAAAATTTTTGTTTGACAGTTACTCACTATCCCGTAACCTTAAAATTTTATTTAAAATATTGCAAATGCATTGTATTAATACCTGAACACCAGGTGGTCCCCAGCAATTCAAATAACTAAGAGTTCAAGTACACATATCTCAGTTCTACTAATCCCAAACAAAAATACATATGGCAAGCTGTAGCAACATCAAATGTATAAAACCAATACTGTACATGCATATACATGCACACTGCCATAACTAGGCAATTCTGTATATAAAAATTTTATTGCATAAACATTCCATTTCATTAACAGATACATACATACCATGTATATACAGTGTAGTTCATATGAGTCAGTGTATATAACCACATACAATAACACAATCACTACATCATGGTTGCCTCAACAACCACTATCAGTTACTGGTACAAATTTTCAATATATTTTCATGATTCTCCATTACAGCTGCATGACGATTATGAAACTAAAAATGAAATACACGCACAAATTATATGTGTAGTGGTGGTGCAAGCACATGTGTACATATGTAAGGCCTATAATATTATGTGGCTGAAGTAATTAATTATAGGTAGCCAAGCCCACATCGTCTGAGAGGCTCTAAATGGCGTAGAAACCAATATCAACCCATTTTAAGTGATTTAGAAAATTTCCTAGGTTAAGAAAGAGTGAGAGAAAGTGGCAAAATGTGCGTCATGGTGCTAGCATTGGGAATAATCCTTAAGTTGAGTTGAGTCGAGTCATATCAGTGCCACTGCACTGGCGTGACATTCATAACCATTGCATGACTAATCAAGTGGCTACTATGCCGGGCTTGTCTTGGAAAGTAAGCTATTACTGTAAGAAGCAAATTGTGAGTGCTAGCATCAAGATTTATCCTTTGAGTTTGCTGTGTCAGTGCCACACCATGCCAGACATTATTGGTATTGAATGCCTAACTGACCCATATACACACACCACTTAGTTTTCTAATATACTCCATGCCTCAATGCACCATATAACAAATATGCAAAACATAATATTATGTGGGAGATTTAACCAACTAATGTGCGTTGCTTTAATTCACAAGATACACTTAATTAGGTCATGTTAGCAGACATGATTACTATTATTATATACTGTATAACGGGAATGATTCATGGGAGAAAACATTCACGAATTTTGCAATTTTAGGTGCATTCGTGAATGTTTTCTTGCAAAAATTTTTCATGATTCAGTTGATGTAGCATTCATGTAAGGAGTGCATAAGCAGGTAGCTACTCACCTTGCTATTCGCTAAATGGTCTGGCGTGGTCTCCCTTTGCCTTCCTCTTTTTGCAAAGGGGCGACTGCGCCAGACTATACTTGCTAAACTGCTATATATACATGATGGCATAGTCAGTGAGGCGCAGGACCGTGGCATGTGATTCGAACAGAGATGCAAACTTCAGTGACAGTGGAAAAATCAGTGCTACTAAGTGGGGCAAATATAATTGCAGCCCAGCGATTCACTGCACCGGAATGGCGTGTCTTAGCCTCAATTATAGGCATGACTATCGTCCACACTTCTCTACCGAAACAGCAATCATGCATGGCTACTAGTATGCGTAATACATGTCAGAGTCAGCCACACAGTGGAGCGTTCCCTAGCTATCCATAAAAAAGCATTAATTTGTTGTGGGTGTGTGCCCAATTATTCATTACTTTATGCAATAAATCGCGAACATTTTCTTGCGAATGAGGAAATAGTTGATCATTCGCGAATGTTTTCTTCCGTGAATTATTCCCGTTATACGGTATTATTGTGAGAAATTTAACCCCTTTGTCAACATTGTTGAACAAAGAGATCACTAATTCAAAAGTAGAGTCAAAGCCAGTTATATGGATACAACGTGTACTGAAATCAAGTAATCAAATATCTCAAAATATCATCATAGACTGGATTTAGCAATATGGGAACAAAAGTCTAAACTGAGATATCACCGGCATGAAGTTGCTGCACTATCAGGCTAACAACTTCCACGTCAAACCTTCCTTCAACTTGTCGGGTCTGCTTTTGGTAGAAGGTTCTCTGACAGCCTACAGGGTGTACATAACCACGCCAGGCATCTACAAAGATCTGTGAACATCAGGGATGTGTTGTAGAGGGTTCACACACTCTGGACAGATAAGCAAGGAGCTGAATGTCTGTTTTGAGATTTCATCCTATTCCCTGCCTTTGACAGGCTGTTTTATGGTCCAGTGCTTTCAATTACCATTTTGTAATCTATCCCTTGCCTACCCCACACCCCTTATTGAGGACTCATGATACAGTGAAAAAACCTATCTAAATTAGCAGAAAACTCTACAAGGATTACCTTGGCCACCAGATACTATTAGAAGTTATGATCCATACACGTAGCTGCCAGAACTGGTGAGTTACAATGCTTTAAAATACTTCTTTTTCTGTAATCTACCATGCACTTGTATTTTCCAAAATTCAGTCGCATAATAAAAATTGTATGAGTACTATAATGGGATAACTGTTACGTTACAGTGTTTAACCGCTCTACCCATTAAAAATCTGAGTGCTTAACTTGCAACCTCACGTGATGCATTAAATAAAAACAAAATCACTAATATTCTAGTCTCGTGCCCAGACCACACCCACTAGGGCCTGGTGACTTGCACTACATCAGGCCCTCCACCATATAGTTTATACGTGTGTATCCATGGTTTCAGTTGGCTATCTTCATCAGTCTAGCCTATCGAATTACGTTGAAGTTGAATCAGACCATCTGATTGGCCAGAAAAGAAAAATGGTGTTGGGCCCAAAACTCAGCATTTGTCCCCAGACCCTACATAACACAGTGGGTGGGATCTGGGCACAAGACTACTAATATTTTAGCAAACAGCCATGGAAAATAATCATTGTGTTGATCATTAGTGTAGTGCCAAACACCATATATTGTGGTGGTAGAATCTGACATGTACTACTATAAATGTACCCAAGACTAACTATTTATGTACCTGCACTCAAATAAATGCCAGGTCAGAAATGAAAGCCAGGAGGTGTTACCTTAATACAAAGTCTTGTACGAGATTACAATAGCTTAATTTTGTAGTCTTACCACATGTACAACTAATGAAACTTGTGACTTGTCGAATTGACAACAACTGCAACTGCTACAAAGATAAACAAGATTTTTCAGCTGGTTTATTAGTGGAGATCAGAGATCTGGGTTTTTCTGGCCAAAAATATTACCCAAAAACCAGCTTCACAATACCATCCTGGCACCTTGGCAGTACTGGTTAAGTATAACCAGTGTTGGGAGTAACGCGCTACTTATGTAACGCGTTACGTAATATTATTACTTTTTTGGTACCTAGTAATATAACGAAATATGCTATAAAAACAGGTAATATAACTCAAGTTACTTTACTTACAAATGTAACGCGTTACCTAAGTAATATAGTTACTGTAACGAGTCTAATATTACGTAATATTATTACTACAAGTAATGAAGTTACTAATCTCGTTAGTAATCCACTGAGTAACGCCTAGCCACAACGAAGTATTGAAGCCTACTGAATGAAGCTTATTCACCAGCTTCTTACTTATAACCAAGATTTGCACATTGCCCAACAACGAAATCATGTCACGTGATAAGGTGGTAGTTTCACACGTGACAGCTTAAGGCTGTGGACACAAAGTAATATAATATGTAATATTATTATAGTTACTTTATTTTATGGGTAATATGTAACTGTAACTAAATAGTTCAGTTGCAAGTAATATGTAATATGTAACTAGTTACTTTTAAAATGTAACTTGCCCAACACTGAGTATAACCAAACCCAAAAGTGCCTACAGCATGACCCTAAATGCTTCCAATAGGTAACTATACAATTTG
Organism: Dysidea avara; assembly: GCF_963678975.1. Taxonomy (NCBI): domain Eukaryota; kingdom Metazoa; phylum Porifera; class Demospongiae; order Dictyoceratida; family Dysideidae; genus Dysidea; species Dysidea avara. Next base: position 9,236,647 of record NC_089274.1, read on the forward strand.
GAATTTTCTACTGACTGCCTGTCTGATGCCTTCAGACAAGCGTAACTTGATAATAGCTAAGACTACAGGCGTGACTTTTTTAATGTTCAACTTTGCTTTGTCTCTAGATGTGCCTTTTGGCATACTGCAGTACATAAAATACATACATCATGGATTTGTCCTCCTCTGTGTCGCAGTTTTTTGCTGACAGTCCAAGGTGTCAGATTCACAGTAGCACGATGCATGGCTTCCCATTTGTAAATGGGAATCGTTCATATTTTCCATGGTGACTGGATTGATTGCAGAGGCATCTTTGTTTGTAATACTGTGTAACGGGCTGAAAATATATGAAAGTGAAGCATAATAGCCACTTCCCTTTTAAGCCAGTAATTGATAGTTGGAGCATACAGATCATCTGCATATTCCGTGGTGGCTGGATTGATAGCAGAGGTGCTTCTCCTGCTGTTCTTTGTTTGTATTGTGTAACAAGCTGAACATAGCTGAAAGCAAAGCATAATGGCCACTTCATTTTCAGTCAATAATTGATAACTGGGATGTGCATTCAGACGAAAACATTAACTCTGGCACCATCCTTTCTTTTGATATGGTATGACGGTAAACAAAAAAGTACAAGGAAAATTAGGAATTTATGTTTGATTAAGAATCATAGGATAAGTGGGAAACAAGGGAGGTCGCCTACACCTGCAGACATACACTAGTGAACATTCAATCACCAATTCAGTGATGGGTATAGACTGAATTAGGGATTAAATGTTCACTAATATATCTGCAGGTGTAGGCGACTTCCCTTGTTTCCCTACTTTTTTTCTATGATCCCTAATCGAACTTGAAATTCCTTACATAATAAATAAATGCCCAAAGCGTATGAAATTGATGCACAAAACCATAACTAAACTTGCACACAGTACTTTAAGGTGGCACTGAACCAACTAAGGGCAGTCTTACAAAGTTGACAGCATGTTTGTGGTAATGCCCAAACAAAAGCGGAAATCCAGACCACAGCGAAGCATCTCAATGGACTAACAGAACAAGCTCTGTTAGATTGCCCAGCTACTGTTGTTGACAGGCTAACATTACTCACGCTTATCACAACTTTGGGTTAATTCACTGGCGAACAGCACGCCATCATGTGATTACTGTTACATGGAGTGCACACTGACTAGCCTCATGGCTTCCTTTCTTGCTAAATAAATTCAAAATTATGCACACGAACCATAAAAATTTGGTATAAAAATTGAGCATTTTTACAATTCGGCCTTGATGGAGTTGTTGGTCAATGTTGTAGTTCACAGGTGTGCGTTTTCACAACTTTCTATGTTGTTGTCAGTAAAAAGGAAAGCACAGAATTGTTATACAAGTTCAGAAATGGTTGGAACCTAAGTGGCTTAGCGCTAGGTTGTTCGTTGGCCGAAAAATAGCTTGAAACTTAAGAGTTATATAAGTGTAAATGTAGGAGTGTTATTTCACCAAACTTTGTATGCTAAACTAAAATATCACAGGCTATCGCAACAGCTTTTTAGGCATAGATTCTAAGTTGTACACTAGAAAGTTTTGGGCCACCCTAAAATAGCTCATAAATGCATGGGTTGCCGAAAAAATTGTTATTGTGTGGCTCTACTTAATCGGTTCAGCGCCACCTTAATACTAAATAACAACTATTTTATTAGAATATTCAACAGTCTAAATAGAAGAGTCATACTTAGAAATAATAGATTAATGTTATTCTGAATCACTGCGGTAGTAGTAACTAGGGTTCCACTTAGTGTTGCACCGATATCCAAATTAGCCGATTATTCCGATAACCAATATTAAGCAACAGAATTAGCCGATACCGATAACCGATCCGATATACACTAATAACACTAACACTCATCCTCATCATTATTAAATGGCTCATATTAGTGACATAACCATTGATATACAGCTCATTCTAGGCTAAAATGTAAAGTTAGATGTATACCACAAGTAAAAGTTACTCATGGTAAACAGGTTTTAAGTACATTTTACTACTGCTATACAGTTGAGACAAGTGGCTGGCACTACATAGAAACCTAAAAACCTCAGTTTATTGTTGGGCATGGCCTAAACCCTGACAGTTTATTATGGGCATGGCTTGTAGTCACCGCTAAACTATTAACACATAACTTAATTAAAATGCCAAATAACTTATATCTAGCCTCCCCCACATCATTATACTACACAGCGCAGTGGAGATTAACATCGGCCTTGATTTAATCAAAACCGATTAATCGGCTAGTAGCCAATATCGGCCCGATACCGATTATTGAACCGATTATCGGTGCAACACTAGTTCCACTGATACCTAAAAATATCTACTGATCCAATGCTGATACCTAGCAGTAAAATTTACCGATACAGATACCGATGCCGATATAATTGCCATACAATTTACACACCTCTCAAATTAGCTATGTGTGACTGCTCTATTAGAATATTTTATTGTGCAGTGACTGTTCTATTAGAGTATTTCAATATTTTTCATGCAAACATAGTAAGTAGCAGTTGTTCAATGTTTAACAAAGCAATTCCTGCACCTTTTATGCTAGAATAATGCTCAACGCTATTTCCAGCCTGCTCAATGCTATTTCCAGCCTGCTATACCCCAAGTTTTGCTAGCATAGCATTTATGGTGATGACAATTGGTGTGAGTGGCTATTAATTGGTAATATAACACTTTCACACCTCAGATCAAAGGAGCCACCCAGGCTACATTTTGTATGCAGCCCAGCCAGCCGGGCTACATATGAAGTGATTATATAGACGTTGACGCTGAAATCGACTGTGGGGATCAATTAATACCCATGTGATTAGGATGCACGACTTGGATTTCGCCATGAAAACCACTCAGACGGAGAGCATTTTGTTATCCTTACCATCCTACGAGTTGAAAAGCATTGGGCTAAGGTGACAACTAGCACTATAGCCTATTAATTCGATCATTTCCACATGTTTTCGAATAGGACATCACAAAGCTACCAGTCTGCACAGAGTAACCACTCTACAAGCAAGCTTACCTGTCTAGGCCTTCAGTGAACTGCGTAGTTTTCACATAAACAATTCAATAGCACTGATTAAAACATTAAACTGGCGTAATGGAAATTCTCTGTGATATCTCTAGGATATGTCTGTTTATCATAACCAAACATAACCAGAATGTCCTAGGTGCTGAGACATAATCGAAAATTTTATGTGTGCATACAAGATACATCCAGTGGCTGCACTCGTATTGGCTTGGGTGATTGATCGCCCCCTAATAAGTGTTACATATTAGCTGTAACATGGGGCATTCAGGCTTTGTCTGATATGTATGCCCTCATGCCTGTCTTACAACTATAACTTGGACTAAAGAACCGATACTGATCAATACCAAAACGCTGCTCCAATTCGATACCAATCCGATTATTGGTGGAACTCTAGTAGTAACACATTCTCCCTCCCCATTACATCATGTATAAATACCGTAAGGCAAGAAATTTTTGTGGATTCTGCAGACATTTTATCAGTGAAATTTAATATTTTACAACTCAAGTACAAACTGTATGAAGATCAATGTCTTAACCACGAAATTTTGATCCAAGAAAAGTACTAATAGATATTGGCAATTCACAAAATTTCTTGCCCCCCCCCCCTATATGGTGCGTGTGTGGATAAAAGGCTGCAGCAGTTATGGCTGCCAGTGTTACAAATCAGCTATATACAAATGGCTGTTACACTGCTAACAAGAGTTAATAATAAGAGAGGAGAGTGTCTAACGCTGTATAGTCCTGTAATAGATGATTGCGCAGAAGTTAAACGGCTTCTTTTCCGTGTAGCACATAGACTTCTAGTATTTGTTCGTTTCCTTACCGCAATTAGTTTAGCTGCACCATGACGAATCCTCGAGAATATTCAAAGACTGAACTAAAGACTGAGCTGATATGTACAGGGAACAGTGCTCCTTCAATTGAAGAATGCTCAAAGGTAGGGTAACATGGCGATGCAGTGAAATTCGAAGCGATACTCTGCCTTCAGTTCAGTGTTATTGATTTCTCAGACACGCTCCCCCAGAGTTATCTTCGAGGTTAACAGCCATACTTCTTTACACAACAGAGCGATGCTCTTCGTGGTGAACTTGAACATCGAGTTGAACGCACACCCTTGTGTCTGGAATAGCCTTTGTGGTTAAATGCAAAAATATACTAGCCAGTCTGTACGTTACACGGAAAGGAAGCCATTTAACTTCTGCGCAATCATCTATTACAGGGCTACATGGCATTAGACACTCTCCTCTCTCATTATTAACTCTTGCTGCTAAGCATATAGGCCACACAGTCTGTGGCCACTAATTATTTCAAAGGTATCAAAGAAACCATATGCTGCCCCACCACAGAAAGTCACAACACAAACTATGAATTGCCAATACATTAAAATATATCTGAAACACTTTATTTGCTCAGAATGGGAAGCAGTACAATGGTTGGGCTGAATTCACAAAACTACCAATGTATTAGCAAACCACCAAGACAGTATCATCGTTCCATGGACACAGTTCTCACAAATAGCCAATGTTTGAACAGCCTTAGTCAGAGCTTTCAATCTTTTACTTCCAAGTTACAAATGGACTCCTTTGATCCTCACATGCCTCGTAATCCAAAACAGTAATAACACACCCATTTGGTTTGTATCACACTCATTCAGTTTGCATCAGATTTGAGGACACTATGGCCCTCACAGGCATCATGTGTACATATCATAATTACGGTGCAAACTTACAGCCACACTGATTTTTTCGGTTGCTTCATCTTGTTCTTTACAAAGACTGTTATATTCTTCTCTTTTGTTTTCCACCTGTAATGAATAAGTTACAGCTGTATAAATGTTTATGTGCACACAAAGCCAAGCATACTGCGCAAAGTTTTAAGAACTTTAATATGGCATTAACATGCACACATGGACTCTTGTAAGTATCAAGTCTAAGCCTTTCTGTGTGTGTGTGTGTGTGTGTGTGTGTGTGTGTGTGTGTGTGTGTGTGTGTGTGTGTGTGTGTGTGTGTGTGTGTGTGTGTGTGTGTGTGTGTGTGTGTGTGTGTATTGAAAAGGACTACAAAAGTACCATAGACTACTAGTTATTGCAATAGTTACGTATATATATTTGGTACCCTTTGTGCTTATATACATGTAATTCAAATCATTTGTGGTGGAAAACTATTATAGTTTGACTACAATACAAAAATTTACAGGATAATGTCCATACACATACATCTAAAAATTCCTACTTTCTCTTGTAGAACACGCAAAGCTTTTTGTTCTTTGTCCTTTTTTTCAAACACTTCTGCTTCCTCCAATGTCAGCAACTGTAAGTCTCTAGAGTACAGGTGTAAAAAAAAGCAACAAGTAATTAGACAACTTTTCCCTTCAAGGTACTTGGATTGTACAGCTGAACTTGCTGTCAAGTGTTTGCATAACTGAAGTGTGCATTAGTAAGGAACACTGCATACACAAACCCACCTTGATAAATCTTTATTAGATTCTCCCTTGTTTTCTTTCAGCTGTTGGTTGTACTCAGCTTGTTGAATTCGTTGTTCCAAACTCTTTAACTTTCTTTCCAGATTCTAATGGCAAGTACAATTTATACATGTACACTGCACATATACATATAGCAATCATAGTAAAACGTATATTTGTTAGTGACATACGTACATGTGGAAAGCACATGTCTACAACACTGCAATGTACTATAAAGTGGTATGAATCAACACTGATAACCCTCCAACCGTCACAATTGCCATATAGCAGATCGATATAATCAAACAGTACAGTAGTACTGTTTAAGTAGGGGTTGCCCCTTCTTGTTGGTTTAGAGAGGCTAACTTGACGTACTTTAATACAGCAGTCACCCTAACAGAACAGTCACATGTGTATAGCTGTATGCTATAACAAGAACTGAACAAACTAAAAATTTTGGGATCCAAGTGATAAAAGTAGTGAAACAAGAGATGAATGATGGCATTACAACATAGCTCAGTGGGGAAATTCCTACTTGGCATTGAACAAAATAATTGTTATAACATACCAATACAGGAATTTTCTCACAGAGCTATGCAGTAATACCATCATTCATCTCTTGTTTCACTACTTTTTATTGCTTGGATCCCTACCTCATTTTTAAATTAATAATTTTAAAGTATACTATAATTTACGTGCTGAGTACAATTTTGATTTCATCATAGCTTTTTTGTGTTTAATGATAATAATGCAGTAGTGCGCTTACCCTGAAGATTCTTATGCCCACAGGGTCCCGGGTACTGGATCCCTTGCAAATGATTGTGTGAGAGTTACAAAATGTATCATCTTGAAACAAGACTAGTTCGTTAGTTGTTCGAGTTGTTAAAAAGTAATGAAAGAAGACAATCTGTAACACTGGGGACAGTTACAAGTTACTTTTTGAAGACACAGCATGATGCATTTCTTTATGCATGCACATTGGGTATGACAGTGGAAAACTCGAAAAAAAAACAACTGGACATGGTGAAATGCTTTATGAGTTAACAGTGTTAGCAGTAGTATGTGATATACTCTCAGCTGTGTTTGGTAGAGATAGGATTGCTTTTACAACCTGTATTTTGTCGTTCTTGTGATTTTATTATTTAATAATAATCTCATGGTTAACGCTGTGCAAACAAAAAACATTTCGGTCGAGTTCCTTAGTCCATAGGGAGCATTTTGAAATATAGTGAATATCTGTACAGGTTGTCCCATTTTGGTCCATGGTATATTCCACTGGAAAACCTGATGGTTAGAGGGCTCATTAACCATAATTGTACAAATTATATTTCCAAGCCACAGTAGATAAACAAGTTTGTTGTACAAAGTGATGAAACACTTCATAATGTACTCATCCCTATTAAGCCTTGTTTCCACTGCATTATCCTTTTTAACTACTATCACCTTTGTACTAGTGATGGGTGATGTTGATATTTTGCTATACGATTATTGTCATGAACAAATATCACTATTATCACGAATATCATGTCCACTCAACTCTTGTAATGAAGAACACTAAACACGTCAATTAATTGGTAAAATTATGTTGAAATTTTACCAATTTATATTTCTCTTATATCACAATTATTACACGATAATTGCCAATTTCAATTACCACTGGTCAATGAAAAGTATGATGTTGATTATTGTCAATAAAATAATTGCGATTATCACAATAATTGAATAATTTCCCATCCGTATGTTTATTCCTTTATTCACATGCATGATGCATCCCATACATAACTCCACCTTTTCAAACACATTTTCTGCAACAACTTTAACATAAGGACCTACCTGAACTTTAAACAGGCTGTAGGACCAGATGTCCTACAGACCTTCAGCACTTGTGCTGTAAAGCCTTAATAATAATAACCACATTAATAAGTGGTGACTAAAAGTACTAATGATATCCACATAAGACTCAAATCTCAATTATGGTCCAAAAGATACGAGTCCTACCAAAACAAACCCTCTTCTGAGTGACTGATTCACATGACATTACAGTGCATGTATATACACTAGGAATGAAAGCATTTGCACGAAAGCTACTAAAGCGTTGAAGCTTTGTTGATTATGTCATGCGAGTAATTAATGATCATAACTGATGGTACGTATGTATGGTCTCACACTTTGTTGCAGCTGTAGTATAGGCTCTACAATATCCATGATTACAAAGCTTTGGAGGAATAAAACTACAGTACCTTCAAAACCTTCAAAGGTTCTCAGGCTTTCAAAGCTTTGTCCCAGCCCTAGTATACACAACTAACCTGTGTGCTAGCGATAGTGTCTTTGTATACTCTTCTCTTGTCTGCTACACTTGTTTCAAGTTCTTCAACCTTATGTGCTTTAGTGCTATAGTAAATCACAACAACATATCATATAGTACTGTATGTAACACTTTCCCATAAAAATATTGACCGGAAACCACCTTCACAATACCTTCATGGTTGAACTATGTTCTTCCTGTTACACAGCTCCACTTATGGTAATCGATATGTGCATTTCAAATTCCACTGATGATACTTTAAGGGTTTGTTATATCTAACAGGAAATGACCACATTACTCAATAGCCCATTTTCACACAAGGGCTGAGGAATGTGGTGGTTAATAATTACGATTGTGCAACATCCGGTGTCCTTTAAAATGTATTGAATGCTATGGGAGTGAGGTAAGAAATCTTCACAGGAGCCTAAACTGTACCATTTATTCTTATTGTGACAACGAAATTATAATCTTCAGGTTGTTAGCACCACGATGGTATATAGTTTGTGAAGATTCGCTGCGCGGAAAGAAGCGACTTTAGCATGGCAGAAGACTCTAGAGACTTTGTTTTCAGCACCTAGAAAGTCTACTTAGTGAGATAAACTTTGTTACTACATTCCTACAAGGCTTGGAACAACGCTATGCAAAATTTTCTCGCAGAAATCGGCGATCTTTCATCGCTGTGATTCTATCAATACTAGGCAATTATTTCACCAGTTACAGTAGGTTTAGTGGCCATGTTTTGTTGCCTCTATACTTATAAAAGTAAAAATACCTCACTTTAGGAAAAATGCAACCTTTAAAACATAAGATATCACTACCATCTGACACAAGATCGCTGATTTCTTGATCACAACACAGTATATCTTTCCAATTTTCACGTCATCGTTGTAGTATAGTGGCTGCTATAAAAGTACGTTCTTATAATAAGAACAAATGGTATGGTTTCGTGAAGTGTAAATATCTTAGTCCCATAGTCTTCAATACATTTTAAGGCTTCCCAAAGGACAACGGATGTTGTACAATGTGCAATAAATTAGTATTCATTACCATACCATGAATACTTTAGCTTGCGTGGAAATGGACTATTAGAATAGGGCTTGTATTTTGTCAATTATAGCTTTATCCGCCTGACACTATTCTTTCCTTTGATGTGGTGTTATACAAGTTCACTGATGATGAAAATGTCAACAAACAAGTATAAGAATTATACAAGCTGGCAGGGAACATTAGAATAAACAAGTGGGAGGAGGCCATACTTTTACATACTGGTTCATTGTTAATTAGTTATAAATGAGGTAAATGCTATCCATCAGAAATCAACAGTGCCAGATTCCAAGAAATTACAAATCAGATGTCCAAAAAGTTGGAGGCACTAGAGATCAAGCTAGAGTCCACTACTAAGCCCCCAAGGCTCTACCCATCCCAACCCCCCAGGCATCAACCACCCCCCAACAGTGATGTCAGGACATGCTGGTTACATGGAGAAGTTGGGCATCTGCACCAGCAATGTTCTTTAAATGACAACAGGCCAGTCCGAATGGTGGGTGGCTGCCCAAGACCATAGATGATTCCCACCAGCAGACTGAGGTTAGCTTTGCACCACTATCTATAAATACTATATATTGTGTGTTAATGGATTAGTTAATAGTGTACCAACTAAACTTCTCGTTGACTCTGGTGCTGCCATTACTGTTATACATCACAACATTGTAAGGTACTCCAATCACTAAGCAAAGTGCTTTAGCAGTGAGTGCCAATGATGGCCCAATAGACATTGCTTGACAAATAGTTGCTACTGTACATGTGACTCTAGGAAATTTTGCTGTTGACCACAGCTTCATAGTTGTTAACGACCTTACTGTGGACTGCTTGCTAGGTGCCGACTTCTTGCAGCACCATGCTGCCATATTGGACTGTAGGCGTAACACCTTAATGGTTGGTAGGGAATCACAAGTATTCACTCCACTTGCTCTTAAACACCAATGTGCACCTCTGATTTGTTAACTTGTAACAGGGATGTTGGACATGCCTGAAGTGACCTGCTCTGCAATTTTAATAGAACCAGTGGTTTCTTTACCTGATAACTTACACGTGTTGCGTGTTCTCTGAATTTGGCACATCATAATCAGGTAGAAATACAGGTTACGAACATCAGTCCATCACCCATCACAGCGTACCAACTAGTACCAGAGGACCATGTCTTTTTCGTCTCAGATGGCAAAAAGCAAACTGATACTTCAGCTGTCTGTTTCGATAACCTCCAGCTCCCAGAGTTAAACTATTTACTAAATACTGTGATGTATTTGCTTCTGCTGAGGATCCTACGTCAGTGGTTAAGCATACCATCCATACTCACTACAGGATTACTGGTCATCACTGGTTGTAATGGTTAGAAAGAAGGATGGCTCATGACATTTTTTGTATAGATTATAGAAAACTCAACTCAGTGACCCACCATAATATGTACCCGCTTCCTCGAATTGATACTACCTGTGATTTGTAGGCAGAATGTTGGTACTTTCCACCTTAGACTTAGCCTCTGGTTGCTGTGGAAGAGTCAGATATTGCCTTTTTGACTCCTAGGATCATTTTGAATGTGATACTATTCGACCTCCCTAGTGGGTCTGCCACTTTCCAGAGGTTAATTGAATGCATCTCATCCGGCTTGACTTACTGTATAGCGGAAAATTTCCGGAGGGTGTAATTTTCGGATATTTCGGAAAACTAAATTATTTCCGAAAATAAGTTTTCTGAAATTATTTATTCATACGTAGTCTACATTTAGGTAAAAATCGTGAGTTGACATAGCGCTCCTCAAGTACTTCAAGGTATGTAAACAGAGCGGCGATACCAGTATTTCTTATTATACGGTCCGCTGGCACTAGTTCTGCACTTGCTGTTGCCAATTCAAGCCGTCACCAGAATGATGGAGATACGCCAGTGGAAACCACGTGGTGAATATCGGGTGTAGCTACACAGGAAAAGAAAAGGCGGAACTGAATAGCGAATAGAGCAGCTGTTTATGGGATTAGTGTCACTATTAGGCATTACGTGAAGTACATCACATATGGCGGAGTCCATCACGTAATCCACGACCTGATGACGCACAGAAGTATTACGTCTAACTGTTTTATCTTTTATTAAACCAATTCTTGAATATACTACACCAGTCTGGTGTCCATTTCAACAAGCTCAGATCTATCAAATAGAGAGGATACAGTGCAATATGGCACGATCTGTGATGAATGATTACTCTCGATACAGTAGTGTCACAAGTATGTTAAGCCATTTAACCTGGCCCACACTAGCAAACAGGCGAGCTTACCTAAAACTATTATTGTTTTACAAAATTGAGAAGACACTTGTCGAAACCACCATAAGCTTGACACCATTGGATTCAGTCACACGAGGTCACTCCTGCCGCTATACCATCCCTTCCATCAGAACCGAAACCTTTGCACATTCCTACCTACCCTCAACTACCAAGATGTGGAATAATCTCCCCGGGTCACTGGTGATGATCAGATGAATTTAAAGATAAACTAGCACACTATTTGTTATAGCACTCATTTGTGCGATTATCTGTGTTGTATACTCTGCATGAGGTTTACACAGTAATAATAATAAGTCTTTACCTGCCTTGCCAGAGCACAATTCCGTATATTTCCGTTAAGTGCTGATTGTGGTGTTTATTCAAAAATTTATTTCCGAAACAGTTCACAATGATCATTATCCGAAAATTACACCCTCCAGAAATTTCCCGCTATACGGTATGATCTATGTTGATGACATTATTGTTTTTAGTAATTCATTTGATGAGCATTTGTAGCACCTTGCAAATGTCTTTCTAGCCTTGTGCGAAGTGTATTTGCAGCTGAAATTGTCAAAGTGTTCTTTCATGCAAAAGGAGGAGTTGGGGATCAAGTCTTTCGCAGTTGGGGATCAAGTCTGGTTTATGTTCCTGCTGTGTGAGCTGGACATACGAAGAAGCACATATCACAATGGAGGGGACCATACACCATGATTGACAGAGTAAGTACATCCAATTTTCGTACCAAGCTGATTGTTTCTCCTTCTAAGGACATGGTGGTTCATCACAATTGGCTAAAGCTGTGCTATGGGACACCACAGGAAGTTACTGCTCCTTCTGGTCAATCACCTGCTACAAGATGCCTATACTCAGATGTGGTATGCTGGATCCAGCAGGCAGGTACACCAGCTCTGCTAGTAATCCTCTGCCTGACTCAACTCTTACTACTCAACTATCTTGAAGCTGTGGACCACCTGCACATTTTAATGACTATATACACAATGATTAATTTGTGAGGACACAAAGATCTGGAGGGAGAATAATGTACCAATGTAACAAGATTATTGTAATTGTATTTGTCCCACAGTAGTCATTAATATGGATTAGTTGTATGCATGCACAACGTTCACGTTGTTATTAGATTACTGTGGCTTGTATTGCATTTGCCACAGGTACGTGAACCTGATGCTACACACCAGGTGATGATTCCTCTTGTTTAGACACCGTTTATTGTAGTAATCCCAACTAGCTTGTAAAATTCCTATTTTTCCTTACACTTGCAACTATACGACAACTTTAAACAGGCTATAGGACCAGGTGTCCTACAGACCTTTAGCACTTGTGCTGTAAAGCCTTAATAAATAAATAAACAAATAAAATATACCTTATAGTAGCCATGCATGTACTGCACACACACACACACACACACACACACAGTTCACACACACACACACAGTTCACACACACACACACACCACACACACAAGCACGTCCGTGTTACACACACATGTACACTCACTTCAACTCTTCAATTCTCTCTATAGACGTTTCTACTTCAGTACTAATAGCTTCAAAAGTCTATGTAAAAATAAAAACATCTGTGTACATATTGGTGGAAGCATATACAATGTATGCATACAAATGATATTATATGTGACCCACTGAGTGAAAATCCAACATGTCTGCATAATTGTTTTTGAAATAAATGCCATTGAAATACATTTACATAAATAATTTTACGCATGCTTTAATCGCTTTAGTAAACAGTGAAGGAAGACTTGAATTGAACATCTATTATACCAATGGATTCTCTTTTTCATGGAGAGTAAGAATATCTTGTTTTGTTTTTGAACAAAAGCAAATGTGTGTTTGGTTACATTGCAGTAAAATGTAACCTTATTGTCGCCATTTCTAAGCTTGATCAGCACTCAAGACATATGATCAATTAAACAAGCGCCTGTAATTTTTCCCATATAGGCACTGCCCAAATCAATTGTGACTGGATCTGTGAAAACCCAACACAATCAATCATGAATACAGTGGGTGAAATATTTGCATATTATTGGTAATTTTGAATGCCTTTTCTTAGTGAAGCAAGGGACTAACAATAAAAACTTGGATATCACCACATTCGCCTACTAAAGAGGAATTGGAAAATCTTTGTTTCGTTGCAATAGACCCAAGGACACATGTTTGTTTACATTACGTCGAAGCAATTGTACACAATCGATCTTTCTTCACAAATTTTGTCTTTGCATGTAATGAAGAAAGGAAAAACTTATCCAGTAATCGATCCTCCATATTCATGGTGACCATGACGGTGCAAATTTCAACTCCATATGACATTCCGTTCAAAAGTTACAACTGTTTTAGTAAGTGCCTGTAAATTATTTTCCCTATACTTGTGATTTTTCTGTTGTTGCTACTTTGTATGGCTGTAACTCAAGTTATTGGCATATGAGACTGAAATTTTGCCAGAGGGTACAGTTGGCTAAGTAGATTATAAATATGTAATAAACAGGAATTGAAAAATGCGCAATTGTGTCGGGTTTTCAAAGATCCAGTCACAATTGTTTTGCTCTTCTGGTCTATTGCTATAATTTCAAAAGCACTTACAAGGTAAAACTTTAACAACTCATGGTTTTTCCCTCTATACAGCAAAAGGGTCATAAAATGAAGTTTGAGGAAAATGCAAACAAGTCGGGTTTGGGTAACATGACTTATGTGAATAGAAAATTTTCTCTAAGGCCACTTTTATGTTTCAGATCTCCCACTTGCATAACTATATGTCTTACCACCTAAATTTAATGACGTCATGTCAAATTTTCACCATTATTCTATCATCTCAATGTTTAATAATTGTATGGAGTGACAAATTGTTTACATAGCAATGAATAGAGGAAGGCCGGTTAGATGGATTGAAGACACACCTCAAGGTCAAGGGAGGGGTGTTTATTCTACTTAAGATATCGAGATAACAGATCGAAATACTCATTCAGTTAACACTAAGAAAATAGTCAGGTGCATATAATGAAAAATGAGCCACTTGCCTGCATCAGTAATGATCTGAAGCATAAAATTAACAGTAAGTAGCCTCAGTTGATTATTTTCATTTTTCAGTGTATGTCTTATTAGAGTGTTCAAACAGAGCATTACATTGGCCTTGAATGTGATTTTACATGCTTGATGCATGTATATATGTCGACAAACCGATAAATCTTTAACAGCAAGGTGATATACATCCAAACACTTTTGTCTACACAACCATGAAATAATTATGAAACGTGATCATAAGAAGTAAGCACATGTTTGTATACACAATTTAGACAGCATACAGCCTACTGTATAACGCATTACCAAAGGCTGATTTATCAAAGTGTCCTGGCTGATGTATTAATCCTTCGAGGACCAAAGCCCAATATATTGGACGCAAGTACATGGGCTGGTATAAGCCGTTATAACTACTTATCAGTACACAGTAAAAAGCATTTGCTAACACCACGATACTCACCATGAAATTCCTAACAAAATCACACCAAGTATCGCTTTGTTTAAAGAGAATCTACACTGCTAGGCCGCCAAGAAAAAATAACTCGTCTGCCATTACTCTACACCTGCTACTTCATCCTAGCGCATCACACTAAATGTCATTAGACTCAGCACATGATGACGATTTGATTTGTATACAAAAGATCACGTGACTACCTCATGAATTCGCGATAAAGAAATAATGAAGTGGACATTCCGTGGAGATGACATTGCCCATTCAACAATTCATATCACAAGTACTGTTTTGTGCAGAACAAAACTATTTTGATATTATTGTTGTGTATGAAATTACCATTAAGTCAATGCCAAACAATAACCTGTCTTCGTTTTACAGAAGACTACTGTCTTCCTTATAACACAAAGTTACGTGTTCCTCCATACTTGAAAATTAATCTGGTTCTCGAAGGGTTATTAATTAACCCTTAAACTCGCATAATCCAGAAAACTGGATTTTTAAACTTAATAAATATTGCACAAAGCGCTGTAACTTCTGTCCTATGGGTATGCAATTTATGTCATTCTACTCATGATGTAACGAGAATTAAAATGATACCTAGGATTTTACCCTACTGCTAAACAGTGAGGCCAAAACTAGCTGTGTAAGTAACATTATAGCATGGAAACACGCAAACCTTTTACATATTTTTATAAAATGATCCATAACTGGATGGTGGTTGCTCCTTTCACCTTGCAACAAGTTCCATTCGATTTGCCATTAAAATTTCCATCAGGCCATATAGAACTCACGTGAGTAAACCCACAATCAAATTAAACAAATGGCTAGAATTTCAAAACATGGAGACACGACTTGCTGTTGTTCATCGCTTCATAACAAGTAAGTGCTGTAGTTACAGTGTTCATGTAACCTTCTCCAAGTAGCCCAGTGTCAGTGAACAAACTTTTAAGCAATGTGTTGTTGTTGGCTATAAGAATTAAGTTATCCCACCTACGTAGTGTCGCCATGCATGCCCATATTGTGTATAAACATACATTTCCCAAAAGTTCTTTGCAGGTTTAAGGTTAAGAGACTGTCTGGTCTGTACAGGAGTTCTTACCTCTGGAATGGCCTTAGCTTGTGTGGAGAGGGTCTGCCATTCAGTGTGCACTCTTGAGGCTTCCTTCAGTGTGTCTCTTGTCTCTGCCTCTACTTTGGTCATCTCAGCAACTTGCTACAGTACAGCAAAACAGCAACTTAACTTGAATAACAACATTTGTAAATAAATGCCAATGGATTTCAGTTACATTTGTAACTGCTGAAGTCTTGCTCATTACACAGTACACTATAGATTGTAGACTATATTTTGAGTTACATAGCTAAAGCAAATATACATGTCACTGCACTTATCACTTACTTCAGCTAGCTTTTCAGGTGACTGTATCAACTGATTCTCCAACTTCTTACAATTGGTCTCCTTCGTCTCTAGTTGCTGTTTTAGTGAAAACTACACAAGGAATGTGAAACAGTAACTACAGTAATAAATACATACACTCTACATGTACTTGGGTCCCATCCAAAGTTAGTACAGACTTAACAGGCAATACAACAAATGTACTGTTACAGTAGGTATGTTATTTAGCAAAACATATGTGACCTGAAGTCACCAATAATGCAAGCCCCACATATAATAATATGACAATATACTTACCAAATTCTCTTGTGTTTTGCTACAAGACTCATTGTATTTTGCCAATTCAGCTGATAGTTGGTTCTAAAGTGACAAAAGGTACCATTACAAGATCACTAAATGTTACCAACTGTATGTACATATACACTTGAGTTTTTAACAGTGTACAATAGAACCTCTAGTATATAATGGACACTCTGGGACTGAAATTTTACTGCTATAAGGAAGTTGTCCTCTTAAAATTGTATATAGAGGTATATAGTGACTTCAGAATTTGTCCTTTATAGAAGTTAAATGTACAGTGCTATTTACAGGAAGGATCCTTTAAGAGAGGCTCCATTATACTACCAAGACTTCATAATATTGCTTATACGGTCAAGGTCATGTGTGTGCTAACAACGTGTTGGTAAGGTCATAATATCCACAGACTAAAGTGTCAGTGCCTTTGCAAAATGTATGTACCATGGACCCTCGGTTATCCAAACCCCTTTGTTCTCAGGCAATCATAAAAGTATCCAGATAAGTGAAATATTCGGATAACTGAAGCCCATACATTTATATACAGAGTTCTGTTGAAATACTCTAATAGAACATACACCTAAACTCAAAATACTCTAATAGAAGTCATTTCCAATTTTGAGTAAATGAGGGTATGGATAAATGAGGGTCGGATAACCTAGAGTCTACAGTGCTCTAGCTAGACACATCTCCCACTGCTTAATACAGTGGAACCTCAGTTATCCGGACCCCAATTATCCGGATTCTCAGTTAACTGAACTACGGAAATGACCGCTCTATTAGAGTAGTGACTGTTCTATTAGGATAGTTGAAAGTTTTTAAAAATGTTCTTTATGCTATTCGGTTTATACACAGTTTCAGAAATACGGACTTTTCAGACTAATACTGCATTTACATTTACCTCATATCGCACGCTGGCTTGGTTCGGCATGACTTGTCTCGATTTTCACTGCAGTATAAACACTCATCGAACCGAGCCGAACCAAACCAGGCCAGCATACATAAAACTGCCATGCCAGCACAACTTGGTTCAGTTTTCTATATTCAATGTGTCCACTAGATATTGTATCAAAATAAAGCTTAAATGGATAAAAGAAACACCATATTGAACAGAACAATTCAACACTTCATAGCAGAAAGAGCACACGATTACTTACGGGTATCGACCACATCGTAATAAGGACTATTAACGGCTGGTACTTAAGCCATAAACCATCCCTACAGCACAACTGTGCTAATTCACCACTGTCTTTCTTCCCAACAACCCGTTAACAGAGCCCTACTTTACGCCATTTTCCAGGCTAGCATGCTTTATTATTGTGGTCTAAACACATGCCCATAAACGGGATGTCGCGGTAAATGGTGCTAAGTGTAAACGCAGTATTATGGAACACCCCTGGTCCCAAGGGGTTCAGATAACTGAGGTTCCACTGTAATAATTATGAACTCTTGGATCTACAGAGCCTCATGTACATCACTCAATTCAATAATACATGTATGCAGATTCCTACATTCACAATACCTTTAGAGCTGTAGCTTCTTGTAACAACTGCAACTCCTCCTCATGTTGGTAGTGCAGCTACACACATACAAACAACATGTAATAAAACATACATTAGGGTGTTTACACATATTCAGTGCTGTATGTAGTGCATGTTGTGTGTGTGTGTGTGCGTGTGTGTGTGTGTGTGTGTGTGTGTGTGTGTGTGTGTGTGTGTGTGTGTGTGTGTGTGTGTGTGTGTGTGTGTGTGTGTGTGTGTGTGTGTGTGTGTGTGTGTGTGTGTATGAATACCTAAAGTATTGTGCATATAATATATATAAAATATGTATTTGCATTAGTAAAGACGTACATTAGTTTCATATTCAGCATCTTGATGTCGTTGACTCCTGTAGAGAAGGAAAACACCACAACGTTATGAACATATAAAATTACTAATACACTCAACAGGCTTGAGAAATGCATATATTGAAACTTCATATAAAAACTAGGACGTCATTTCAAAAGGAATTCAAACATGGCCTGCATAAAGTACAATATATATCGCATAACCAAAAGCAGAGTAATGAAGTCTTATAATTTTACAACAAAGTCAATGTCTACAAGTCTCTTTAACCATCAATTCTCACCCAACACTAATAATTTATAGATTGTACTCACAGATGTTTTACAGTAGTTATTAGAAACTCTACAATTGCTTTAGTATGCTTTTCTCCATCAATTTCACATTTTTTTGAGGTACATGTATGGTATTGTAACATAGCATACTGACTTGTACTTGCACACATACTGTAACATATGTACACACATGTGCTGTACTTCTTGATGACCATGTTTCATGATTATTGTTGATGATGTACCTCATGTTGTATGCTGTGCTCCTTGTGCTACACTGGTGACAGGAGTGGCATTCAGCACACTGTATCAATCAATTAAGCTGGTGAATAGTCTGATAATGGTACCTGTAAAGGCGAGTGCACACTATAGAGATCTGTAGTTTGATATTTACAGGTCGTGAAAGGTGATGACAGCACAACTTGATATACCACTACCAGAGATCACATTTCTAGCATTAATGAATATGCTTTGAGTGAGTGGTGGGTGCCAAGGAGTGGGTATGCAGAAGGTGATACTTCCAAGGCAATTGATATTCATATGGGTCTTGATGATGCTACACATGATGATTTAAAACTTCTCAAAAAATTCTGGGCTGGTGCAAGACCCATTATCAGCTGGTCAGCAGTTTATGACATGTTGCCAGCTTCCTGGCAAGAAGGTCAATGACTTTGCATCTGAATTTAAAAAGCTATTCACAGAATCATACCCCACAGAAACTACAACATCGGCCATATTTCTACATTGTTTTATCACTTTATAACATGTCTGTCACCTCCCATTTGTTGTCAATTGCTTTTGAATGGCCAACCAGCTTCACTGAATGATGCCATCAAAAGTGTGAATAATGCAGAGTATGCCCTTACATTACAAGAAAATGTTGAAGATGAACAGAAACCACCACCCCAACAGAAGGTTCAAGGGTTGGATATGGCACGGGGGAGATAACAAAATGTTTAAAAGCACTGGAGTTGAAGATTAGATCATCTAAGGCTCCCCAACGAGTGCAGTATCGCCAGCCAGACCACCTAGGCAACAGTACTGCTAGATACATGGGGACCCCCAAAGAAAACATTTAATTGGACAACCACATGTTAGCAGGTATTCAACCATTTGAAGTCCAAGCCTCCTGTCTTGGGCTATCCAGATTTCTCTGTTTCACAGACGCATCTGAAACGGCAATTGGTGTAGTCCTACACCAGTGCATTGATGGACATGAACAAGTTGTCTCATATCAGAGTCAACAACTTACTAATCCTGAATGCAATTACTCAACAGTCAAGCTTGAAGCCTTTGCAGCTGTTTGTGCTATCAAACAATTTTATCCATACCTTTGTGGTTTTCACTTTCGGTTGGTAGCTGACCATAACCTTCTTACATCCCTGTGATATCAAAAATGTTGGTGGTCACCTTACCCATTTATCCAATTTCTACAGCAGTTCACTTTTACTTGTGCACCAAGATGGCAAACATCACAGTAATGCAGATTTATATCCTGCCTCCCTCCTACAAATCCTGTGCTGGAAGTATTCCAGCAACTGTCTCATAGTATAGACACCATCAAGACTGCATAAGGTTCTTTCACCTGTGATTTCAGCTGTGTCCAACAGATCCCCCTCCTTCCAGCTACCACAGCATCAGGCTTAAGGCATGCTACTATGGAGGGTGGGGTTTGTATAAAAGATTCCACCCGTTATATGCACAAAACCTTGTACAGGATATTTTTATTGGCCTAGTTATGAAGGCAATGTTGCTACCTGGATCCATGAGTGCCAAAAGTGCCAGAAAGGAAACCAAGTGCAACAAGACCTGGAAACACTTACCAACAATTATCCATTCAAGATGTTATCCTGGGACATTATGGAACCCTGACCTCAAGTGGTAACAAACACAGTACATACTTGTTGTTACTGACATCTTCTCCAAATGAGTTGAAGCTTTTCCAATCCAATGTTTCAACTGACACTGAAACACTTGCAGTCCTGCTGGTAAATGAAACTGTATGGGACTCCTTGTTACCACAAACTTCACCAGCAAGTTTATGGCAGCTGTATGTAACTTACTTGGCATTGAGCAGACCCATACAAGTCCATAAAGCAATAGACAAGTGGAGCATTTTAATTGAACTTTGGAGATAGGCTATGCTTGCTTAGGTAGTCAGTGATCACCAATGTGACTGGGACAGCCACCTTCCTAGAGTGTTGTTCGCTTATCAAACAGCTATCCACAAAACAACTGGCTTTACCCCCTTTCACATCACTTTTGGCTGCTTTCCTTTCCTTCCAATTGACGTGTTTTTAGTATCCCCAAAGCAGACAGATATAAGTGTTCCAACCTTCCTAGCTGAAATTTGCCAATCCTTGCACAGTGCTTATACCACTGTCTAACAGAATATTTCATCAGCTTACGGGTACAACAAGAAATCGTTACGACCAACAGAAACCATTCTCCCCCTTCCAGGTTGGAAATCCAAATGTGGCTTGTCACCTCTGTTGTAAAATCTGGTACAGCCAAAAAGTTTACATCTCAGTGGTGAGGGCCATATACAGTGTTGGACAGAAGAATCCCAAATTAAACTGATAGGATCATCAGCTAAGCCATTAGTTATCTACCATAACCGATTGAAGTTGTGTTACGATGCTCCACAGCAACTCATCACCCCCACTTCACAGCTGCCCTGTGCTATATGCAAAACCAGAATCCGCTGCTTTATTCAGAAATAGTCCAAAGACCAGTGCCATCTGTGGGAGGATATACTACTCTAGTTGATAGTTCAACTGCTGCCCCACCTAACAGTTCCACTATTACCATTTCACCTGGCAGCTTAACTGCTACTCCACTTAACAGCTCAACTACCCCATCCAGCAGTTCAACTAGTACCAATATCGCTGCTATATAAGCCAGTCGCCCCAACATCAATGTCTACCACCAGCAAGATACAGTGACTTTGTTGTTGCTTAATTTGTGGAAAAAGATTTTTGAGGGGAGAATAATTAAACATAGTGTACCAGCTCGTACTTGCACCCATACTATTATGATGACCATGCTATTACTACTAACTTCTTGATGACCATGCAATGGTGGATCCAGGATGGGGTATTTGGGGCAAATGCCTACCCCCCTCCCCCACAGCTAGCTAACTACTAGCTACTTTTGATTAAAATATGAAACTTTGTCAGGCCAAGATCAATTTTATAATTAACTCATGAAATTGCACATTTTACTAGTATTTATTCACCTAAAACCAAAGCAAATCAGTCAAATTAGCTGTAAAATTGTTGAGGAAATTGTCACCCAGCACCTTCGTGAGTACCAAGCGCTTCTAAAAATAGTTATTGTGCTGATGCTTGTAAACACATCAATAGCCTTTTAAACAGCTTTAAACATTTCACAACCATCTGCAAAGGCCAAAATGGTAAAATCAACAGTGAGACATATAAGAGGTGATTATTTGCTACTTCAAAATGCAGTAACTAACAAGAGAATCTGGTTCTTCCCAACCACTTACAACTTAATAGCCTATTTGTGCCCCTCCCCTTGCTAGCTCCTGGATCCGCCCCTGCCACGTTTCATGATTATTGTTGCTGCTGTGCCTCATGTTGTATACTGTGCTCCCTACACTACAGTATGTGTATTTTTCATCAGTTGTAAATCTAAACACTGCTATAACTGGACTAGATGAATAAAAAATTGGAATTTTAAAATAGGAATAGGGGTTGCTGAAAAAAGCCACGGGATTGCTGGGGTGGTAATGTAAACCACAAATCCCTATTTTGACTCTCTGTCATAAACCTTTAGTTACATGCTCTGTCATTTTGAAACGAGTCAAAATAGGGATTTGTGGTTTACATTACCACCCCAGCGATCCCTTCTTGTTTGGTGGCTTTTTTCAGCAATCCCTATTCCTATTTCCAATTTTTTATTCATCTAGTTTGTGTACTTTTTATTAATCCATTAATGGATTATTTCTTGATAATGAAGACTGTTGTGAATAGTGTAATTTTGCATTCTGCATAGTAATGCTGTCAACGTTTCAAAACACACATGAAACTGATCAAATTCCAATCTGAATACAGAATGAGAGTCTCCTAATATGAACTGGAATTCACTTTACTGGTACCTTTAATAGCTGTCAAATTCAGTGCAAGAATTGTTGTTATACACTTGACTGCATTATTAGAGTATTAACGTGACTGCTCTATTAGAGTACTTACTTAATCTGGACAACCCGCCCACATACAATAATCTGGATAAACCGCCCACGTACAATAATCACGGAGTGAAAAAACCTCCAAGGTCTTCAGCACAGATTAAGCTTCCTGGCCTATACCAAAAGACAGATTCACTCTGAGTGCAATCTTGTATGGCTTCTCATGCGTAATGGCATTTTGGCAAGAAGAAATGGCCCGGTTTGGGCTGTTTC
Organism: Dysidea avara; assembly: GCF_963678975.1. Classification (NCBI taxonomy): domain Eukaryota; kingdom Metazoa; phylum Porifera; class Demospongiae; order Dictyoceratida; family Dysideidae; genus Dysidea; species Dysidea avara. The sequence continues at coordinate 9,259,494 of NC_089274.1, forward strand.
CATCCGAAAACGAAATCAAAAATAGGTCATGGACACAAGGAAGGACTTAGTAAGCACGGCTATATAGTTTTTAGCACGAAAAAGTGGATAGCTTTTGCTGTACATGAGTAAAACAAAATAATATTATGAATAATATGAACAAAACGGCAAATTTCAGGTTTGTCCCAAATACACATACTGTTTCCTTTTCACTTGATACTTACTAGTGGACCAATACTCATTGCAAATAACCACCAGAGGGTGGTTTTGAGTTGAAGAATGCTTTCCAAGGTGGTTTTTAGGTGTGTGTTCTATTAGAGTTTTTGCAAAAAACATGGGCGATCCCTATTATGAACCCACTATCATGGTTCATGATATGTGAGGCCCAACTGTACAACAGCAAGGTTTGGTGTAGTTACTTAGATGTACAGTGTACATACAATCATGTAGTAGCACAGAGAGACAATACTACACCAACTAACTGTAGTAGATCAACTTCCTCCTCAAGGCTAACATGTTTGAGATCTAGTGTATCACATTCATTCTCCAAATCTATCTAAAGGTGTACATACAATGGAAATACTCAGGGAGTTATTTGGGAGCTGGGGACACACATACACACAAACACAAGAGATGCAACAATCATGCCAGTATAGTTGTTGGAAACAATAGGAATCAAAATCATGCTGACATTTTGAAGCAATTACCCATCAGCTTAAAAACTGCATCCGTTAAAAAATCAAGATACTCTAATAGAGCAGTCAGAAATCTAATAGCACATTCATACATACCTACAATAAAAAACTGTCACATAAACCAATACAGCAACCAGTTAAAAGATTTGAAGCTGAAACGTCAATGTAAATAGTCTTTAACTGACATTATTGGCCAAAGGGCATACATTTGGAATTTTCAAACTATAAAACGTGATATTTTGAGCACTGCTCAAAAGCATAATGCTCATAGTCTCATGCTAATGTGTGTGCACCCAGACTCCTACGTGAACCTTCAAACATTATGTGATACATGGACAGTTGATATTTGCTGTCCCAGTTAGTGTACATACATGCATGCACCACATATGTATACAAACAACACACACTTGGTCTCTAGATACTCTTTGCATGTTCTCATCTCCATCAACTATGGCAACCAACTTCATGAAGTTTAGCAATTGACTACAGAAAACAAACATCACACATACGTGTACATGTATGCAAATAAATAAACTACACTACACACATAAACAACAGAGCTCAGCCTGTCACTTGTCATTTTCCGACCCAAAACCCACAACGAATAATCAAATTAAAAATGATCTGACATTATGACCTATCAAAATAAGCATTTAAAAGCTAATGCGAATGTAAAATGCACGCTATTATGTACCAATGACCGACCATGTTACATGTTGGTCTGTCATTTTGACAGATCATGTAAGAGATGTTATATTGAGCACTGAAAAATGAACAACACAACAACTACATATATTATGTCACAGTCAACGTACATACCTTAAAAGCTTATGGGTCCGTTTTGGAGCTGTAAACAGTTAGCATGTGATATACATGTGATAAATAATTCACTCACTAGGTTCAAAGATGTCAGTGTCTTGCAGATCCTCTACTCCAATGCTCTCAAAGAAATATCCCCTAAGAAGTGTAAAAGTCAGCATGAATACACAATCAAAGAAGCATATGTCATGTTTCAATGTAGGTTACATTAAGCTGGTGCTAATGGCAAGTAGTTTGTTGCATTTATTAGCCAGGAGTAGAGATCCTATCCCATCTAAAAGATGCAGCATACAGGAGCGGGTGTGAGTCTGTGAGATCACACACTTCGATTTGTCAATCATACAAAGTCAAACACACTGTAATAATTGGAGCAAAAGTGTAGAACGTGGTGTGGCCTATTACATGTTAATTAGCCACAAACATGCTTAGTTCACTCCCTGTTTACTGTTACAATTCCTAATATTCTTTGGTCAATTAAAGAAGTCATGTGATGCTCTACGCTTTTTGAATTTTGCCTTCTGTGTTGCAAGAAGTAATAATCCCCTGTATGCCTACAAACAGTATCACACACTGGAAGCCACACTAATTAAGGTGAGTTGAAACACACATAAATTTTTCACATGATAAAATTTCATTTCATGATAAATTTCTAACCGCAAAAACTGTATAACCCAAACATTTCCAGGTAAATGGTACATCATGTAGTACCATAAAAGAGTATTTTTGTGACCGACTTTTAACTTCCTACCGATTACCATTAGTGGTGTCACTATACTCTTTGGTCATGCTCACCAAATTGCCCCTCTATACAATGTACTATATACTAACAAGATGATGAGCAGGGTGGCATGGTTATCAGAGTATAGTTCAGGATGTTCTATGTTCTCTGACATCATCATTGGCTACAAGGAAAACAAGAATAAATGATAAATGTGCATGCAACAAGTGAGTATTGCAATCACATAATTATGGCATAGAGGTTATCCGTTTGACATCACACTAAATATTTTCTGTATAATTACAGGTTATCTTTGTGAATGTGCGAAGCAAGAGTGTGAATTACAATCCGAAGAACGCTAGTGAAAACAAGAAAGCTGTGGTGCATTTGTTATGTTGTTTGTTGCTTAGTAATATCGCTTCGCAGCTGGAAGAAACAGGGCCATTAAACTCCAGCTTCTCGCTAAGTTAACCCACTCCTCTTTATTCCCGCTCTTCAATTAATGTAAGTAACTTGCTCAGTGTAGCGATTTCCCCTAAGTCTTTCTTCAATTGTGCAAAATCGCAAAAAGTTTCATTTTCTCGTATGGATTCCATTGATTTTTGCCTCAAAAACATGGTGTCTGGTAACCGTTACTAACTTAAAATGACGTAAACGGATAACCTCTATGGACCCTTGTAGTGTATCACCTTAGCATAGGGGATTCCATGAATTTACTAGAAGTCGCATACTAACCCGCATATACTAAAAATTTTCGTGGTTGAGGAGACTGGGTGTCCAAAAATCCACGAATATTTTAGAAACCACCTTTACAGACAGTTATATAAATAATTGAAAGTTCTAAGCTGGTTAGTAGTGAATTAAAGACTACTTGTCAAAAAATCTTGAAGGAAAGTTGATAAGAAGGTACACTAAAATAGCCTTAATTCATGAAAAACCTTGGTTCGAATGCCATGATTTGTTCTGTAAGGTGTAGTTTCACAGCTACAATCTGAAAATTCCTTACACAGTACCTCTATGAACCTGTCAACAATATATGTGTACTTCAGCCCATTCGCACTGCTCACTTTGAAGATGTTAACGCAACGCCCCACACTTTAACCAGGATTGGTCCTGAAACATGATGAGTTGCTCGTAACATCTCGAAAATGAGCAATGCGAATGGGCCAAAGTACACATACATTGTTGACAAGTTCATAGGGGTACTGTGTAAGGAATCTCCAGATTGTAGTTGTGAAACTACGCCTTACAGGACAAATCACAGCATTTGAACCAAGGTTTCTTGCGAATTAAGGCTATTTTAACATACTTTCTTATCAACTTTCCTTTGAGATTTGACAAGTAGTCTTTAATTTCACTACTAACCACCCCAGAACCTTTAATTATTCTTGAAACCTTCTGTAAAGACACTCCAAGAACATGTTTAACGCGCACCGGCCATTAATAGCCTACAGTACCATTTGTTTGACTTTTAACCCACCCTTTTGTTTTTTAAACACACAATTTAGATCCTGTGGATAACTTAATACTTATATGCACTGTACTTACTTGTGCCATCCGCTGAGAACAGTCAGGGAAGAAGTGTTCCATGAAAAATAAGTAAATAGCTTGAATTCGCTCCGGCTACAGAAGACAAGAGCAAAACACACAGTAATAGTACCTTACAACACGATCAACACGTGTCACTGCAGCATGCGTAGGGAAGAAGTGACGAAAGGGCAGTGAACGTACGGTACCTGTGGATTCGTTAAGTCGTCCATGGTAAGTTCAATGGAGCTTCCGCCATTACCGAGGTACTCACAAAACAACTGAAGGTCCTTTAACAGTTGTGAACGTTTCGGCAGCGCCATCGCCAATCTCTGTCACTTTCCCGCCTAATGAATTTTAAAAACAATTCTAATCAATAAGCGCCTCAAACAGTAACAAGTCAGAAGCGTGCGTTAACGAAGAATTTTGCTAGATATAACGCGCATGGCTATGGCAAAGATTGTGACGATTTCCACACCACTACCTCGACCGCTACTTTGTATCACTGCGAGCTTCTCAGTAAGAAGTGTCGGGGTAAACAGAGTATGTTTGTTAGGCCAGAGAGTGAACTTCAGTAACCGTGTTGTTTCTGGTAATATATTCGTGAGATCCTACACCAGTTCCCCCAGTGATGACAGTGATGATACGACACTTTGGCGACGATTTGTTAACACTGTGAAACTCATGGCCAAAGGATCAAAGCTTATAGTCACGGATTTGAAGAAAATGTTGGAAATTAGGAGGGCTGCTGTTGACTCCGGTTTTTATTTGCTGTCAGGAAAAGCACCTAAACGAAGGAACGTTACCATAACAAGAGCAGAACTAAGTTTTGTTATTCAGGTATTTGATTGTAGTGTTACCATACATTGTGTTTTTTTGTTGTTGGGATAAATGATAATTTTGAGTTTGTAAGAGCTCTACTAAGTATTGATCAGAAAGTTAGCCTAAATCAATGCAGGCGGGCAGCTCATTAATCTTACATGCACCTGACTGTTTTATTAGAGGTTGGATGTTCTATTAGAGTGTCTCCATCTTTTATTCATTATCTTTAACTTGTTGAGAAATAAAAGGGTTAATTAATTAAAATCCCTTATCCTGACGTCAGGGTTGGTCTTCATCCCATCTAGCCTTCCTTTCTCTATGCCTAGCTATGTTAGGTAAGCTTGTTTATTATCATTACACATTGAGATGATGAAATAATGGTGAAAACTCACCAAATTTAGTTAGTGATACACAGCAGTGTGGATGGGAGATCTGAAACATAACATTAAGAATAAATGGCCTAACTGATTTGAGTTTTTTTTTTGCACCAGAACAGTTTTAGCATTTTACTCTGAGGTTGAATAGAGCACTTTTTTTATATGACAAGAGTGTGACTTTATGTGAATTAGAGACCATGTTTTCAGCCAGTCAAATATCAGCGTTGAACTAGTTGAAGTCTAAATGTATACACATGAGTATTATGTACTGTATGTATGCACACACAAACGTGCATATGTATATATGTGTGTGTATATACATACACATATAGGTTCGTAGGGACCTGTCAAGATGCCTCCCTGTGGTTATCTTATTCTTCATCCCTTTCATTGGATACTTTGCTGTGCCAATGTAAGTCACATGTGTGGATTTGTATCATACTTGGTAGAGGAGATTGATAGACATGAGTACCATTTTATTAGTAGTGAAAGTTATAGTAGATTTTAAATGGAGCATAGCATTTTGTTTATGTTACATACAGAATTCTACTATTTCCTCACAAAGTTTTGTCAAGACAATTCGTCTCCAAGGAGAAGGCAATGGAATACACAAAAATGGATTATAAGACACGGCAATCATCTGCTCGTCAGTTTGTCAACAAGATGATCAGCCAAAATTCTCAACTGTCTTCATTACTGAATGGTCCCCTAACCTCTGACAATTTGATTTCCATTCATAATGCGCTTAAGAGCAAGCAAAGTTTAACATGGAATGAAAATGTGAGGTGTAGCTATATACTGAACTAAGCATGTATAGATCATGGACTTGTTTGTTGGCTTAAATATTAACACATATATACATATAGGCAAGAGTTTATACACCCTAAACACATTATAAACTCTTGCTATAGGGTATATACTGCATTGTAAAAATGAAATGTTGAAAGCTCTTTTATTTGAACTTACAATTGTTTCAGTAATACTTAACTGAATACCTAGTTGTGTGCTTTAATTTCTTCCATAGTTGTTACCCTTTTGTGTCATTTTATGTACAGCGTCTTTTGAGCTCATCTCTTGGACAGATTTCATACCTACTCAGTTATAATCTGAATAGAGGCAGAAGAAGATACATGCGATATTTATACATGGAGGACTGGTTGATAAAACTTGAAGGCGGTGTGGCCAAACTGTCAGAGGAAGAAATAGAGCAGGTTTGTTTGTAATAGTTATACCACAGCTGCAATGGATTTTGATGAGGGTGTATATATCAACAAATCCTGAGCAGCCGTGATATAAGTAATCAGTGGTGTAGCTACCATTGAGGCAACCGAGGTGGTAAAATGTACTTATGAACAAAGAGAATTTAGTAATGCAAAAGATCAAGGTACTCTAACAGAACAGTCATCTACCTTTAACTCTAATAGAGCAGTCAGGTTTGCCCTGTCTTCTAAAATTATATAATTATCACTCAGGACACACTCACCTAATAACTAATGAGAACTCACCCTGTTTGTTTGTTATACTAGTATCTAATGATCGATCATGATTTTAATAACATGGGCTAGTAACCCTCTTATTCATGTCATTATAACACAAAGCCAGAAAAGTTATGATTTTAAATTCTGTAAATTGGAACAAATTCTGTACATTGGAACAGTAAGTAATTTATAAAGTACTTAGGACCATAGTTACTAACCTGTTTAATGTAGCAGTCTGTAGTTGTGTTGTTCCATGGTCTGCCTCTATAGCTGACACATGGTGGATAGAAATACACAATTTACACATACATGTATCACCCGAGTGATTATTTTAGTATAGATATTCTATGATGAATGATCACTAAAGTAATCACTTGGGTGATACATGTATATACCATGTGTCAGCTATTGAGGCAGACCGTGTTGTATGGTAGGGACCACAAAGGTTTGGGCGTGGCCCATGAAAAACATCACCCAAAAACCAACCTCACTTTTCCCTGATGATGATGAGGCAGTAATGGTTAGGCATACTAAGCCCAAACAAGCCTTGAGATCAACCCAAAATGTTTTCAACAAGTTGCTATGGATGTTTTTAAAAACTATTAAATGGAATTTTCTAGTGACTGACTGACTGAGTAATGGATGCCTTCAGACAAGCATAACTAAATAACAGCTAAGGCTATGGGCTTGATTTTTTCACTGTTCAATGTCACTTCAGCCAGACGTACCTTTTGGCATACCGCAGTACATACAATACATTCTTCATGGACTTACCAGTGTCCTCCTTTGTGTCCCATTCATCTTTGCTGACAGCGAAAGGTGTCGATTTGGCAGTAGCACACGATGGCTTCCCTTCATAATGGAAATCATCTGTATATTTCATAGTGGCTACTTTGATTGCAGAGATGCTTTTCGAACAGTTCTTGATTCGTACTGCTGTGCAACGACTGACAAGGAAGCATAATGGATACTTCTCTTTTCAGATGATAATTGATAGTTGGGGCGCATGGCACCATTTCTTTCTTTTTGATGATAAATGAATGTAATATGAGTGTTTTTGTCATAAAATTTATATTATGAGTTGTTAAAAGTTATGTAATAAGTATTTCTGTGAGTGATGGTGTTTGGAACCCCTTGTATCTGCCACTGTACAGTGAATTTGCCTGATCAAAATAAATTTTGGTCGGGGCTCAATGTTGAAACTGGTCAGAAAAATAATGACTAATAGCCAATTGTTTGTAAAGAATCAAGACACACGGTAGTGTGTCGTGCGGCCCAAGAAGCCGGCGCGTAACACCCGTGAGTATATTGACAGGAAGAAAGAAAACGCAATTTTCGCACCTCCGTAGCTCTGTGCTTCCTTGATGAAACAAGACGATTTTTGCTGTGGACATGCCCCCCAACTGCAGCACTCTACATTCCAAATTTGAGCGAAATCGCTTCGCGCGTTCCCGAGATATGCGACTTCAAAAATTGGCTGAGTTTCTTCGTTTTTTTTCTTCTTCTTATTTTTCTTTTTCTTGTCGCACACTTACAAAAACTGCTATAAAACGCGAACGCGTTATCCGATTGCCTTGAAATTTGGCACACAGAAGGGGGGTATAAAGGCGCATCTCGGTACCAACTTTGGCTGGAATACCATAAACAGACAAAGAGTTATGAGCGATTATGCACGAAAAATAACACCAATATGTTGTCACGCCTACAGGGTAAACCGCGTATGGGAAGAAGCTGAAAATCTGTGGGTGAATAGGTTAACTATTGAACCTCAAACCTTTTGTGGTTTGAAAGAAATCGAGCTAAAAACCAGGAAGATACAGCGAAAAAATCAACAGTGTGTAACAATTACGCAATCGAGATTAGCTAATTTTTAATATTTTTATTTTATTATTATTATTATTATTATGCTTGCCACGCCTACCAGGTAAACCGCTTGGGGTAATGCTTTCAAAATCGCTGTACAGATGGAGTTATCATCTTAGAAAGGCTCTTCAATGGTGTAGAAGAATCAGACTTAAATCCACGGAGTTATAACACGAAATCCAACTTGGTGTAGCAAGTGCGAGATCGAGATACTCTAATAGAGCAGTCATCCTAATAGAGCAGTCACCCTGAACAGAATTAAAGAGATCAGTTAGAAATAAGTAACCTGTATAGAGATCAGCTACAAACAAATCACCCTGTAGAGAGTTCAGCTACAAACAATTCACCCTGTTAAAACATCAGTTAGAAGAAGATTTCTTGTAGAGAGTTCAGATACAAACAAATCACCCTGTTGAAAGATCAGCTAGAAGATGTCACCTTGTAGATAGTTCAGTTACAAAGAAACCACCATGTAGAGAATTCAGCTACAAACTAGTGACCCTGTAGATACATCAGCTAGAAGAAGTTACCTTGTAGAGAGTTCAGCTACAAAGAAACCATTCTGTAAAGAGCTCAGCTGCAAACAAATCACCTATACAGAATTCAGCTACAAACAAATCACCCTGTAGAGAGATCAGCTAGAAGAAGTTACCTTCTAGATAGTTCAGCTACAAACAAATCATCCTGTAGAGAGATCAGCTAGAAGAAGTTACCTTGTAGATAGTTCAGCTACAAACAATTCACCCTGTACAGAGCTCAGTTAAAAGAGGTTTCCTTGTAAAAAGTTCAGCTACAAACAAATCACCCTGTAGAGAGATAAGTAAGAAGAAGTTGCCTTGTAGATCGTTCTGCTACAAACAATTCACCCTGTAAAGAGATCAGCTAGAAGAAGTTACCTTGTAGAGAGTTCAGCTACAAAGAAACCATCATGTAGAGAATTCAGCCGCAAACAAATCATGTATAGAGAGTTCAGCTACAAACAAATCTCCCTGTAGAGAGATCAGCTAGAAGAAGTTTCCTTGTAGAGAGTTCTGCTACAAACAAATCACCCTGTAGAAAGATCAGCTAGAAGAAATCACCTCGTAGAGAGTTCAGCTTCAAAGAAACAATCATGTGAGAGTTCAGGTACAAACAAATTGTCCTGTAGAGAGATCAGCTAGAAGAAGTTACCTTGTAGAGAGTTCAGCTACAAAGAAACCATCATGTAGATAGTTCAGGTACAAACAAATCACCCTGTAGAAAGATCAGCTATAGAAGAAATCACCTTGTAGAGAGTTCAGCTACAAAGAATCTATCGTGTAGAGAGTTTAACTACAAACAAATCACCCTGTAGAAAGATCAGCTATAGAAGAAATCACCTTGTAGAGAGTTCAGCTACAAAGAAACCATCATGTAGAGAGTTCAGCTACAAACAAATCGGCCTGTAGAGAGATCAGCTAGAAGAAATTACCTTGTAGAGAGTTCAGCTACAAAGAAACAATCATGTAGAGAGTTCAGCTGCAAACAAATCACCTGTAGAGAGTTCAGCTAGAAACAAGTCACCCTGTAGAGAGATCAGCTAGAAACAAGTCACCTTGTAGAGAGTTCAGCTAGAAGAAGTAACATTGTAGAGCTACAAAGAAGCTACCATGTAGAGTTCAGCTGCAAACAAATCACCCTGTAGAGAACTCAGCTACAAACAAATCGCCCTGTAGAAAGATTAGCTAGAAGAAGTTACTTTATAGGGAGTTCAGCTATGAACAGATCACCCTGTAGAGAGTTCAGCTACAAACAAATCACCCTGTAGAGAGTTAAGTTACAAAGAAACCACCATGTAGAGAGTTCAGCTGCAAAAAAAATCAATCACTCTGTAGAGAGTTCAGCTAGAAGAAGTCACCTTGTAGAGAGTTAAGCTGCAAATAAATCACCCTGTAGAGAATTCAGCTACAAACAAATCACCCTGTAGAAAGATCAGCTAGAAGAAGTTACCTTGTAGAGAGTTCAGCTACAAAGAAACCACCATGTAGAGAGTTTAGCTGCAAACAAATCACCTGTAGAGAATTCAGCTAGAAACAAGTCACCCTGTAGAGAGATCAGCTAGAAACAAGTCACCCTGTAGAGAGTTCAGCTAGAAGAAGTCACATTGTAGAGAGTTCAGCTACAAAGAAACTACCACGTAGAGAATCCAGCTGCAAACAAATCATCCTGTAGAGAGTTCAGCTAGAAGAAGTCACCTTTTAGAGAGTTCAGCTACAAAGCAACCACCATGTAAAGAGTTCAGCTGCAAAAAACTCAATCACCTTGTAGAAAGATCGGCTAGAAGAAGTTACCTTGTAGAGAGTTCAGCTACAAAGAAACCACCATGTAGAGAGTTCAGCTGCAAACAAATCACCTGTAGAGAGTTCAGCTAGAAACAAGTCACCCTGTAGAGAGTTCAGCTAGAAGAAGTCACATTGTAGAGAGTTCAGCTACAATGAAACTCCCATGTAGAGAGTTCAGCTGCAAACAAATCACCCTGTAGAGAACTCAGCTACAAACAAATATGCAGTGAAAAAGATCAGCTAGAAGAAGTTACCTTGTAGAGAGTTCAGCTACAACGAAACCACCATGTAGAGAGTTCAGCTAGAAGAAGTCACATTGTAGAGAGTTCAGCTACAATGAAACTCCCATGTAGAGAGTTCAGCTGCAAACAAATCACCCTGTAGAGAACTCAGCTACAAACAAATATGCAGTGAAAAAGATCAGCTAGAAGAAGTTACCTTGTAGAGAGTTCAGCTACAACGAAACCACCATGTAGAGAGTTCAGCTACAAACAAATCACCTGTAGAGAGTTCAGCTAGAAACAAGTCACCCTGTAGAGAGATCAGCTAGAAACAAGTCACCTTGTAGAGAGTTCAGCTAGAAGAAGTCACATTGTAGAGAGTTCAGCTACAAAGAAACCACCATTTAGAGAGTTCAGCTGCAAACAAATCACCCAGTAGAAAGTTCAGCTATGAACAGATCACCCTGTTGAGAGTTCAGTTAGAAACAAGGAATCCTGTAGAGAAATCACCTAGAAGTATCGCCTTGTAGAGTTCAGCTACAAACAAATCACCTGTAGAGAGTTCAGCTACAAACAAATCACCCTGTAGAGAGATCAGCTAGAAGAAGTTACCTTGTAGGGATTTCAGCTACAAACAAATCACCCTGTAGAGAGTTCAGCTACAAAGAAACTATTCTGTAAAGAGCTCAGCTGCAAACAAATCACTTGTACAGAATTCAGCTACAAACAAATCGCCCTGTAGAGAGATCAGCTAGAAGAAATTACCTTGTAGATAGTTCAGCTACAAACAAATCACCCTGTAGAAAGATCAGTTAGAAGAAGTTACCTTGGAGAAAGTTCAGCTACAAAGAAACCATTTTGTGAAGAGCTCAGCTGCAAACAAATCACCTGTACAGAATTCAACTACGAACATATCACCCTGTAGAGATCAGCTATAAGAAGTTACCTTGTAGATAATTCAGCTACAAACAAATCTCCCTGTAGAGAGATCAGCTAGAAGAAATTACCTTGTAGAGAGTTCAGCTACAAAGAAACCACTATGTAGAGAGTTCAGCTGCAAAGAAATCACCCTGTAGAAAATTCTGCCAGAAAAAAATTGCCTTGTAGAAAGATCAGTTAGAAGAAGTTACCTTTTAGAGAGTTCAGCTACAAAGAAACCATTCTGTAAAGAGCTCAGCTGCAAACAAATCACCTATACAAAATTCAGCTACAAACACATCACCTGTAGAGAGATCAGCTAGAAGAAGTTACCTTGTAGATCGTTCAGCTACAAACAATTCACCCTGTAGAGAGAGCAATTAGAAGAAGTCACCTTGTAGAGTGTTCAGTTACAAAGAAACCACCATGGAGATTTCTGTAATCAATATATGTGACCGGATTTGCGAAAAGGGGTCTTCCACACACATCCAATTCCGTAAATGTTGGAGACCATAACTCAGTGTTCAAGTAACATAATTATTAACCTGAACATTTCACCATGTATTCAGCTATAGTGGTGCTCACCACTGCCCAAATATCAAGGCAATAGCTCTTTCCAATCTGAAGTTATCAATTGTCAAAGTTGGCAAATTGGACCCCTTTTCGCAAATCTGGTCACATATGTATTATACAGTATATATAATTTGTACATTTACTGATAAAATATTTAAAGTACATCTACTTCATCTTTTCTTCTTCCTGTAGTAAAGAAAAAAACATAGGTTAAAAAAGTCCCAAAGCTGGCCATAGGCCGGCTTTGGGGTATACAAATACAAAAAGAAATGAAATCTAATCCAAAACAGCCAAGCTGTAAAAAAAGTGTGTGGCCCTCAGAAAGGCTATGGTGAAAAAAGATGTGAAGGTGGCGGCCAAGAAATGGCTGTGATGGTAGGTTAGTGGTAAAAATTTTAATAACGACAATTCAGGTGAATTTTTGTGAAGCGGCACAAAAATTCACCTGAATTGTCATTATTAAAATTTTTACCACTAACCTACCATCACAGCCATTTCTTGGCCGCCACCTTCACATCTTTTTTCACCATAGCCTTTCTGAGGGCCGCACACTTTTTTTACAGCTTGGCTGTTTTGGATTAGATTTAATTTACACCAGAAAATGTCACTTGAAAATTTGTTTGTTTGGTCTTATTGCTGTATTTTTGTACACATGCTATTACAGAAGTGTACAATCTACTGCAAAGTTACTAAACTACTACTGTGTATACTTATCCTAATCATCAGTTATTTACAACTATCTATTCTTATACACAGGCCTGCTATGCTAGAGGATTATTAGCTGATTCTAGTAGATCACCATCCAGTCTGACTGAACGACTAAAGCAGTGGTTAAAATACTCTACCAGTTTTACAGGTACATGTATGCTGTATCAGTAATAGTCGTAACATGGGCATGAAGGCTTTGCCTGAAATGTATGCCTGACTGCCCAAGAACCACAGGCCCTAGGGCGGAGGGCATTCATATCAGGACTGAATGCTCCGTGTTATAGCTAATATCTAACACATCCCATCCACATCAGGCTGATAGCCTGAACAGGGCGATCGATCACCAGCGATCAATCACCCAAGCCAGTACAAGTGCAACCACTGGATCATATATATGCATGCCTAACAATTTTGATTATGGGTAAGCAGCTAGTACGTTCTGGTTATATTCAGTGACGATGAGTGAAGATATCATGGAGAATTTCAGTTACGAGAGTTTAATGTTTTAATCAGTGCTATTGAATTGTTTATGGAATGATTGCGGAGTATTTACTATAGGCCTAGATAGGTAAACTTGCTTGTAGAGTGGTAACTTCGTGCAAAGTGGTAACTTTGTGATGGGGTGTGTGACCCATATTTGTAAATGGTTGGTGAATAAACTACAGCACTAGTTATTACCTTAGCGCAATGTTTTAAACTTGTATGATAGCGAGGACAACAAAACACCCTCCGTGGTTTTAATGGCAAAATCCAAGTCATGCATACTAATCACGTAAGTATTAATCAATCCTCACAATCAATTTCGACCTTAATGTCTATATAATTGTTGTCCAGATGTAGCCCAGGCTACATTTTGTATGTGGCCTGGCTAGCTGGGCTACAAGTATACGTAGCCCGGGCAGCTCCTTTGATCTGAGGTGTAAAAGTGTTACATATATTTCTAATTATACAAGCTATGCATGTACATATGTTTGTTGTAAGATGGTGTAATCATGTTTTAAAGTTTAGCTTGTGCTCATACAACCATACACTCATATGCTACACCTTGACTGGATATGGGAGTCTAATCAGTATACTTTGGGAAATTACATGTACTAAGTGCCAGCTGTAAGTCAGCAACACCCGTACTGTAATTAATTTACAGGTTATCCATAACTATAGTCATGACCTGTCTAATTACCTTAATGAGTTTCCACATTCCATCAGTAATGCAATACTGTGATGTAGTATGATATATTACCCTCAGTTGATCTGTATGGCTTTTGTGTAGTTCAAAGTGGTAAAGTGTGACAATCATTCTCTACACGGTATGTAATTCAATGGGGTTTCTCACACTACATTAACTAAGTAGGTAAAATTAATGATACAGACATCATTCCTGTGTTCTTACTTATTCTCCTAGCACTATAGCTTATTTTACTGTGTAAGTTTTTACGCTACTTTGTCTGTTAAGGTGTACCATGCAAAGATTACTGTACTACAAATTATTGTGCAAATTTTCCAGATTGAGTGTACAGTACTTATGTATTAATGAATGCAGTGAGTTCTTCTTGTTTATCATTATAGAATGTCCAGTAACCACTCTAGCTGCTACAGCATCAATAGCTACTGCAATGAAGTAACCAACTTCTCTAATTCATAGTTTCACTAAAATGTTTTATACATGACTATTATTGTACAAATTTACTACAATATTATTATTGTTCCTATACAAAACATGTACAATGATATAGTATAGAGTTTGTCTGTAGTATCGTAACATGCATGAGTACTTATTCATACAAGATGAGAAAATATTTGAATTTTGTTGTTGTTACGGTCACAGACATAGATGCTACCATTTGATTTGAGTGCTACTCCACGTGGGTTGGAGAATTGTCCATCGCCATTGCCTTTTGATCCAAAGCAATGCACAAAGTTACCGTTATCAGTTAAAATGGATACACGATGGTTGCTATTTTCGGCAATTACTATGAAGCCACACGGATCGGTAGCCAGACTAACTGGATTATTTAGCTGCCCGAATTCATTTCCTTGTGTACCAATCTTACCCACGTTAACACCTGTCATTGTAAAACTGTATACACAGTGATGATTGTAATCAGCAACAAAAATAAGGTCATTAACACTGACCACCACATTGTAAGGGTTGTTCAGGTACCCCTTGCCTATTAGGAGGGAAAACTGGCCATCACCGGTGAACACTGAGATGCGCTTATTGCTTTGTTCAGCAATATACACCATGCCATTGTGAGCTGTGATGCCACGTGGGTCATTCAAATTACCTTCACCTGGTCCTTTGCCTCCAAACTGTAATAGGTAGTTTCCATTGACATCAAATTTCTGCACTCTGTGGTTGCCGCTGTCTACTACAAACAGGTGATAATCATCAAATGTAACTCCACGAGGATTTTTAAATTGGCCATTGTTGGTCCCCTTGGTGCCAAACGTAGTGATTAGTTGGTCATCTGAATCAAATATGTAAACATGGTGTTTGAGATAATCAGTCACTGCCCATGTGTCGTCTGAACGGAATGCAATCCCCCATGGCTCACCCAGATTGCCATCGTTGGTTATTGTATTTCTTGGTATCTCAATTGTCCGATAGTTAGTGCGTGCCATTAGTTTGCGGAATTGTTTGTACAGTTCTTGTCCATTGATTGAAATAGATAACTTGTACTCTCCAATTTGTTGCACCACGAATGAAACTCTGTGGCTTCCATCATCATTGTCAGTAACACTTGCTGATGTTACATTTCCTTTACTGGATTTTAACGTTACTGCTACTTTATCACCTCCTTGAAAGTGTTGGCTACCGCTTACATATTTAGTGATGATTGTGCATTCTACTTCTTTACCAACGATTATGTTTGATGGAAGATGTATAATCTCCATTGCTTCTGGATTTGCATGAACATGGATACTGCCAAACTTTGGAAAAGATTCTGGTGCAGGAGAAAACTTGACTATGGCTGTTTCCAAAGGTTGTGTGTTCATCTGTTTGTAATTTTCTGTCAATTTCTGCATGCGATCAACAATCTGTTTCTTTGCTGACAAGAATTCTTGATCAGAGCTATCCATTGCTTCATCGTGTAAACTTTTCATGTTCATAACTTTTTCTTGCACTGTTTCTACTTTTTCTAGTTGTTGGATTACTGCTTTTTCCTCTTGTGACTCGATCTTGTCCACCTGTTGTTTTAATTGCTCTTTTTGTCTCATTAGCGCTCTGTTCAAATCATCGTAATACTGATCAATTTTTCTTTTTACTTCATCCTTTTGTTTTATGATCTTATCTCTAATTCTGCTGATTCCATCATGAACTTTCAAGAGGTCTTTTGTCATTTCTTCTAAGGGCACTTCAAAGCCTTCTAGTTCCCTTTTGTGCTTTTTTGCCATCTGTTTTGTGGTGTCGTGAATATGACCTACGTGATCCTTTACTGTACAGTACAAACAGACCAGTTCTTGGCATGTTTCACAGTAGTACACCAACTCATTGCTGTGTTCTTTGCACATTTGTGGCTTAGGTTTAGCTCGAATGGGGACATCTTTTTTGGATCTCAGTTCAGCTAATGGGATTTTGCCATGATCACGGGTCATCTTATCACGGCTGTGTGCTTCATTACAAACATGGCACAAGAATACGCTGCAGTCAGGACAGTATGTCACCACCGGATCAGGCTCCTCACATCTGTCACATTTCACTTCTACTTCATTTTCTACCTTGTTCTGTAAAATCAGTTGATCTACCAAACGATTGATAAAGAAATTGTCTGCCAATTCCTTGACTCCTCCTGCAGGAATGATTGCTGTTTGTCTACATTCAGGACAGTTGATAGTAAAGTTCTCCTTTATCAAATTCTCTAGACATGCTTCACAATAGGAATGATGACAAGGAAGATATTTAGGATTCTTGTAAATACTATAACACACTGGGCAAGTAAGATTTTGTGCTGCTTTCTTCAAATCGTGAGCCATCATCTGTGAAGTTATTTCTATATATGATTTACACATGTAACTACAGTACTACAATCTCAGGCCACACATTGACAGTATAAAATCCTGTGCTTATGGCTATAATACACTAATTCTATGTACATAGTAAACTACCTTGTACTGTTCTCTTTTGAGTATAGTTTACTCCCTCTTAGCTATGCAGATTCTTACTGTCCACTTAGTACAGGTATACTTATATACAGTCAACTGTCATGATCACTTTCACAGATTTTGTTGGCAACTGAACTACACACTAGAATTCCAAACAATAAGTAGAAGTGCTCGTGAAGACATACATGGACACTTTGTGGCTTCCCATAGACGTGGTGGAGTAAACAGCATTTTTGTATTCCAACTTTCTAGTGGGTCACTGTATAGATGATGATGTCAATCTTTCTGCTAGCTGGTAATGGACAAGCTTGTTTCAGAATAACTGCATCTTTCAGAGCATGTGATTATAATGAAGATAACCAACTTTCAATCTTATGCATGAAAATTACTAACAGATATTAGACTGACTTGTCACCAGCTTGCAATTTCATTTGCTGTAATCCAACACTGTATAACTAATGATTTCTCTTGACTTCTATAATTATGCATAAAGTATCACTGGATTCCAGGTTGTTCTTAATGTTGATTCACTGTTCAGAGTTTTCTGTTGGGACTGCATGTTATTGGGAATATTTGAATGATACCTTACGTGACTGTCAGTCTGTAATAATATTAGGAGGGAACTCCTTGAATGTATCCTCTTCTTTGATATGTATGTGTACATACGTACATACCCCAAATGACATGCCTACCTAATGCTTAACTATTTACTACACTTTTTAGGCTCTTTACACTATAGGGGTCCAGTTGGTATAAGCTAGGATATGTACCTTTAACCATGTAAGGAAACATTCAGCTTTTATTTATTTATTATTATTTTATTATTAGCACTTTATAGTGACCAGCACTGAAGGTCTACAGCAACATGTGCTGCAGCCTTAGTGTGATTACATACAATGTATGTAATATGTAGTCACAACAATCGTGTATATTCAGTACAGAGAAGCATCATTTTCCCAGACCAAGAGCCCCATCCACAGACATTAACAAAGTGCATGGCTATTTGGCAGTCATTACAACTTTCCAAAATTTAACTTATAATTCCCTCAATCTGCAGCAGTAATACAATGTGCCAAGACTAATTCACTCTACTAAAAGTATATAAATTAAATAATTATTAGTGCAGAGCTATAATATCATAAATTCTTGGCTGGTTACATAGTTCATTGAAGAAAAGTGAACTAATGTAAACCTCTCATTAAATCATATGGTGTGGTACTGTATATTAGGGATCATGGAAGTTTGCACTTTTTTACAAAAAATATTACCAGAAAGCAGCCTCACAATTTGGTGATCACCTGACTGATGCCTACAGAGTACAGACAAGTGTAACTTGATCAATGGCTAAGACTACAGGCTTGATTTTTCACTGTTTGACATTGCTTCAGCCTGACAGATGCCTTGTAGCATACCACAGTACATACAATGCATGCTTGATGCTTGATGGACTTACCTGTGGCCTCCTTTGTGTCCCATTTATCTTTGCTGACAGTGAAAGGTGTTGATTAGTGGTAGTATTGCATGATGATGGCTTCCCTACATTTGTAACATGAGTTCTCTGTTGTGACTGGATTGATTACAGGGTTCCTTCTTGTAGTGTTCTTTGTTTGTAATGCTGTATATATAGCAGTACACAAAGTGTAATAGCCACTACTTCTTTGGTCATTGATAGTTGGGCATGCATTCAGATGAAAACAATAAGCCTGGTACCATTCCTTCTTAACACATGCAGTACGTATGTGTGTGTGTGGGTTCACCAGTCCTAAAAAAGTAAACAAACAATTATTTCAGAATTTTAAGTTTGATTACAGATCAAATAAATAAAAAGTAGTGAAACACCTACATCTGAAGATATACTAATGGACATTTAATCCCTAATCCAGTCATGGGTATAGGGATTATATATCCACTAGTATATCTTCAGACCTCCCTTGTTTTGCTACTTTTGTTTCTTCGATCCATACTTGTATAACAAATGATTGCTATAAATATTGGCGCAAAATATAGTCAGCAAAGTGATGGAGGCATGCAATATCTACAGTATTTTGTACTCAAGCTTTGCTTGATATAGATATAATTGGTGTTCAACCACACAGTGAGTACTCTAAGTAAATTAAAACCTATAGAATAAAACCTACAGTATTGAGAATCATAAAATGTAAAGCAATGCAACTACCAATGGCATTTCTTGCATATACTGAACAGAGGTTCCTGTATAGAGGTCCAGAGGTGAATTCAAATTCCTCAGTAAATGTCCTAACAATTTGGAACGCATTTCCTAATGATCCTGGTGAGTGTATTTTAAAATCCACCATTTAGTATTTGGCTTACCCCTTTGCTGTAAGAGTAAAAGACATACATATGCCATGTAGCACTGTATTTATATACCACTGAGGCAGTAAACATTGATTTTTACAAGTATGTTACAACATCTTTTTTTTACCCTATATTGATGTACCAAGGTATAATTTTACAACACTCAGCAACTATAGCACATATAAAGTAGCTGCATACATTGTATACTGCCTTCCACTTGCTTACCAAATCTACACTTAACAAGTTTTGTGGTACAAAAATCATCAGTCTTACCATGCATGTTCCTGCCACACAGTTACCATACAAGGCTGTCTCCCCAGTGAGACATGGAGTGATCAGGCATCTGTGTGTATACATAAGATGTATATGATGCTTATACAACTGTACAGATATTTCTAAGTGTCTTACATTTTATATGTACATGTACTGCAATAAATGTATAGCTAGACATGTATATGATTGCTATACATAATTAACTGCATGATACTGTTACACTTCTACAATAGCTAAAATCTTTCCACCTAAAAAGCAACATTATGTTATATATTAAACACATGCATTACTAATTGCTATAGCACATAAGATTGACTATTATCACACCATAAGTTCCAACGGTTTATACACACGTGCATGTAGTGATTGTGTCTGTGGCTCCTCTAGAGATGCAACAATCCAGTAAATGTATTTTTCATGCATTAATTGATTCATATATAGTTACAGTGTATATAAATGGCTGCAGTGATATTGATGTCAACATTCTATTTTGCCATGCATGCACGCTCTTAGTGCCATTCTTTCCTTTAATGTGGTTTATATAAATTCACGAATTGTGTTGACAAAGGAATATTACAAGCTATAGGAAAAAAAAGAGTTTAAGCAAGGGAGATCATATGAATGAGTTAGTTATACACTAGATTCGCTTACACCAATTCAGATGGTAAAATTTGAGAATCTATTTGAACACCATATAAAATGTAGAGAATTCCTCACAGTAGAAATATTATATACAACTATAATATATATAGTTACTTATTTTATTAAACTGGCCACAGGAAATTCACAAAAAAAATCAGTCATGCTTGAAGGCAAGCCATCCATTGGTCGTAAGATAATTTTTCACCATTGAAGCTTATACATCATGTGATACTATCTAAAACAACATGGCTCAAAAAAATTGTCTTCTGTAACAGGGGCGGATCTAGGATTTATAAAATGGGGGAGGCTAACTCAAGGTCTAATCTCTTGGGTAGATGTGTGTGAAGCACACTTCCCAGCATGCGAAGTATGCTGGAACTAGGGGGGTCTGGGGGCATGTCCCCCCAGAAAAATTTTGAAAAATAGATGCTAAAATACTGCAATTTGGAGACATTTCCACATAATAATATTTTCTGCCTGTAGATATTTTATATACTGCCTTTAGATTATAGGTATGGCTCTCTGAAGCATTTTGCTGATGGAAAAGTTTGGGTAGGTTACAGACAACCAAGTACATGATGCACCCCTCTCACAATTGCACAACACTGAATAGGTGCATGTTAGAATAATAACGTTGAAAGAGGAAAATTTTGAAATTTGAACAATACAAGATTGAATCTGAGAGCATTTTCAATGGAAATTGTGTACCTGAATTAAGTATTGCCACACATATTAACTACACAAGTAGATGAATGAAGCCCTTTAAACAGACCAATGCACTTCATTGTACATATAGGTGCAGGCAGATTTGGAAAAATTCCATAACAGAACCTACTACATGTTTCCAGTGAATGTTCTATTAGAGTAGTTAGCTGACTGCTCTATTAGAGTATCTCGATCTTGTACACCTCCAATGCTGATTCGGGTTCTTGTTGCATAAACTTTAGCATAAATCCACTGATAATACCTTGGAAAGATGTTTATAAGGTGGTTTTATGAGTATTTTTATTATCAATAATTATGCTAAGACAAAATTTCATTATAATACTCAGCATATTGATCAAGTAAAGCCTAAATATGAAGGGGGGGCTTCAGCCCCCAAAGCCCCCCCTGGATCCGCCCCTGTGTTAATCATTAAATTTATCTTCATGGTCCTTAAAATATTTAGCAATGCAAAGTTTTTTTTTTTTACTGCAGTGGTGTAAACAATTTATTTGACTGCAGGTAAACAGTTTCAATTTGTGATTGTAGCCATTCAAGACATTTGATAGGCCATTGTTTATGATTCTTATCAGATAGTAATGTTCAACTATTCATAGCAGCTGTACTGCTGTGGTACATTTACTAACGTAATAATTTGCATCTATTTATTACAACCTTGATTCCATCGTGACGGCTGCTTTTTTGCGAGTGCTTCTGCTGGTGATAATTCATATTTGGTTGACTATAGCTACTCAGATTTTCTATGTTTTACCTGATAATCCTATCAATGTCAGTTGTTCATCTCAACCTTGTGCTACACTCAGTCAATACTTACTGGATAATAATGGTACACTACCTGTTGTGTCAAATGTTGAATATCACTTCTTACCTGGAGAACATCAAATTCCTACTGGTGCAAAGCTAAATCTATTGTATAACTTTACACTAATGGAGTTACAAGTAACCAGTCTTTACCAGCTACATTGGTTAGTTGCCCACCCCTCTCCAAGTACCAACTAGCAATCACTCTCTCACATTCTGTAACTATTTTTAACATAGTGTTCAAACAGTGTAAGATGTCTAAAAAAGCAACGTATGTGATACTTCATGTCTGTGTAAACTGTAAAGTACAAAAATTAATGTTATTGGAGGGAGGACTCCGGACATACAATTTACTTGGAAAGTCTTCTATTAATAATGTGAATTTTACCCTAAATAAAGCATTGCCAGTTCATGACAAAGAGACACTATATAATCATGTTCTAATTATGGTATATCATGACAAAGTTTGGGATAACAAGCATATTGATAACATGGTGAAAATAAAAAATGGTTTTATAACTGCTAAAAATCTAGGTGGAGTAATGATAACACAACAGCAAATGAAATACAATGTCAGTGCTACAATAAGTAATTTGCATTTTTACGGTATGCAAAAAACAGCTGTACACATTCATACTGATTCAGAAACTTTCACAAACATCTTAGTTGAAAATTGCACTTTTGTACTGAATAAGCTCATTTACTCCAAGTTCTTTAATTCGATGATTGTAATGTCTATATCATTGAAAACAATTAACCCGACTATAACTTTTTTGAACTGTAAATTTTATCAAAATACTGATTGGAATTCATTGATAGCTACAGCCGTTAGTCCTATGCAACCCCTTCCAGATATTACTAACCATACTGTAGCTAATATCATCCTTGAAGGTTGTGATTTCATGGATAATGCAGGTGCAACAATTGTTAACATTTTGGTACTGGTGCAAACACTTCCATGAAATTGAATATAGTCATCATCGGTCCTAGTTACATGATTAGAAATATTGGTTCTGCAACTATAGTTAACATACGCAACATAGCCATGAAGATAATCGGACCATTCATCATGTCCCACAATATTGCAATCACTACTATAGAATGATATGCTCTTCAGTAAGGATGTCATATTTACATCAAATGTGTGTTTTCATGCTGTAATTTCTATCTCTTCAAAGTCATCTTACATAACAGTAATGGAATATACAAACATTACATTTAAAAATAATACTTACTCCAATAAAATATTGGTTTTTCAACCATTTGACTATGGCAACCCTTATCCCTTTAGTGGTTTTCAATATATCACGCTAGCACTCAACCACGCGACAACTGCTTTGGCAAATCATTACAGTATCACTTTCAGTGACAATAACTTCAAAAAAGTAGGATTTCCACCATTTAAGTGTGAATCTCAATTGTATCACCTCACTACTCACTGTCAATGGATACCCTCATCAGTGTTCTATGGTTATAATCCTGGAGTAATAAATCAGCAAATCATACAAACTGATCAACATCAACCAAGTCACCACACTACCATATGTTACTGTTCACATGACATAACCAACTGTAGTGTTGATGTACTAGGACCTGTGTATCCTGTGCAAGTGTTACAAGTAGAACTGTGTGTACCAAATGGTGGTGAGCACGCTATATTATATGCTGAGACATATAGTAAACTTTTACCTACTTCAGCTTGCAGGATTGCTCAAGAAGCTCAACTGCTTTATTCTATTGTTAACTATTCACAAGCACTTAACTTCACCATTGCTATGGAAACCCAAACAATATGTGAATTATTTTTAACGGTATCACCTTGTTTATACACTCTTTATGAAGTGTTTTATGTACAAATATCACCTTGTCCAGTTGGGTTTACATTACAAAATGGAGTATGTGATTGTGATCCTTATCTTAGTAACAGTAATATTCACATTGACACATGTTACATTGATCAATCAACTATCACACGTCCTGCTAACACTTGGATAACTGCTTATTCTTACTCTAATAACACTAAATATTTAATATCACATAATTGTCCAATGGATTACTGTCTACCACATAACCACACTCATCACATCTTAACTTACTTAATCCTGATTTACAGTGTCAGTTTAACAGGACTGGTATCTTGTGTTCACAGTGTCCATATTCACTTAGTATGGTATTTGGATCATCAAGGTGTATACACTGTACTAATATACATATTCTCATCACTATCATAGTTATACTTGCTGGAATTGTTTTGGTAGTCTTACTTTATCTTCTCAACCTCACAGTCACTAATGGAACTATCAATGGAATAATATTTTATGCTAACATCATTAGCATTAATGACTCTGTATTCCTAGTAAATGATAATGTGTTTAAACCACTCAGGCTGTTCATTTATTTTACCAACTTAGATTTGGGTATTGAGACATGTTTCTATAATGGAATGGATGGATATGCTAAGATGTTCTTGCAGTTGTTCTTCCCTTTCTATCTCGTAGTCATTGCTGTTTCAATTATTGTAGCAAGTCGTTACTCCTCCAAAATACTACGATGGACATATACTAGATCTCTTCCTGTACTAGCTACATTGTTTCTGTTATCCTACACTAGTGTTCTCAGAGCTGTATTAACAGTCTTAATTGTTCTCTTATTCTACCATAACTCACCTACCAAGTGGTGATCAACAGTTAGTGTGGTCTATTGATGCCAGTGTTCCATTGTTTGGCTTAAAGTTTACCATACTGTTCATCACATGTCTTGTCTTATTCTTACTACTAATTCCTTTCAACATCATTTTGTTGTTTACAAGATACTTATCACAGTTCAGGATAATTACTGGATGCATTTCAAGGGTCATACAAAGACAAATGCTATTACTGGGTTGGAGTACACCTCATTTTGAGAAGTGTGTTTTTCAGTTTCTATGCATTAGAGATGAAAACAATAAAATTGATGTTGACTGCCATAGTTCTTATAATTTTTGACATATTGGTTGGGTACATTTGTCCAAGCAAAAACAAACTTGTAAACATTCAAGAACTCTTACTACTACTACTAAACCTCACCATAATCTATGCAGTATCCTACCAGGATAGTGGTAGTGTTTTCTCTACTGTCACAAATGTCATGATCAGTTTGGCTTTTATCCAGTTTTGTACAATTGTGTTCTATCATTTCCTCACCTACACATGTCACTGTAATGTATTGAATACATTACAAAGCGCGAAGAAGAAGATAATAAAACTTGGTGTATTTGGAAAAAGGAATCGTGCTCACCGAAATGACTTTGATGTTGCTATGCTTAATATTCCGGAACGCACACACAATTACAATGAATATCAAGATGAACTTGTTAGTGCTGACTTTGAAAACAACAACATTTACCAGTAAATAATTAATGTAAATTAGCTATAATGCACCATCATTGTTTAATTTGATGTTTTAATTAATTTTTGTGAGTATAATTTCTGCATAAATGTTTTATTCTCATCATTTGCTATCTATCTGTACAAAATACTTTATCATTTTCTATTATTATTATAGTGATCAAAAGTTTTATGACCCTTGTGGTAACATAGGTTAGTGGTTATATACAATATCCTACATATAAAAGATACCTCACATATGTATAGATACAAGATGTAAGCATACACACCTTTGATACAACATGCAGCATAGCTATAAAGCATATTTAAAACTAATTCTGAATTAACAGTAACCATGCATGCATATGCTTAGCACTGAGCATTATAGCTATAGGGTATTGCATACACAATACATGCCAAAAAATAGTTAAATTGCACTTGGCCATTTTATGATGTGGAAGAGAAGTAAAAACAGGAGCAATCATTACTCATTTCCTCAACATCATGTATATCTAATAATGTTATATAGAGATCAGAGAGGCTAGTATAGTTTATCTCTTTGAAACATGAAGTTGACATCAAATCCATACATGATACGTTATCCTTATCATCAATACTATGTTGATTCCATTAAAGATGAAATACATTGCAGTGCTTTCAATAGCTTTATTTTGTTATCTGCTTTGACTTAGGGTAAGTATCTGCAATTTGATGTTATGAGAAATGACAGTTGCTATGTCATTTGCTAATATTGTTACCTCCTTGTCATTTGCCAATATTGTTATTGTTACCTTGTCGATTGTTTTATCCCTAATACTAAATTTGATATGGTTAGGGATGCACTGTTCTTAGGCTCTCTACAATCTTTACTGTTACAGTACCTATTTTTTGTAAACTGGTACCATTGCTGACTTATTTGCATTGTTATTAAAATAAAACATTTGTTACTGCATCCAAAACTTGCCCATTAATGCATTTACCTCCCATGCTAAATTAGTTAATGCTGCAGAGATGAAGCATTTTGTAAAATCTTTGTTACACTTTGTGCTTTAGTGTATTCCAACTGAGACTAAAAGCCCGTAACTTAGTAGCTATTATGGAACAGATTTGATTGATTTGATTAAACTCCTCTATCAAATCAATAGAATGTCAGCTGCTGCTTCATCTCAAATATTGTTTTCTTCTAGCTTGAGCACCAGTAATGATGAATTGTTTTGTAAACTAGCTTTTGGCTAGCTATTGCACCATCTGTTTGCAAATTAGCATAATGCAGAAATACAGTTTTTGTAGCTTGATATTATGAGACAAAATAGCTGCAACATCACTTGCTGCTTCATCACCAATACTGATACCTTCCATAATTTATTTATTACACTTTACAGGATTGTACAGATCAACATACAAAATTAAACTAAAGAGCTTAAACGATTAAATTAAAAAACTAATAAAATTTTACAAAGACCGATTTTTTGTAAAGCCTTTGTAATTGTTTTCACATGCAATTTATTACCACTTAGATCCAACTCCTACAACTTACAACCCTTGCAGTATCATCTGCTGCTTCATTAGAAATGTCATAACCCTCCATGTTCATACAGTTAGATGATGATGACTTATTTTGTAAACTTTCAGCAATCTTTATTGCATCTACTTTTGGCAAATTAGTGTAATCAAGGTTTACCTCACAAATTTGGTCACCATAAAATTAAATGTTTTTTTTTGTGACTGACACAGTTGCTTGCCATATTAAATTTCTTCAGTTATGAAACACTTTGTAAAGTGTTTATAATTCTTTATCACGCCCTTAGGTTTCAGGTTATTTTAACTTAGATTTAATACCTGTAATTTATTATGCAATATAACACTCGCAATATCTTCATCAACTATGTCATCACCTTTATAATTAAGCACTGTTAATGATAAATTATTTTGTAATTACATTGCAAATAATTCTTCTATTCACATATTAGTATATGTAATAGGACGATGGCTGTGGTATGTAATAGGATGGATGGCTGTGGTATTCAGGATTAATAGTGCGAGCATTGTAAACAGGAAGGAGTAAAATAGTGCAAGGCGAAGCCGAGCACTATTTCCTTCCTGTTTACAATGCAAGAACTATTAATCCCGAATACCACAGCCATCTGTCCTATTGCAAATTAATTCAACAACCATAACACCTGTTACTAGGCAACGGAAATTCAAAAATAACCAC
Source organism: Dysidea avara (assembly GCF_963678975.1). Taxonomy (NCBI): domain Eukaryota; kingdom Metazoa; phylum Porifera; class Demospongiae; order Dictyoceratida; family Dysideidae; genus Dysidea; species Dysidea avara. The sequence goes on from NC_089274.1 coordinate 9,286,931, forward strand.
TGCAAAAGATCAATCATACTTAGCAACCATTGCTATGGTCTCAAACTGACGTTTACCTTAGCAATGGTTACTTAGCAACCATTGCTAAGCAACCCCATGGGACATCTATCACTATGGTAACACTAGTTGTCAAGTCGGACATTTACTTCTAATAGAATATTTTAGCCAATCAAATTAGTATTACAGGTTTTTGTCAAGGGACCTAGACAAACAAGTGTAATACTAATTCTATTGGCTAATCGCTTGATGTATTTCAAAATAATATGTCAAGGTGCTATTGAGAGTATTATACTGTAACACATTCACTTGTTGGATTATATACAGTATAATGATTTAGCTTATATACTAAAATCTATGTGGTACATGTATATGGCATGTTATAATTATAGTGACAGTTGTATGTGTATCAAAAAACTATAAAAGGATAAGAAGTTTGCGTTTGGATTGACAGATACCTTTCGTATATAGAATTTGCTATGATCATCACATCCCACACTAGCAGGATGTAGAATGTTTGCTCCTAGTTATGCACATGCAATCAGACAATTGGCTATTCTTCATACATGCTATGATATTTGTGAATCACTGAATTATATATTTCGGTATCAAGAGTCAGAGTAGCTACATGCATAGCAGTTGACTTGAGATGTTTTTAAAGACATACCTATATAGGATTTACTTTTCCATCACTTATATTCCCTAAAGAAACTTTACTCCACATTCAGATATGCCATCCCTGTTTAATGATTATGCATGGAAAATGATGTGTACACACAGTAATGAAGCAATTACAAACTACACATAGCCGCAGCAGAGCAAAAGTTACAAGCACAGAAGCAGCCAACAGCTAGTTGCATACAGTATCAATCTGCAAGTAACAATTAAGAAATAGTAACACCAACTGCACCAATCAGCAGCCACAGTACTGTAGTAGGCAGCTGCAAGCAGCAGCAGTGCAACAGACTATACACAGTAGTAGCAGTCAAGCAGCAGCTAGCCATGCACAAACAGTGGTCACCTACAAGTAACAGCCAGCAGCAAGCAGTAGCACAAGGAACAAACTAAGTAGCAGCCTGTTGCAAACAGCAAAAAATATCAGCAGCTGCAACTATATAACAGCAGTAGCATCTAGCTGTAAGGTGCTACCTTTAAACAGTATAATATATAGCTGCAAGCAGCAACAAGTCACATTTAGAAGTAGCAGCCAGCAGTTGCAAATACAAGCATCAACAACCTGGAAACAGCAACTGTGAGCTGCAAGCAACAGCAGTAGCAGTAGCAGCAGAAGTACCAATGGCAAACTGCACAGTAGCAAGTTAGCAACTGTTAACTGTAAATAGCAGCAAACAGCCACAAGCAACAGAAGCCAATAGTAGCCAATTTGCAGGACATATAGAAGACCTTGAAACTGACTGCTCATTGCTCAACATAAGCAATGAGGTTGCAGATGTATATTTGCAGGTGAAACGTTTTCTATACAGTTTTCAGGTAGAACATGAGCTAGTATGCAGGTGGAACCCTTGCAAGTGGAACATTAATTAGCTAGATTTGCAAATGAAATATATTAGATTGCAGATAGAATATTAGGCAGTTTACAGGTGGAACAATAATCAGTTCGCAGCTTGAATATCAGCTATAGTTCAGAAAACAATACTATTTTAATGTTTTTAATTTGACATTGGCCTACACAAAATTTCCAATCATAGTAATGTACTTGATATTGGTAGAATGTTCACATAACCTAATGCATAAATTGTGTGACCAAATGCCTAATCATACATAGTTTGTTCAGCACTGGTGATTCTAGACCTGATATACAGGTGGGGGGGCAGCATAAAATGTTGTATGACTGTACCATAAAGCAGAATTTTAAGGGAGTCGGGGGGGACCCCAGAAGCTGCAGGATTTTTGCAATTATAAGGATTTAAAATGGCTTAAAATTAGTGCTAAAACATTAAAAATGCTAAAACTAACAATACATATCTATACCACAACTTTCCCCCTAAATTTTAGAAAACTTATTTTTCAACAGGGCGGGCCTGTTGCCCCCCCCCCCCCCCCCCAGTAGAATCGCCTAAGTTGTTCAGACACTGTGACCAAGAATTTTTTTTCCTTATTTCAAGCATTGTCAATATTTCCTTAAACTGGATGATGCATGCAAACAAAATCGAAATACTTTAATATAATTGGTTTGCTTCAAACTCCAATGCATTTTAATTGTTTACAGTGAGTTTATTAGCATATATGCAACAGCACCATACATATATAATCAACACTCTTTTACTTACATATGATATTCACTGCTGTCATCCAGTTCACCAGATTCTCTCAAAGCCTGTAATCATAGCAATTTTGCACTTATCACACGTGAAACACTAATTTCACACACCTTAAAATAATCCATCCACCATTGCGCAGCTGTCCCCACCAAGCCTCAATACGCTAGTTTGTGCATGATTAAAACAAACAAATAATAAAATACAAGGTAAACAAACTTGATCGGAAGTAGATCGGCCATACATGAAGCTTTTCTCCTTTGCAAAGGGATCGTCATGTTGATCTCGCAAAAATGGCTGCAAAAATGCTATATTTGTATTCTCAGTTCCTCTGTCCGTTCTTAAAATTGTAGGGCACCCTACAGTAATAAACACATCAGTTTTAATTTATATGTTTAGCTATCATATGCCTTAAAACATACCACATTCAATTGATTAATTAAACACTGCAGCTGTAATTAGCCTATAATATAGTATAAAAAACTAATGAGGATATTCAAGGGTAGCCAGTGCTATCAGTACAAAGCAGCTCTTAGACCTCAGTTCATCAAAATAAGAGTACGTACTTATTACAATAGCTGCAATGTGTTTCACCACAATGTACACTAAAAATGGAAACAATAGACAAAAGGTATGGCGTACAGAAACACATTATAGAATAACTATTGTTTGTTCCCTTCTCTATTACTGTAGGATTACCTTTCTAACACTACAGATACATAATTATTGTCACCGTGAGGCATGTTCACTGACACAGTATAGCTACTGACACAGTATAGCTACAGCCACTATTCAAATGTAAGCCTTTTTGTATCAAATCTAAAAATGTACGTTATTATAGTACATTTGGATATTATGTCTTGGCCTTATATGCTTACATATACTGTATATCCGAGGATCAAATTGCCATCCTGCAGGAGCTGAGAATTAGGAAGGATGAGGGTGGGCAACTGTACCCTCTGCCATTTTTGAGGGCAGCACCTATTCACTTATTCCAATGCCCAAAAGGCAACTATCTTATGGTACTATATACTCAAACGCAATGTCGCTATATGGATTGCAAGTTGATGTTTTCACAAAATTTTCATCCTTGGAACACATCAGTAGACAATTAAAGTAAAGCAATCCTAAAATATTAAACTGTAAAAATGCTTAAGTCATTCAGCAAAAAAGTTGAACAAGTAATATCAAGAGTAAGAGGATTAATGCTTGGTTGTATGTATACTATATTTATCTCATGTTTTCAACTAACCTGCTAATTTTTCTACACAATTTAAATAGTACCCTGCAATAATGTATGGATCATTATTTGAGGGGGATACATGAAGCCAAAGGATTCTACGTGAGTAGCTGTTAAAAGGTAAGATAAGGATTATGCGCTTGTTTTTAATATTGCTTACCCGTCAATGCAGCCATGTATGGCAAAACCATACGGCTTTAATTTATCATATCCGTCACAATGCCATATATAGTCTGGCCCCTACAGTTCACCAGAAAAGTGGACACAAAGTACAATAAAGCATTATCTGGTGAAATGAATACACCTTGCTGTGATATATCCTTCTCTTCAGTTTTTTTCCTTTCCTAGCTGCAGCGCCTTCTGGGTTATCCAAAGCTGACAAAATCATCACAACATTTCTGTAGCAAAATGTTGCTTACCGACTAAATAAAGGACCAACTGACTCACCTTCCAACACGCAAACTATGTTTCTCTTTCAGCCTCTTGTGCAATATGCGGTAACCAATGCAGTTCCCTGACACCTCCCTTTCTTTCTATGAATACAGTATTGCAGTAATGATAGTCACATTTATTTTGAAAGACCGTAGAATGAATGTAAACAGTTGTCCCAATGTTGGATCCATGTAGCATGGAATTTGGAACAATTGCTTCTCACCCTTCTTTAAGCTACACAAAGCCTGCAACATACAATGAAAGCATCCTCTCACAACTCATAATAGGATAGGCAGAAATTCATAAACAACAAAAATTCTTTAATAGAATAGCCCTCATAGCTATGCAGCAGGTTGTATTGTAGTACTATGATACCGACTCTTCAACACTGACAATTTTATAATTCTTGACCTGTGAATAAGATACTTTTCCAGTACAAGATGTGTGGAGAACATTTTACCAGTGTCCTCGCAAGATATTGACCTGTTACAATTTTAGATTGACCGTTGTTACAGATCTGCCAGCCTACAGCAAGTGCTTGTGTGTTATCTCTTGAATACTATTTGCTTTATAGGCTATAATATACCATTCAGTGTAATTTCTGACTACCACAGATACAGGCTGGGGTAGGGGGGAATTGATTGCTATTAACTGAGGCAAAGATGTGGGTCCCTTGAACGTTTGGATACTAAGATACTGCATGTATTCATGTAAGGGGCCACTCACGCATATCGACTCGCAACTTGGAATTCATAGATCAACACCACAAGATTGCACATCCCTTCCTGTGACTGTCCCAATAGCTATTTTCCTGTGCTTTACTTGAATGCCTATACTTATCCTATAAGTAAGGAGCTGAAAATTACAGATTCCCAGCACCATCCGCAATCTCAGCCCACATCTGTGGACCATGGTAGTTGGGGATTTAATAGGTGCAAAAAAAGTATATCTCCCACTAGGGACCTACAGATAGGCTATAGACTAAACAGCTGTGGAGAAGGGAGTATGCGAATGAACTACTTTCATGGATACACAACTTACTTTAATAGCCGCTTCGACTTCTTCAAAGGAAGTTTGACCGTTTTTGTCTCTTCTTCGCAAGCCCATCCTCTTCCTCAGTTGATCCATTGTTAAGTTTATACCGTGCCGTAAGTGTAAAAACTTGCAAATGTCCTCATATGTATAATCGTCTTTGAAATAACGTAATATTAAATCTTCCTCACCCACTGTATGCAAAGCAGGAACAGGGGCGTAGCTAGCCAGAAGGTGATGGAGGGGCAGACATACCCCCACGAAACACTCAAAATCATTCATGATTGCAAAAAGGCTAATGACCCAATGGTGGGCTAGCCAACATACGGTGTTGTATTATTACAGTTTAAAGAACTAGCTACGTAACCATTTCAGTACTGACTGCTTCCAATCGAGGTAGCTATATTCGTCGAGCATCATCGCACGTGCCACAACTGTACTCCAACAAATTCATCCACAGTCCGGTAGAGCTAATACTTTAGTGCAAATACAGGTTACTTTACGTTAGCCACAGCCTGTGCTGCAGTCCTAGCACACTGCTGACAGGATGACGTATTCACTCACTTCACTCGGCGAAATTGAAATGCCATGTATTGCGCGAAATCCCACCTGTCTTGCTAGCAGAACTTGTAAGCTTGACTGATCCACCTGACTGACTGACTGACAAAGTAAAAACAGACTGCACTGCCGTACGTACAAAGGTCCAGTGTGATCGACTCGATAAAAAAAACTTGGTACATTTATTTAACTAACACTTTATCACCTCGTAGGCAGTAGGGTCGTCATCTGGTCTCCTTTGTCACTTGTGACTCCTGCCGCGGAGAAGCGGATCACTCTTTTTAGATTCAAAAATGTTCTATCACGCGAGTAATCTAGGCTAAATATAGAAGTATGTCTCTAATATTTTCATTCGATGGATTCACGAGCGAGTTGAATGTTGTGTGTGCGCATTCACTAGCAACCCCTGGTGATACCGCGTAGTAGTGTACATAATTTACAGTCATTTGCGTGTCAGTTTAATACTGGTAAACTTGTGACGAAGGTTAAAAAAAAATCATTTAGTGATGGGGGGGCAAATGCCCCCCCTTAGCTACGCCTCTGAGCAGGAATGGCCATGATAGTGCCGTGCTTGACACCATCCCATAATAACAATTATCACGTGCACATGACGTCTAATGACGTCGTATTTCTCAAAGAAATTCTATGGAAATTTTTGAGAAACGAGAAAAGATCGAGAAGTACTAAAGAAATTTTAGGGAAAGTTTCAAGAATAGAGAAAAAATTGAGAAAAAGGTGAGAAACTTTAGAGAAATGAGGAAATTTCTCGAGAAATTTCTGGAAAATAGACCGGAACGGGCCACCGTAAAAACATACTCGTTACGCTTGCTGCGCTTGTATCAAAGAGAAACAAATTGTTGTAACGACAGAATTTTGTAACCAACGACTGTGAAACTTCGCTACAGTGAACTCAAGTAAGTAATCGAGGGAAATAGGATGGTACCAACCCTCAAGGAAGTTATACGCATAATTAAAGGAGATTGAAAGTGAAAAAAACGGCCCAAAAATTACTTTAAACCACTTTATTTTCTTCGTAAATATATTCTATCCTTTTAACTGTTATAAACCTATTCCTTACCATTTAACAGAGGGAACCAGAGGAAATATCGGAGCAAAACAGGAACTGTTGCTTGAAGAAACGACTAAGTATCTTCCATTTTAAACCAAAAGTTTAAACCACCTTGCAGTACAACGCAACGGTAAAAGACTGTGTTGGTGACACGCCTAGCTTACCACAAGATTCGAAAGTGGAACCGGCTATAAAAGAAGCGGTATGGACGAGGCATGAAGGTACTATGAGCGAAAGTGTGACAGCGTGTAACAACCACTGTTAATGCGATACGCTTTGTTACAAAATCTACGGTCTGAATTCTCTCGCCAAAATCTCTCACATAGGCCTAAATACTTGCTGTAGTCTGTTGGATTACTATTTACGCTGCTTAGAACACTAATTCTCATGCTTGAGCACAAAACTGTCTTGTCCTATCAAGTCACGCGTAACGGAAATCAAACCGGAAATCGCTTGCGTTTCCTATCCTTTTACTCTATAATATTATCTATGCTAGTACTAGGTCCTTGTTTGCAGCAGTATCACGTGATTATTTGAGGTGCATTATAACAACCTTAAGGGCTTAATAAGCTGTCACAAACACTAAAAATCGTAATAATATCGATATTGTGATATTATCGTTTCACTGAAATCTACGCGATACAGATATCGTTTCATTGCAATACCGCGGTATTACTATAATACCGAGAAACCGTCCAGCCCTAAGCAGGACTAGATATGATCAAAGTTCATGGAGAAGTAGTTGGTACAGGAACTACATGGACAGAGATAGTGGAGTTTATGAAAGTTGGTCGGATTGAAGTTAGCAATAAAATATTTCCAGAAGAATGATTTATAATTATAATTATCAATTTCACAAATAGAAGGTTATACATGGTTAAAGTCGAGGTTAAAGTTTAGCTATTAATTGCAAAGTAATGATTACGTAGTGTGGATTTGAACTGGTCAAGTGTCTGCGACTCAAAAATGTGACGAAGTATATAGAAAGTTCCATTGTCTTGATGTAGAAGGTGTGAAGGAGTACCTGTAGGTATCAGTGTTACAGAATGATTCTAACGGTCTGAACGCATAGCATGGTAATTGGCCTGGTACTGTGATGTCTGGAGGTAGAACTCAGGTATGTATTTAGGTGGTAAGTAAACATTTTGGTTGAGAGTATTGTATAACATGATTATGAAAAATTGTTCTCTTTGAGATTCTAACGACTCCCACCTGAGTTTGTTGAGCATCTGTGTTACACTGGCATCATAAGTGTATACTCCTTCAATGTATCTTGCAGCACACCTCTGGACCCTCTCTAAAGTGATTTTATTAGTTGTTATGTGTGGGAATTCCAAACATGTAGCTGCATATTCAAGTTTTGGACACACCAAGCTGAGGTATGCTCTCTCTCTGAGGTGGCTCTTAAATTGCGTTTCAATAGTGCAAGCATCTGGTTTGCCTTGGAAGTAACTGATTGGATATATATGTTGATGCCACTTCAGATCATGGGGATTATGATACCTAAATATTTATAGTGGTTAACATGTAACAGAAGATGGTTGTGCAACCTGTAGGGTGTAATAATTTGTTTCTTCTTGGGTGTAAAACATTCATGGTAAAGCATTTCAATACATATAGTCTCATCAACCACTTCAGCTTGTTGCCAATTTTCTAGTGCACTTAGATCTTCTTGCAGCTTCACAGCATCATTGGGGGTATGAATATAGCCTTATATATTATACAGTCAACAGCAAAAAGTTTGACTGAGCTATATTATATGTAAATAGTTTCTGGCAGATCATTCATATAGATGGAAAATAAAGTTGGGCCAAGAACTGTGCCCTGAGGGGCACCAGATAATACTGAACATCTGGGAGAGGAGACACCTTCCAAGACAACACACTGTATTTAGGGTCACTGCTTGAAGGTTCTTAGTTTACTAATTTGTTAAGCTGCTTTACTGTAGTTGTACTGATAGTAAAGTGTCAGTAACTTTAAGTATATGGAACATAATTGTTTTACTAAGTTTTAAACTCTCAGTAAAACATCAGTGAATGCAGGTTTACTGAAAAACTACTAAAATACCAAACAATTAACTGTTCCATATACTGGGAGTATACCACTCTAGTAAACAAAGAAGTTTCAAGCAGTGGGTGTTCTGTCATTCAAAAAAATGATGAGATACAGTTGTTTAGGTTGCCTCTAATACCATACCATTCTAATCTGTACAGTAATAATTTGTGTGGTACTGTATCAAATGCCTGTAAAGATGATGTCCGTTTGCATTCCAGTATCATAGTAACAGGACAGATCATGTAGTAGTGTGATGAGCAGTATTTCACAAGAGTGGGAATGGTGAAAGCCATATTGATGGTCGCTTAGTATGTAATTTGCTTCCAGAATGATGTTAGAATTTATGACCTGTTCAAATAGTTTAGAGACAATGGATGTTAATGAGATTGGTCAGTAGTTAGAAGGTTGTTGTCGGCCACCCTGCTTGAAGATTGGTACAATATTTAATTTGATTTTTGATGGTGACTGTACACTGAGATAGGTCCATGTTGATAGTTGGTAGAGAATTCCACTTATGAGCTCCTGGTGGGGATGAATAGGTTTGCTCCATTAAATAACTAAATGTGAACCATAATCTCCCACTAATCACATTCCCCACAAAAATAATCATTTCCTTAAAGGTTTACTATAGCTACAATTTACACTGTATTTAGTTATATTATACTATTTCACCACTTGCTAATATTTAATTTTGTGTACTTGCAGTCACATTATGCCACAGTCCTGAGGTGAGTTGCTGGCAATTGTAATGCAAAATTGACTAAGACCCTACATAATTACATACTGCCAAATAAATTCATTAATGCATAATGCTATACTATACTGTAAGATAGACCAGGCAGTGTTGGAATCTAATTGGAAATGATGGGATCAGTTTAACTTAAATACACAAATAATTTGTGACTAGCTATAGCTAAACATAATAACGAAACAGTGTTAGTGATTAACATTATACCAGCAGCAGCAGCAGCAGCAGCAGCAGCAGCAGCAGCAGCAGCAGCAGCAGCAGCAGCAGCAGCAGCAGCAGCAGCAGCAGCAGCAGCAGCAGCAGCAGCAGCAGCAGCAGCAGCAGCAGCAGCAGCAGCAGCAGCAGCAGCAGCAGCAGCAGCAGCAGCAGCAGCAGCAGCAGCAGCAGCAGCAGCAGCAGCAGCAGCAGCAGCAGCAGCAGCAGCAGCAGCAGCAGCAGCAGCAGCAGCAGCAGCAGCAGCAGCAGCAGCAGCAGCAGCAGCAGCAGCAGCAGCAGCAGCAGCAGCAGCAGCAGCAGCAGCAGCAGCAGCAGCAGCAGCAGCAGCAGCAGCAGCAGCAGCAGCAGCAAATTTCAACTTCAGACCAAGTAACAACATGCATGCAGCCAGTGATCGTCGAACAAAATTATCATCGATCACGCGATCGTCTCATCATTAGTCTATTGTCGAGTGATTATTGTCCATCATCGCATCACTTTTGTCGCATAGGTAATCATCTATCATCGCATAATTATTGTCTACCGTCGCAAAGATATTGTCGATAGTCGCATAGATGTTGTCGCTTAGATATTGGCGCATGGCGCGACCTTTAAGGCCACCGTAGGTTTGTCCCAAGTTGGTTTGTCCATACGCGTATTTTCTTCGATCAAACCTCTAATCCCTACAATAACTTTTAAAGACATGATGTGGACACAAGCCGCAATGTCTGATAAATTTGTGAAAGCGTGCAGAACCCTAAAGACATTTTAAGCAGAAATCTTTTAGATTCCATTTAGTGCCACGCCCCATGCAAGCGTTTATAATCGCCAGATGTCTTATAAACAAGGTGTGAAGAGCGTTCATTATTTCCAGATGCCTTATAAACAAGGTGTAAAGAACAAAGTCACTAGGGAAGGTGTTTTAAGCATAATCTTCAATTTCTCTATTTAATCATTTTATAATAGATTAACCACAAAGGTCAAGGTGAATGCAAAACTGAGGTAACAAGCCTATAGGGGTTACCACCTCTATGTAGTGTGTACCATGGAGCTTGTGTTGTGGCTTTCATTAACCATTATGCACATACCATGGTACAAAATTTTGTAATGGAATGTGGTTTGGCAGTGACTGTATGAGCTTCTGTTATGGCTTTCAAGTTTTGTAAGATTGCTGGAATGTGGTTTGTGGTTTGCTGGTGACTGTGTATATGAGTTGGGGCCGGTTGTTGCACACAACTTGCACAATATTCAAATGTCATGGATACATGGATAAGATGGCCGCAAAATACATGAAAATTTCTTGCATTATGCTAAACATACAACAATGCTATTACAACATGTAATCAACATCAAAACATTACTAAAAACAGTTTTAACACTAGTGATGATTTCTTTGATGTCTGCATGACGACACAAGATTAAGTGAGACCTGTAAAAGAACATGCAAGCAGGCAGTGAACTTTACCTTGAATTAAACACACAAGTAACTAACCTGGAACATCGGTCGCAACACCAAAGACACTTGCTTGGATATCTGACGACACAATCGGCCTACAAAAATCAACAAGTGGGAATTAACAATATCCCTAAAATCTGGATACTGGAAAACATTTTATAAGCACGACATGTAAACTGACAGGGGTATTAGTTTGGTGCCATCATAACAGCACCTCTGATACAGAAATAATAAACAACTATATTCCTTAGTACTTACATAGACTGACCTGGAAATTCACTACACCCTTGATCCAACAATATAAATTGAGAACTATAAAAAAAAATACACAAGATAACACAATTCCTCTGTATGTAAACTGATCTGAAATTCATGACTTCCTACCTGGTACAAGGTTATGTATTGACCACACGTACAGTAGCGGATCCAGGGGGGGCACGTACCCTACCCACCCTTCCATCCCTTTCAATAAAAATTGCATACAAAATCGAGATACTCTAATAGAGCAGTCACTCTAATAAAGTGGTCACAGTGTTCATGGGACAGTGTATAGCTTAACTATGAAGCTATGAATAAGGATCTGAATAAGGATCTTTATATACTTTATAGTAAATACATTTGGTAAAGGGCAGCCATTGTTGCTGTGACTTTTTTTTTTTTTGGTCTTCAACTTTTCAGCAAAGTGCACCCCCCTTTCCAAACTCTGGATCCGCCCCTGGACCACATACAACTGCTACTGCATACTATGACCAGATTACCTGTAAAAACTGACAGGCGGGCATTAAATACAACACGCCCAAAATCTATGTCACTTTACACAAATGACATATTTGAGGATTACAAGTTGGCCCGGCAGCGACCTTACTACACAGTAGACATAGTTCTTGTTTATACGCAACTATGTTCCTTAGTACGTACATAGACGGACCTGGAAATTCAGTGCACCCTTGATGTCACTATAGTCGATCCATGTACAGTTGACAATTGAGAGCTATAAAAGGAACACACAAGATAATAATACAATTCCTCTGTATGTAAACTTACTTGAAATTCATGACTTCCTACCTGGTCCCAAGTTATGTATGTACCATGACGGCATCCAACTGCTACTGCATATTATGACTAGATTACCTGTAAAAACCAACAGGCAGGCATTAAATACAACACACCCAAAATATGTCACTTTTTACACAAATAACATGTTTGAGGATTCACAAGTTGGCCCGGCAGTGACCTTACTACACAGTGCACAGGTCTCACTGTACATAAATTTAGTTATTTATACTAGTATGCAATGTGAATGAGTATTTTTTTGTACACGCAAGCATCATGTACATTACCTTACTTCTTCCACCTACAGTTCCAGGACTTCTAAATTGGCACTGACTAGAGTGACAATACTGAAAGCTGTTTAGTCTGTACGAGTACTGTCACGCTGCAGATGGTCCCCCGCCGCAAGTGGTCCGGCCGGACCAACTACCGCGCCTCAAGTAGTCCGGCCGGACCATGTAAAGTTGCTGCTGATGGTCCGCCCTGCTGCAGCTGGTCCCCCCAATGAAATCTCCACTATCAGCTTCCCAGTCAGTACTAGCTCAACACCTTGATCAAAACGCACTGCCCTCCACGAAATACGAGTCCTGGAAGCGAAATTCGAGTAATGTTTAAACATATAATTCTAAACATTGCATTGTTTTGCATTTGCACGTGGTTTTTAATTCGGGTACGCGTTGTGGGCACCATGCAGTGTCCCTTTCGACTCCACCTTTCAAAAATACTAACAAAACATACTCTAATGGAGCAGTCAGTCAAATACTTTAATGGAACAGTCACCACTATGACATGGCTATGACATGGCTTAGTGTCATGTATAGTTGTCCACATATACAGTTGCCAGCAGTATGTGACAGGATAACACTAAGATGCATCTCCGGAAGAGGCTACAAATAAAGCTTCTGGGAACCTCCATCACTTTGGTGTAACTTGTATAATACTCAATTTACCATCTTCACTTACCAGAGGCCATGACACACCAACAGAACAGTTGGTTATAGTTCTGTCACTTCTATAATAAAACATGAGTTAATCTCTATACTCTGATTTAGGCTGCATGGAGTATGGGTTAAACAGCTGTTCTACCAAATGAATGGTGAAAACCATTAATTCACTTGGATACACTATATAATAGGCTTGGACAATGATCAGGAACTACTAGCTGCATGCATGTTTCACGCCTCATACGCAGCTTCAATAGCTATAGACAATATATACATTTTTGAAAATGCACTAAAATGTCAGTTTCGTCGAAAATGGTATATACAGGCATGCAGGCTATAGCTGAAGAGTTCTATTCTAGTCTTAGTGTGTAAACTTTAAATTCTCCCTAATGCAGTATAGTGACCTTAAGTGGTTCTTACAAGCCAATAAGTTAGTAAAGTAAAGTGTGACACATAATTTAATTGAATCACCACACACAATGATTATATTGTTCTATGCCGGCCATATCTTATGCCTGTTTACTTGGTTAAACACTGCAGCATTTTTACCACAGTTTCAAAAATCAATGTGCAGGCTGTTCAAACTTGACCACCTCTCAATGTTCAAACCAATGTTTAAATTTTGAGCTGGATTTTTGAGCACTGCTCAAAAGTATAATAGGCTATTTCCAAAGCATAATTAACTCAAGCCTAGCAGAGAATAACTAAATCTGTTATTCACTTTAATTTAACTTGATGTGCTTTGCACTTATAGAGCAACTGATTGTGACACCCAGCAAGGATTAACATTAATTTTTTTAGGACTTACTTATGTAGAAAATCAGGTACAATTACAGCAGATACTGTATACACAGCAATGTTACTTAGTAGTTGTCAACAGATTTGTGTGCATGTGTGTGTGGAGTCAGTAGAGGTGACTGATAAGACAAGCTGAATGAGTTGCACAAAAATATTTTGGGATAAAAGGTGGATTTGGAATTTTATTTTATTTCAAATTATTGTGATAATGAGTCAGTGCTAGTACTTTCACACTTTCCATTTCTTGAATGCTGCATGTAGTTGAGATTCATACCAGCATTGGCAAAATTTGCATTTAGTGGGTTCTCTATAATATCCACTGTTTTATCCATAAATGTGTGAAAGCATCAGTGTTGTGACCAGACCATGCACCCTCACTGTTGGCCAGTGTTACTGTAAGATGATTACCAATCAAGTTAAATAATTGCCAAATCTGAAAGCTCCACTTGATGTCCATGCATGTAGCTATTTAAGTTACTGTATATTTCACCATTTTACACAGGGTCATGGGTGTCACATGGTTATATAGGAAAGGTTTCACCATGTTCACAACAACACTTCACAATAGCACTGACATACAATTCATCATGAAGATTGTACTGGCCACTCAAAGTTGCAGGACTCTAATAGAGTATACGTGCAACATAAAATAATATTATTAATTAAGTAAGTTAGTTACTGATCACAATATGATCATTACAAACAATTATCCTTGAAAACGATATCTGGTATATCTCTTTTGCTTGATATGACATTCTCTTCTTGTGCATTATACTATACTTGACTGCAGCATAGTCAATAGCTGTAAAGAGCTCAAATACTTTAATTATAGATGGTGAAATTGCAGTTCCAGTTTACAACTGCTACATTGATTCAGATGGCACTGACCTTCCTGGTGACTTAATGACTACAATATCAGCTCATCGTGGACTGTATAGTGTTGTGCATGAGATCAGTGAAGGTGTTACTGTACTTGTATGAAAATCTGGCTCCTAATTTAATCATGCTCCATGTCAACAACATAAGATTACCTTTCCAAGAACCTCTTATAATTGCGTTTACATGATGTGTATTAAGCCATTATACTTTTCATCATCATTTAGATAGCACTGTAGCTGTAATGCATGGATGCAGGTGTACATTATATGCTCAGGCATCACAGCCGATAAACCTCCAGTAGCCTCTTGCTCTGCCAGTGGATTGTGCCAGTCAACTTCAATACTGTGAACACTAATAGTTAGCTACTAATAATAGTATCAGCTAAAGTTTTGTTATTATGTCATTTATATGTAATTTATCTTGTCGGAATTAAGCTGTTTAATTGTACAGTGGAACCTTTCTAATAAGGACATTGTGGGATCCAGAATTTTTGGCCACTTTTTGCTGTAATATAGAGGTTTTTCCTTTTTTCAGAGGTAAAATGTATTGACCAATTTGGTTGGGACCAAAATTTTTGTCCTTATTACGGAGGTTTTTTTCTATTGTGTCCTTAATTCGGGGAGTTTGTTAAGAGAGGTTCCACTGTATATGCGCTACGTAGTTAGCTATAATGTTTTTACCCCTAATGTTTACAGCAGCTGATCCAGGGGTTATCAAAGGGGGTGCACCAGTATATGGAGTAGGAATCTGTGCCCCCCAGAAGCTAAAGCATTTTGTGAAAAAAAAAAGGTCACAACCAACTGACAAGAGCTTTCCACCTCACCAGCTACCATTTCTAGCTGATAAACTACATAAAAATCCTTACATAGCTCGCTACACACTGACTACTTTATTAGAGTGACTGCTCTATTAGAGTATCTCGATCTTTATCACGGTTTTCAGCCCCAATCCAAGAAAGATAATTTCGGTGTGATATCATTCTGAGGGGGGCTAAGCCCCCCCTCAGCAGACCGAGGGAGGGCTTTAGCCCCCTAGCCCCCCCTTTCCGCCGCCTATGTTTAGATCACACTGCTTTTTATGTGGACTATACATTGATCAAGAGTTGTATAGAGTGACAATCATGCCAGTAGATTATTATTATTATAGACCTAAAGAATGGCATACTCAAGATCGCATGCATTTTATTTGCAAGATATCCTTAGCAGGCTAAATGTACCAATGTAACTGTAGATGTTAGGTGACTGTTCTATTAAAGTATTGGCTGACTGCTCTATTAGAGTATCTCGATCTTGCATGTATAATACGTACGCATATACTACAGTAATTATAAGGCCACCTCGAAGGCCACAGTGGAACCGTGACGGGAAGCTATAGGTCGGCACAGTGGGGCACTTTGTGCCTAGCCTTACGCCTTCTCAAAGATCTATGATCGAGTCTATGATAAAGCCAGTGGGGGACCACTTATGGCAGAGGGGGACCAACTGTGGCGGCGTAAGTTGTCCGGGGGGGACAAGTTGCAGTGCTGCAAGTAGTCCGGGGGGACCAAGTATGGTTGCTGCAACTGGTCCGGGCGGACCGATTTTGGGGGGACCGGTTGTAGCATGACAGTACACCTTGTTGACAATCCAACCATGAGCTGCTACTCAAGTTGGTACCATCACAGAAGCTTTCAGTTTGGTCTCAGTGAAAGTGCACTAGTCAGTGCAGACGTCTGACAGTCAAAACCAATCGCATACCGGCACGCGGGTTCATCAGTGTGAGGCGATGTGGCACTTTATACACTTGATCTTCACTCCTCCTTTCGTTACTGAACCTTCACTCCTCGTTTCGTTACTGAACCTCCACTCCTCTTTTCGTTACTGAACCTCCACGAAGAGCTGAATACATCAGTATTCTGGCATAGATCGTGGTATTCTCGCTCGTATTCTCGACTCTTCAATATCCATTCAATATCCATTCGACTTCCTCAAGCGGTGTACGTATTTTAGTTTCAAATCAGTTAAAGTACGTTTAACCACTCCAGTTACAATATGACAAATGTTTATCATTCGTATTTCCCTCTCAAGACATGGACTGCCTTTATAAATCGCGTATCACGTGTGTTGACTTTTCACTTGAGGTGGAGAGATATCCCCTAAATAGGTCACGTGATATAATTGTCAGTCAGGTGGAACTTATTTATTTCCATTAATGCACCATGGAGCTTGTGTTGTGGCTTTCATTAATCAATCATTATGCACATACCATGGTGCAACCATGCATAGATAGTATATGGTACGTAGAATATACTATCTATGGTGCAACAAAGTTTGCGTAACAGATTGCTGGAATGTGGTATGTTATTTGCTGGTGACTGTATGAGCTTATGTTGTGGCTTTCAACTTTTGTAACAGATTGCTTGAATGTGGTTCGTGGTTTGCTGATGACTGTGTATATGAGTTGGGGTTGTTCCACACAGCTTGCACAATATTCAAATTTCATGCTGGGATGTCTGCATGATGACACAAGATTAAGTGAGACCTGTAAAAGAACAAGCAGGCACTGAACTTAACCTTAAATTAAACACACATGCAACTAACCTGTCGCAACACCAAAGACACTTGCTTGGATATCCTCATGGCTTAACTATGGAGTGACATGTGTAACTAATGGGATGTACAACACAATTTTCTTTCCTACAAACACCAAGTAAGGGCACTACCAGCTCACCTACAAGAGCATTTCACAAGAGATGTGATATTAACTTGTTTACATCAAGTACAACCAGTGTGTGTGTGTGTGTGTGTGTGTGTGTGTGTGTGTGTGTGTGTGTGTGTGTGTGTGTGTGTGTGTGTGTGTGTGTGTGTGTGTGTGTGTGTGTGTGTGTGTGTGTGTGTGTGTGTGTGTGTGTGTGTGTGTGTGTGTGTGTGTGTGTGTGTGTGTGTGTGTGTGTGTGTGTGTGTGTGTGTGTGTGTGTGTGTGTGTGTGTGTGTGTGTGTGTGTGTGTGTGTGTGTGTGTGTGTGTGTGTGTGTGTGTGTGTGTGTGTGTGTGTGTGTGTGTGTGTGTGTGTGTGTGTGTGTGTGTGTGTGTGTGTGTGTGTGTGTGTGTGTGTGTGTGTGTGTGTGTGTGTGTGTGTGTGTGTGTGTGTGTGTGTGTGTGTGTGTGTGTGTGTGTGTGTGTGTGTGTGTGTGTGTGTGTGTGTGTGTGTGTGTGTGTGTGTGAACATGCATGTATAGTGTTTGCACATTTTGTGTGTGTCTTGTGCTTGTAAGCATGTGTTTGTATGTAGTGAAATAAAATAATAGCATGATGTTTGTGATCTCCTTCATAACCCTCAGCAAAGCATCTTGCTCTACGAGTGGCAAACCAAGTTGATAAGTTTTCCTCAGGACACTACGGCCACTATGGCAGTGTGGCCATAACAGGTTTCATTCATTGATAAGTACAGAATGATTGATATACTCCAATAGAACAGTCAGGCAATAAAATATTCTAATAGAACAGTCATTGAACAATATAGCTGAATATTTACATTTCTGTCTGAAAACACACCCGGATCCCAGATGCAATTTCAGAGTTGCCATTTCAAGATGGTGGCATTCCCCAAGATCACCTAGAAGAGTATGCTTTGCAAATAAGTACTTTATACACATCTTTGGTAACCCTGACTGTAGCCATTACTGGCCTGACCAGTAAATTGCAGTAAATTCCACTGGCCCTTGTCCTAATAAATATTAACCACTACTATAGGATTGTATGTTATATACTCACCACCTATCAGCAGATTTGTGTTTGGTTGTAATATCTCTACAAGGCAGAATTCATCATACACCCCCCATAGCTTGAACATTGGGTCTGTAAATTATATAACTGACAAAAATTAGTGATATCCCCCAAAAACACCTTTGCTGTAAAAAAAAGGCGCGTCCAAGAAACTACAAGTATCTGTAACCCCGCTGTAGAAAACACTCCATGAAATTAATGGGTAACTGAAAGAGCTGATATCTAGAGTGGCCAAGAATCAATAATGTTACTACAACTGACTATGATCACCAAAGAACACCTTGGCTGTAAAATAGGCAAATAAAAGTAACTGGCAACCAAAACAGCTGATATCTGAAGCGGCCATGCAAGAATAAAAGTTAAGTTGATACAACCATAGCTATCTACAATTATTAACTTGCAACATTGAATCTTAAACAATCAACTGTA
The DNA here is from genome assembly GCF_963678975.1 of Dysidea avara. Classification (NCBI taxonomy): domain Eukaryota; kingdom Metazoa; phylum Porifera; class Demospongiae; order Dictyoceratida; family Dysideidae; genus Dysidea; species Dysidea avara. The sequence continues at coordinate 9,305,855 of NC_089274.1, forward strand.
CGTGTTCTATACATTCACCCTTGCTACATCCTAAATTAATTCTTTGTAACTCTAATTGGCTGGTAATTTGACCGCCTTTTTTTCCTTTACTCTGACTATTGAAAAAGGCGGCAAAAAAAGGTAGCCAAATTACCAGCCAATTAGAGTTACAAAGGATTAATTTAGGATGTAGCAAGGGTGAATGTATAGAACACAGTTGAATGATTAAGATTCAATGTTGCAAGTTAATAATTGTAGTCATAGGCGGCGGAAAGGGGGGGCTAGGGGGCTTAGCCCCCAGAATGATATCACACCGAAATTATCTTTCTTGGAGTGGGGCTGAAAACCGTGATAAAGATCGAGATACTCTAATAGAGCAGTCACTCTAATAAAGTAGTCAGTGTGTAGCTAGCTATCAGCTATGTAAGGATTTTTATGTAGTTTATCAGCTAGAAATGGTAGCTAGCTGGTGAGGTGGAAAGCTCTTGTCAGTTGGTTGTCACCTTTTTTTTGGGTCTCACCTTACCAAAGTTTACTTATTTCTATAGTTTCAAACTATAGAAATAAGTATGCCCCAGCCCCCCCTCATATCAACTACTTCCTCCGCCACTGATTGTAGTTAGCTATAGTTGTATCAACTTAACTTTTATTCTTGGCCACTTCAGATAGCTATCAGCTGTTTTGGTTGCCAGTTACTTTTATTTGCCTGTTTTACAGCCAAGGTGTTCTTTGGTGATCATAGCTAGTCAGTTGTAATAACATTATTGATTCTACCCATTAATTTCATGGAGTGTTTTCTACAGCGGGGGGGTTACTGATAGCTACTTGTAGTTTCTTGGACGCGCCTTTTTTTATTGTGTTTTTGGCGGGTGTTTTTGGGGGGATAGTATTTACGACTATAGGCAGCTAACTGTAAACAGTGAATTCACATAGCTACAATTTATTACTTTTTATTATTACTAACACTTTACAGTGACCAGCACTGAAGGTCTGACAGCAACATGTGCTGCAGCCTTAGGATTACCTAACCTAATTTCAAGGACTTAGACTTATTGACTTGACCTAGTGACTGACTTCATGACTGAAAAGGTGTAACAGCAATAAAAAGGACAGCTACAAAAATGCAGCATACTAGACCGTCTACTACATACTGGTTTGTATGCAATGAAGTGAACGGATCATCACGTAAATATACTGGTGGACAATCACGAGATCGATCACTATTCGAAAATGGCGCGATGTAGGGTGAGGCTGAGAGTTTGCGTGATTTATACTCAAAATCTCATCCAGATGGCCGCCTGGGTGTACAGCTTCCTGCCGCGGAATGAGGCGCTTAGTTTGTCACTGCCAGCCCTTCACCTAGTAAAAGAAGCCAAGAGTGACAAGCCAATTGCAAGAAATACTAATGATTATTTTATGAAGATTGAATTGTGATATAAGTGTGCTGGTTTAGAATCATAGGCACCTGCCGTACACGTGATAAATGCCAACTGTCAGCACACGTGATACGTAGAACCCACAATCATTTCTCACTGCTTGAAGGTTCTTAGTTTACTAATTTGTTAAGCTGCTTTACTGTAGTTGTACCCAGTTATACTGATAGTAAAATATCAGTAACTTTTAGTATATGGAACATAATTGTTTTACTGAGTTTACACTCTCAGTAAAACATCAGTGAATGCGGGTTTACTGAAAAACTACTAAAATAACAATTAACTGTTCCATATACTGGGGATATACCACTCTAGTAAACTAAGAAACTTTAAGCAGTGTCTGTACTAAACGATTTTATGCTGTACTCTAAGGTAATTGGAAGTACTGTACGTGTAGTTTTGTGCTTTAGTTAGGCTGAGAAACTAGGTACTAGGCCTGAGCCTATTATGCTTTTGAAATTGCCTATTATGCTTTTGAGCAATGCTCCAAAATTTCCCCTATTATGCTCCAATTATGCCCAGTTGTGTCCCATTATGCTCCAAATATGCTCATATAAAAGTGTGTCATGACTGCTCTATTAGAGTATCTAATACATCTGTGAACGTTCTATTAGGATATTTCAACATGGGGTGACTGTTCTATTAGAGTATATCGATCTTTAGCTAATCTTTTCTTCACCGTAAATCTGATTTTTACCATGTTTGCATGCTATCCCATTCTGCATCATGCAAAATAAGCAGAGTTTCAGCCTCTCTGATAACCATTGCACAAAAATTGTGCCTATTATGCTGGCATTATGCTCAATGAATTTGGCTACCTATTATGCCCCAAATTATGCTGGCATAATCGGCGCAGGCCTACTAGGTACTACTCGTGCCATTTATTTTCAACAATATCTGTGAAATGTACGTGTAGATATGATCGTCCAGAGATTGCATGAAGTAAAATAGTTTGAGCTGGTCAACTAGTTGGTCCAACTCCAGATTATTGGTCCGTCTCCTCCGGCCTTGGGTTTTAGTGCTTTGCAGCAAATGAATATCAATTAAGAAGTACAGTATATAGTAAATTATCGAATGTAGATTATGATTGGTTGTGTGCTCGTCCTCGAAATTCCGTATTCCACATTTTGCTAACTCTAAATTCAGTATGTATCAATCAATTCTAGCATTATAATTTAACTTGAAAACTTGTCATGTGGATCATGACAATGAGGGGGAGGATGAAGAAAAGGATAAAATTAAAAGTTGTTTACAGAAACTGAGTCATCAACATTATTATGTACTGAGCTGAAACCTTAAAAATGACCTAGAATCTACAAAAGTGATGTCATGTGACAGGTCAACAGATAGAATAAAAGGACCTTTAGGAAAGGAATTCAGTCAGTAGTAAGAGTGTAGTTTGAATAGTACTTTGAGTAAAAGGCCTGTTTGTTGTTGCAGAATAGAGATTAGAGAAGGATAGGACTCAGTACAGCTAGGTTGAAGATACAGCAGCTAGCAGAAGATTGGACTAAATTGACGATTTTTTTGTTAATGCTGAACTACTGATATTAAACAATATTTTTTATTCATTGAACAGGTCTTTAGAACATGCCCAAAAAAAACTTGAGCAGCTTAAACCTAGTTAGCTATCAATCATTGTACTGACTGTATTATGTGTATGTAATGTACTGTTTGTAATGTTTCAGGGAACTGCCAAAAAGCAGCATTTTTATACTGAAGCAATCTCCCTTAAACAACATCTTGATTGTGTAATCATTACAGACTGTTGGTTTTTGTATTGTATCTTCGTGGTCTTAATCTTAATTTTTTTTTCAAACCATTAGAAAGCACTCCTACGATGGTTAATCTTACTGACCAATTTTCTTTTCAATTGATTCTTCAAAGCGGTTTATCCTGTAGGAAAAACAGACGTTTGATCTTATTTTACGTGAATAATTGATCATAACTCTCAGACTGAATCGTGATACCAAATGTGGCACTGAGATTTACTTTAACAACTCCATAAAGTGCGTCAAATTTCAGCTTGATTGGAGTAAGCACTTGTGTTTTATAGCAGATTTTGTAAAGTGTGCATAAAGAAGAGAAACTTCAAGTTGGCAGCTTGTATTTTGGAAATGGCTGGGGTGATTTCTTTCAAGTTTGATGTGCCTGGTGGGCACCTCTATAGCAAATTTGGTTTCAATTGGTTAAAGAATCATGGAACTACGGTATGTACATGTGTGAAAATTGCATTTTCTTTCTTCCTGTCAATATACTCACAGTGTGGCATGCTGACTTCTTGGGCAGCACCACACACTACCATGTGTCTTGTAATTAATAAACAATGTATGTAGTTGTCTTGATCATGGTGACTACTCACACCCATTCGTGTATACTATGTATATAATAACCAATGGTTGACTGTATACATAGCTGTAGAAGGTGCAGCACACCTGAGATGTTATAAAATTAACCCAATTACAAGTCATGCCACTATTGCACACACCATGCCACTATTACACACAATCTTTTCCTTGTGATAATAATATATAACAATATGTACTACATTGTATATAGACATGCTATAAAGTCAAATAATACACAGACTATACTAAACAATTCAATGCATACAAATAATAATTTAGTAGCTTTAGCCACTTCATCCTTCAAAAATCAATGTTGATAATTTATCTGTTACCTCAGTAGCATTTGGTCTGTTCTGTGGTAAAAACTACAGAAGCAGAGAAAACATCACATAATAGTTGTTACTTGTTTGTTACACTGTTAAAACTGTGCTGTTCAGTTACACCCTTGTAGCGGTGTTCTACTACACCTACACCTTTAGGGGTGTTTAAGCACACTAACAGGATGTGTTGTGCAATTAGGGGTGTTTTAGCACACCAATAGGGTGTACTTAACAAAAATTTACCAAAACCCACAATCAAAGTACACACTTGGTTGTTAGATTATAAATACAAACTGGTAACCTTTAGTAGCAAAGAAGATCACTGAGTGTAGGTTAGAGACCTAGCACGAGGATCTTCGTGGATTTTCGCTCGGTTTTTAAAATACACGAAGATACGAGGGCGTGGTCTCTAACTGACTTAGAAAATGTATGCATTATATATGGGCATATAGGTGGAGTCATTGTGGGATTGGGTTATATGTCGTACTGAAATCGTCGTACAATGTTAAAATAATCATGGAAGAATGAACATGTTTTTGTTGCAGTGTCGAAAAAAAATCGAAGCTCGCACCGCTTCCTTTTGCAAGTTGGATCTGGCACAACTGGGAAACAGCAGTGATCGATAATGTCGAGCTGGGTTAGCAGTAGCCAGTGCCTATGGCATCACAGCAGTGCAAAGAACACGTGTGTCGAAGAAGCAGCCTGTGTGGATTTATACGATGGGAACTAGTTGTCACAAGTTGTGCCTTCATTGGCGCCACAGTAGCACGAAGAACAGGCACAGTTTCCAATATGGACCACACCCACATTACACGTAGCGAAAAATAACGCTCTACAAGGAAGCTTACCTAGTTAGGTCTTGGTAAAGTCCATCCATAGTTTAATAGATGACGAAAACAGCCATAAAACACTCTAGAAACAGATGGACGCTAAACAGAATTTTCCGTGATATTTTTGCACTTCTCCGTTCATGGTGACAAACGCACGTACGATGTTAGATTGTACCTCCCATAATCAAATTCTTTTAGGTATGCCTATAAAATGAATAGAGTGGTTAACCACATGTTGGCCCAGGTGACTGGTCACCCACCGCAGGCCACCAGCCTGATTATGCTTGGAGGGAGCATTGCAAATCAATGATCGAAAGTGAGATTTGTGATGTTTGAGGTCTTTTCTGATAGCAGGTTTCTAACCATTTTAAGAACCTGCTAGCAGGTCTCTTAGTGGATTTTAAGGACCTCATTATCCTCCAAAGATCAAAGCATATTATGCATACCATTTTCTAATGTAGCTAAGAGCACAAACTTTACTGTGTTATTGTGTTACATTTCCCAATGCTGTTGATTAACATTGATGATTGTGATACTTTAGACACACACTAGCTCATGTTTGCACCACCAATGACCCTCACAAAGAATGCATTTTTAAAAATCCAAACACCCTTAGAGAATGCTATGCATAGTATGCTTTGATCTTTGGCAGATAATGAGGTCTTTAAAAACCATTAAGAAACCTGCTAGTAGGTTTCTAAAATGGTTAGAAACCTGCTAGCAGATCTCTAATTAACCTTAAGTTAGAAACCTGCTAGCAGATAGACCTCAGCATTGCAAATCTCACTAATGATCATTGATTTGCTATGCATGCTCTGCAAAGCATACACAGGCTAATAGACCATAGACCAACAGCACTTGACCTACTCCATTCCGTTTATAAGCACACCTACGCCAGTTCGATTATGGGAACTACACTATAACGTTGTAGGTACATTTGCTATCATAAACGGAGAATTCCAGAAATATAATGGAGTTCTATTTAATGTCTGTCAGTGTTTCAAGCCTGTTTGATATGCTTTTACTCTACTTTAAGTGGACTCCCTATTAAAAGAACTAAATAGGTAAGCTTTCTTGTAAAATGTTTATTTGTTTCTTGTAAAAAGTTATGTAGGTGTGAAATCGTATATATACTGGCTTAGTCACAGAAGGCCTAGCGCCAGACCAAGTATTATTAACCATTGACAACAATGTTACCACTTACTTTAAACCCTTGGTAGTGCTGGCTTTAACTTTATTGTCACAGTAGCTATCACTCTTTGTTTGATCCACCAGCTAACAGAAGCAGCGGTAATGTAGCTAGCTACAAGCTTTAATTCGAAAACATGTTCAATCTTCTCTCTGGTCACATGACTTGTTTTAACACTGTAACAATTTTGAAACATATAACTCAATTCCACAATGGTTCCACCTACATAGCGATATATATAACGCCCGCATTTTCTAAGTCGGTTAGGAATCACGCCCTTGGCTCTTCGTGTTTTAGAAACCTTGCTTCGCTCGGTTTCTAAAACTACGAAGAGCCTCGGTCTAGATTCCTAACCTATACTTAGAGTGTTACTGAACACTCTAGGGGAGGTTCATTACGCCCTTGTGGAGTGTAACTAAACACCCCCAGGTGAGCACCACAACAATTGTAGTTAAAACACCCCTAAAGGTGTTTAAGAAACATCTTTGTTTTAACAGTGTAGTAAATCATGCAGTACTATCCATGCAGTGCGATAGTACTATATAGTAGGCATTGTGAAGATTTACATTTTCCAGCCAAAAATAATCAACCAAAACTTTGTACTGTAGCCTCACCTTTCCTTCATGATGACTTGCAGCATTAGCTATATAAGTATAAAATGTGCACTCACATTGAGTCAAAAATACTTTCAGCTGACTGAAAGACTGACTGACTGACACAAGTAGTAGTGAAGTCTGTCAAGATAGCTCCTTTAGATAGTAAAGTAGTAAAGGAGATAGTCGGCGGTGAATGTAAATTCACTCTGCCTCCAGTGACAGATGAACAGGAGTTCAGGGCAGAGACAGATGAGAGTGCCAGGAATTTGAGATCGACCCTATACAGGGGTCTACACTAGGGATCTATCACACGCACTGTCAGGGTAGACAAATGAATACAGTTTTGATAGCGATGCATTTGTGTGGTGAAGAAGAGAAAGGACCAAAGGTTGTGGTCAGAGAGAAGGAAAGGATTTATGAACTTGCTATAGCTCAGAGAGCATGTGAAGGTGATCTTAACTTGACATTTAAACTGTGATATGTCTTCTTGAAGTCACAACTATTATGTGATACTTTAAGACAATTTTAAAATCTGTGGTGTGGTTGAGAGTGCCTTTGGTGTGGTCTGGTATTATATCCAGAGCTTTTGAAGTTGTTTAACATATCACCATAATTACTACAAGTGTACGGAAGAATGAGAAATTTTACATTTGAGTAGGGATCGTAGAAATAAAAAGCAAGGAAACTAGGAAGGTCATCTACACTTGTATCTATACTAGTGCACATTCAATTCTTACTTCAGTCATATAGCTACAGCCACTCAATAGTGTAGATTAAATGTCTCTACTAATATAGCTACAAGTTCCTTGGTTTATTGCTTTTATTTGATCCCAACTTAAGTGTAAAATTGTTCCTTACACTTGTTTGTTTATTTTTTTGTAATGTGCTGGTGAACCAATGCATACTGCATCAAAGCATAGAATGGCACTGGCCATACACATTATAAAAATCATTTGTGAGCAACCTGACAGTGTCTATCAATTACTAAAAGTTGGTGTAGCCATTCCCCTTCATTTTCAACTACGTATGTTCTACCCATTGTCCCATTGTACAGTATTACAAATGAATAACAGTGTGAGCAGTACCTTTGCAATCAATCCAGTTACTATGGAAATAGTGAGTAATGTACATGTACCATAACTGGAAAGAGGTTAACTGGTCTTATTACAATGTATGGTCAGTCATACCAGTGTTAGACATATGTGACCAGATTTTACAAAACTGATCCAAATCGCACATCAGGCAAATCAAACTAACACCACCAGTGGATTTGTTGAACGAAATAATTTGGCTTTATTTGAAGTTAATAAGCAAGTTCATTCCAAAGGTATAATTATTTTTATATATTACCCATGAATGTTGGAATAATTTACCTCCCCACAGGCACAGCTAATTTACACCCCAAAGGTAGGTAAACAAATAAAAGTGATCGTAACTTCAAAATGGAATTACATATTAACTTCAAATCCAAACCAAGTTGTTTTGTTCAACAAGACCTTTACTTTGGTACCTCCTATGAACAAACTATAATTAATTAATGCCTCAGGGAGATAAAGACAGAAATGATCAAAATTTCTGTGCAAAAATGGCCATAAAGGTTACTAGGGACCCGCCTATTATGCTCAAAATTTTACCTATTATGCTATGCTCGAGGGGTCCGCCACTCAGGATTATGATCGACGTGATTCAGAATCACCGCGTAATTCCAGTTGATTCCTAGATTCCGAACGTTGAATCCTCTGATTCCTCTGATTCTGCCAGCGATTCCTCGTGATTCCTTTATTCCGTCTAATTCCAAAAGGGATTCCTATAATTCCATATGATTCTAATAATTCCGGCTGATTCCAAGGCTGATTCTGTAATTCCAAGTTGATTCCACGATTCCCTAGAATGGATTCTGTACTATAGGCGAGCCAGAATGGTGACTATCACAGTGTATCACTTTAGCTACCTCTGCTGAACCTACTGGTGAGTACTGAAGGCATGTTAAGTTCCATCTGGCATGGACTCAAGCCGCTGCGAGCCGCTAGAAATTCGCTGGCAATAGCCTATTTTTATTTATTTATTTTATCATTACTGGGCAGGAAGCTCTATATTTCTGCATCTGGCAAAAGTGTCAGTGGACACCGTCACAACACTAGCTAACCCTGATGAAAGACCTTAAACTGGATCACATCTTTCTTGACTGGACGTACACAGAGTGTTGTGTGTGGTGGTTGCACTTCCACCCCCTGTGATGTTTTGAGTGGTGTCCCACAAGGTTCTGTACCAGGGGCTCTGCTATTTTTTACATACATAAATGATATCACTAACGAATTAAGTTCTATTTGTCGCTTATACGCTGATGACTGCATCCTATATAGGAGAATTGATAGTTTAACAGATGTTAAAGATTTGCAAGATGATTTACAGATATTGGAGCTATTGGAGAAAAAGTGGAAAATGTCTCAATGTTGACAAATGCGTGGTTGTATCTGTAACTCTTAAACGAAACCCTATATACTCCAGTTACCACCTTCATGGAGAACAACTTACTGTGATTCAGTGTGCCAAGTACCTGGGAGTCTCAATTGATTCAATATTATCTTTTAACCAACATGTGGACAATGTGTGCAAAAAGGAAAACTCTGTATTAAGTTTTGTGAGGAGAAATTTTGCAAACTGCTCCTGTAAAATCAAAGAATCGACCTGTTTCTTACTTACGTCAAGCCCACAATGGAATATGCAGCTGCAGCATGGGCTCCTTACAGCAGACAGTCAAAAAACAAACTTGAGTCTGTGCAAAGATGTGCAGCTCGCTTTGTAATGAATGATTAATATCAAACCAGCAGTGTATCAAACATGTTATCATGTCTTAACTCGAGCACCATTGAAACTCATTTCAAACATTTAAGGCTTCAGATGTTCCATAAAATTATTCATAGCATTGCGGATGTATCACTTCCTGATTATATAGCTCATAGATCAAGGTATACCAGAAGTAGTGAACTTAAATTTATACAGCCAGACACAGCTATTGATTCTTATAAATACAGTTTCTTTCCTGCTTCGATTTGATTGTGGAACACTCTACCTAGTGATATAAATTGTGACAATATAGATACTTTTAAGGAACTTCTGAAACATATTACATTGTAATTTATTTTTATAGCTTATATTTGTAGCCTCATGATTTTACATCTATATTGTAATATACTCACCCATATGAGTTCTGCAATAATTATAATAAGAATGTATTGCAACTCATTAACAAGCTAGTTAGCTAAGGGTTATAAGTCTCGTTGGGAGCACCGGATCCGGGCCCCTCTAGACTCCAAGTAAAAATTCCTATCACCCCTAACTGAGTCTCCATCTGTTTGCTTGAACTACTAATGCTGCAGCCACATCAAATGGGTGCAACTTGAGAGCTACTTTATGCCAAATTCACTTGCTCCAGCTGCCAATAGCTAGTTAGCTCGAATACTTGCAAACCCTATTAAAAAGACTTGAATTAAAATTTTAATCACTGCTCTACATGTACAGTGGCCATCACTGAAGGGCCAGGAACATGTGCTGCAGCCTTAGGATTAACTACTAAACTAAACTACATAATAATAATAATAAAATCCGAGCAAACTATCTGATTGTTTAAAGAGACTGAAGGTATTTCTGACCTAATTCATACAGGATTTTGAACTTCAGAGTATTCATGGTATTGCATTAATCTGTAGATATCTGACATTATATTACTATATTATAGTGGAAGTGTTGCCAGGGCTTCTACAGGTGTCATTGCATAGTAAGTAGCCCTATAACCTAGGCCATTGTAATTTTTATTGTCAATAAGAAATCTGTAGTCTCATGAGTTCCACAACCACTTCCTGAGTCTATCTACTTGTAGGAGCTGTTATTGAAAATTGTTAGATTACAGGATGTTCTGGAATCCTGGAAACCTCGATCCAACAGCCAGCCGACGGAGAATGAATTAGCTATAGTATATAGTGGCTGTAGTTAGCTGCTTCTGCGACGGCTCGCACTCACTCGCGAAGACTTAAACCTCACTAGACACGCACAGGAACACTCACTGTAATACACGTAGGCGTATACACAAAGTGTAAAACCAGGTGCAAAACAAGTGAGAGTTAGCGTCTTTAGCTTATGAGTGTGTTATACTGTGTTAAACGGTAATTTACGATATAATTTTCATAACATTTATTTCAAAATATTTCTAATTACAAAGTTGATTCCACTTCAGATTCCCATAATTCCATGATTCCTTGATTGATTCCAGTGATTCCTGAGGTCTTCGACATGATTCCGAATTGTGGCGGACCCCTCGGCTATGCTGCACTGCTCAAAATTTTACCTATTATGCTCAAATTATGTTCAAGCTTTATGCCTCATTTCCCATGTGTTGCTAACAAATTTGTAGTTATGGGCACATAATAAGTGGCTGAAGCACATCTTTACTCTTCAAAATGCATGTGACAGGATAGATCGATATACTCTAACAGAACAGTCAGCTGCCTGATTGTTCTATTAGAGTTATTGACTGTTCTATTAGAGTGTATTGATCTTTTTGTGTGAAATGTATTTTGACCATCAAGGATTTGTAGTATGGCTCAAATATTCTTCCTATTATGCGAGCATTATGCTCAATGCTTTCAGGCACCTATTATGCTCATAATTGTGTCATCACAATTGCAGGGCCGTAGCCAGACTTTTATCTGGGTAGGTTCTTTTAGAAGAAGAGTGGACCCTTTTTATATGACATGATTCAGATTATATTAAACTAGGGGGGTCTGCCCCCAGGAATTTTTTGAAAATAGATACTAAAAGGTTGAATTTAGTGGTATTTCAGTCAATAAAAATAACAAGTTTTTTAGGTAAGCTGAAGACCAGCTGTATGGATGATATCTGGAAAAATATCTCTGCTGCTGCTGTAATTATACCATCTGCACATGCATGTGTCTAAATGTAATATATTGGAATGTCACAGTGAATAAAAATGGGAAATTAAAGATTGAGCACTCTGCCATGATCAACAGGGGCAGTGGAGTAGAACAAAGGGTGTCTTAAACAATGAAATTTACATATTGCATGGAGCTGAAGCATGGATGCTATTCGTGGGTTCTGCATGGAGGGACTTGTCTACCAAAGTCTTATATTTTAATGAAAGCTTGGTTTAGACAATCTACTTGTAAATTAAGTAGCTTTTAAAAGAAAATTTAATTGTGACTGTTCCATTAGAGTGATTGTTCTACTAGCAAGAGTGATTGACTGCTCTATTAGAGTATCTCGACAAGCACTGAATGAGTTTCTTGGAACACTTAATTTAGCTTCTTATTAGTGGTATCTAGTAAACTGTAGCTAATGGACTTTTGCTCCTGAAAATTTGGGCTTGTATACTAACATTGTGGACTTTTGGTTAAATTATGGACCTTTTAACTGAAATTGTGGACCTTTTCCCAAGAGGGCGGTTCTTCAGAACTCCCCGAACCCCCCTGGCTATGGGCCTGAATCGGCGGGTCCCTAAAGGTCACCAAAGGCTAAATCTGTGATGGCACTATATAAAAAATACATGTCATGAGAAGTACTAATTATTATTATTATTATTATTATTACAGGAAAAAAGGCATAAACCTGTGAGTCCTGCTCATGTACAAAAATAAAATAATCATTAGAGATGATAATTATCAAATAAAATCTTAAGGTTATTCACAGAGTTAGTTGATACTACTTCGTTAGGTAGATTATTCCAAGCATTTTTTGATCTTATAGAGAAGAAGTTAACTTTGAACAGATCTTTGTGCATATGGCTTGAACAATTTGAGACTGTGTCCTCTTGTTACACAAAATTGTTGGTGAAAAAATATTTCAGACTGTAAGCTGACATTGCCATGTAAAATATTGTATACCATCAACATATCTGCACGATGTCTTCAGTAATTATAAGATAGTGAAGGAAGATTTAAAGCACTTAGACAATCATCATATTCTAAATTTAAAAGTTCTGGAATACATTTCATAGCTCTTCTTTGCACTTTTTCCAACATCTGACAGTCACCAATATAATTAGGTCCCCAGACAACATTGGCATACTCCATCACTGGTCTTACTAGAGATTTATAAAGTATAGGAAGTGATCTGGTGTTTAGCGAGCTGAATGTTCTTTTAATAAGTCCTAAAATACGGTTAGCTTTGTTTGCAAAAGCAGTTAGTTTTAGCTTGTTTTCTTTCAGAGAGAAACGATCTTATCCATTCTAGGATATTGCCCTGTATACCATAATTATGCTTTTAGTTTTAGAAGTAGTCTTTCATGAGGCACTGAATCAAAAGCTTTACTGAAGTCTAAATAGACTGCATACACAGGGGTACCCTTCTCTAAGGAATCCGTCCAGTATTGCAGAGCTGTGAGAAGTTGTGTTACACATGAATGTTTCGGCATAAAACCATGTTGTTGGTTGGTTAAAAGATTATTTCTAAATAAGTACTCAAATAATTTATCTCTTATCACTGATTCCAGAATTTTACAAACCACAGGTGTTAAACTGATTGGTTTATGGTTGGATGGAAGTTTTCAGTCACCTTTTTTAAACACTGGTATTACATCTGCTACCTTCCACATACTAGGAAGTGAGCTAGTGTCCAAAAACGTTTGGAACAATATTGACAAAGGTTTGGTTAACTCAACAGCTGCTTCCTTGAAAAGACGAGGATGCCAGTCATCAGGACCAGGTGATTTATTAACATCTAAGTTACACAGCGTGTTATATATATATCATCCTCTAAGACTTGAAGATCAGTCATTGGTATTATTATGTGGAAAGTTTCGTGGCTTTATGAAAAGCATGATTTGGTTACACTATGTACATGCATTACTTAAAGTAAAAGAAATGGCAGTGGATACTGAACCAAAAGTCGGTTCAATAAGCCGAGCTGAGGGGTCCCTCACTTCCAGAAATGTCGTTGATGACTATGGAAATTTAGCAATGTTTATTAGAAATATAGAAATTTTTGTTGGAAATTCAGAAATACGTAACATACATAAATCCGTACGATAAAATTTTTAAAATGTTTGGCATCAAATTTTGATCATTTCATAAGTGTACCCTATTGAACCGACAGTAAAACTTAAGACAAAAAAGGGTCACCAAACAAAAATAAAACACACACACACCACAAAACTCATCCGGGGCTTGAACCCTGGACTACTGGTGCTTTAGGCAGGCATGCTACTACTACTAGCTACCCACTAACCCTACTTTTCTATATGTATCTTATAAATGCTACTCAAGTAGTAATCTCAGTATATATCGAGGTATATATAGTAAGAAGAACGTAACTTAAAGGTGAAGAAGAAACCAATGCTGAACCCAGCCCTAACCCTAATGCTAATGCTACTTTTCATGTCCACTAAAGTCGAATGCTCGGGGCAACTACTGGATGTGTCCACTAAAGTCGAATGCTCCTAGGCACGAAAATAAAAAAAACCTTTTGGTTCAGTAACCACTCCTATACATTAAGACACATGGTAGTGTGTAGTGCATCATGTGCGAAAATCAAGCCTGGTGAAAATTGCGTTTTCTTTCTTCCTCTCAATATACTCACGGTGTTGCATGCTGGCTTCTTGGCTGCATGACACACAACCCGGTGTGTGTCTTAATTTCGCACATTTGTCAGTGGTGTAGCAAAGCAAAAAATTATAGGGAGGCCACTATTGGTAACTATAGTAGTGGTGGAGGAGCGTATAGCTACTTGTGGGTACATGCACAGTGCGTGAAGCGCACCCAGGCTCTCCTTCTAGGGGGTCTGGGGGCATCCCCCCCCCCTCCCCCCAGGAAAATTTGTGTAATGAGGTTGAATTTGGAGGCAATTTTAGCCAATAATCCTAGCTATGCTAGATAAATAATCTTATATACCATGTTAATGATGTGATAGGGCTGATGACATCGTAAAACATAATAAATAAGGGTATGTTTTTTGAACTAATTTCATGCTGTTAAATATACTTCCAGAAATACACATAGATAGGATAGTTATAAATTACTTGTATGAATGAATCAATGATTTAAAAGCAATTAAAATCTTCCAAAGTCAGCAGTAGCTACATTCTGCATTAGTTCGCAGATACGTAGTCCTTAGAGGAGTAGGAGTGGGACTGCTCTGATTCAGCTTCCTCCATCAAAGGCTCATCATTAGGGCTAAAGCCAGGGCTAGAACAAGGACTCTTTGAGCTACCTCCACTAGAACCGCTTGAGGAACCGCTACTAGAAGCAAGGACTAGAAGCTGCTCCTTCACTAACAACTGGACTCTTTGAAATTGGTCTACCATAACTACAAAAGAATTCTGGCAAAGTTTTCTGGCAGTGAGACTGAGACATAAGTTAGCTCTCTGCAGCTGCACAGCTCTTTAATTATTTTCTAACATGAATCACACATGAGGTGTAGGTGATTGTCACAGCATTTTAAGTGCCTCTAATATTATTTCAAATAAACTTGGACCAACATTTTACTCAGTGAGGAAGGAACATTGTACATCAGCGTCAAAGTAGGCCAATGATCTATAACTATTACTTGTCACATGGTGCATTACTGTAAAAATGATTCCTGGAGGGTCCTGGCCTGTTCTATCTATCCATCGCCAGTGGCCATCCAGAGAAATTAAGGGGCCCAGGGCAAAGACTTAAAGAGGGCCCCAGGGGTAAGGAGGTTTCCATTCTGAATCACAAGTAGAAGACCAAAAAAAAGGTATTACATGCTGACAATGACAACAGTTACTCCCTCACCAACCATATCTCCTTATTTATAAGCTTGCTACACTGCTCCTCTGAAGAATACTGTGACTTCTCTATTAGAGTATCTAGATCTGACTGCTCCATTAGAGTATATCGATCTTTTAAACAGATATTCAAGGGGCCCTTCATGAGGCCTGGAAAAATGCTCCAGTTTCCCCCCCTGTGGGTGGCCCTGATGGCCACAGACTAGAGGGGCCCTGGCCCCTGTGGCCACCCCTGTTCCTATTCCCACGTTTGTAGCTAACTCTGTGATGCCTTTACAAAACAAGCCAATTTTTGCTGTGGACATGCCCGCCAACGGCAATAGTCCACATACCAAATTTGAATGAAATCACTTCAAGCATTCACAAGATATGTGACTTCAAAATTGGCTTAGTTTCTTCATTTTTTTTTTACAAGGACCTTATCTGCAATGACATCATAATTGACAAAATGGCTGTGTTTAGTGTGGGCACTGCGTATGTAATTACTAAAATGAGTTTTGCTTGCGGATTTCACGACATGGAACTATTGGATAACATAGGCGGCAGAAAGTGGGGGGCTAGGGGGCTGAAGCCCTCCCTCGGCCTGTTGAGGGGGGGCTTAGCCCCCCCCTCAGAATGATATCACGCCAAAATTATCCTTCTTGGGAGTGGGGCCAGGGGCGTAGCCAGGATTTTTTGAAGGGGGGTTCCAGCACCAGCATTGAGTTACTAGAAGCAGGGGTCTGGGGGCACAGCCCCCAGCCGCTGAGAGACTTTCAATATTTTAATAAATCAAAACTCAGCAAATCGTAATATTTTATGCAAAAAGTACATTAATTATGATGCATTAAGTGGCCCTGGGATGAAGGTACTGTAGTACTAGATAAAGTCACCTAGTGGAAGCAGACAGCATAACACATAGAGACACATATAGCTAGTAATCTGTAAGTGATGGTTATATCTCACTGTGGTATAGGAGCCATGAATCCACTGATACAAATGACGATCAAACAATATAACTATACAAATATGCATAGCATGAATTCATTTTGCATAACACAAGTGATAAATTACTGGAGCTCTATATCTTTAAACACTGCATACCAAAGCTATAGCAGTATAAGGTCATGCTAAGTTTTGCATTTAATGTTGGAATGTCTGAAAAACTTCATATGGACATGGATATTTACATGCATGTTCTATTAGAGTATACCTGACTGCTCTATTAGAGTATATCGATCTTTTTAACAAGTTTTGAAGAGGGCTCATGTTACCTCTGTAAATCCTTCCCTGAGAGATGAATGTAAGTTTTATCAATTGTTGTGCTGTGCCTTTACACTATATTGCTCACTCATTTTGTCCTGCCACACTAAATGGTGTGTTAGGATCCTGCTTGCAGAAGTCTAAATTTTACAGGGGGGGTTCCTGAACCCCCCGGAACCCCCCCTCCCTACGCCTCTGGGGGCTGAAAACCGTGATAAAGATCGAGATACTCTAATAGAGCAGTTGCTCTAATAAAGCACTCACAGTATTAGAACAGTGTTTGGTGAGCTATATATGTAAGGATTTTATGTAGTTTATCAGCTATAAATGTGTAGCTGGTGAGGTAGGCAGCTATTGTCAGCTGGCTGTGACCTTTTTTTTTTTGGTCTCACCTTACCACCAGAGACAATGAGAGCCTCAATTCATTTATCTGCCTCTGTTCAGCCCCCCTCATATCAACTACTTCCTCCGCCACTGTTGGATAATAAAGGTAAGAGGCTAGTTAGTGTGATGTGGTGATGCAAAATAGTCCCACCAAACGAAACCAGACTTTTAAGTTTTGGTATCAACGCAAACCTCGCGCATTTGTCTTGTATGTAAGTATGTATGCCTCACTTTGCCCCTTGCTGTAGCATGTAAACATTAACATAGCAAACCGCCATCTCTCCCAATACAACCCTGTACAAAGAAAATCAAAAAAAGTTTTTTTAGAGAAATAAAATAACACAAATTACAAGTAAAATGGTAACTAAATACAAAATTAACTCTACTACTACAATTACAGTACCACTACAACTATCACTACTACTAACTAAGGGTAAAGGGGATTGTCATCATCAGACCCCTGTAGAGCCCAATATCTAAGGATCATCCTTGCATTGTAAGTCCATAAGGCAACAGACAGTTGTTAGAGGAGATTCTTTCTTGCCAACCCTGTACAAAGTGTCCACACTATCAGCCGCCATTTTGTGCTTTGATGTCATTGCGGATAAGGTCCATTCCTCTTTTTGCACACTTACAAAAACTGTCATAAAACGTGAATGCCATATCCATTGCCTTGCAATTTGGCACACATAAGTGCGGAATAAAGGCGCATCTTGGTACCAACATTGGCTGGAATACAATAAACATTCAAGGAGGTAATAGCGATTATTCACGAAAAATAACACCAGTCACGGCTACAGGGTAAACCACTTAGAAGAAGCTGAAAATTGGTACGTGAATCGGATAACTATTGAACCTCAACCTTTTGTGGTTTGAAAGAAATTGAGTCAAAGACCACAAAGATACAACGAAAAAACCAACAGTGTGTAACAAATACGCAATCGAGATTAGCTAACAAAAATGATTAGCTACTTGCCACGCCTACTAGAAAAACCGTTTAGGGAACTATTTGAAAATTGATCTACAGATTGAATAATCATCTTAGAAAGGCCCTTCAATGTTGTAGAAGAATCAGATTTAAAGCAACATAGTTATAACACGAAATCCAACTCGGTGTAGCAAGTGCGAGATTGAGACACTCTAATATAGCAGTCATGTGCCCTAATAAAGCAGTCAGCTAAGAAATAAATTACTCTATTTAAGCGTTCAACTACATGTATGTCTTGTAAAGAATTTAACTCTATTATAAGCCACTCTGTATAGAACTCAGCAACAATAAAGTCACTCTGTAGAGAGATCAGCTAGAAACAAATCACCTTGCAAACCGGCTAGGAATAAGTCACCCTGTAAAGAGATCAGCTTGAAATAAGTCACCCTGTAGAAAGATCAGCTAGAAACCAGTCACCCTAAAGAGAGTTCAACTCAGGGGCAGTGGAGCAGGCCAAAGAGTGAGCTGTAAGCTGAAGACCATAAAAAATAAAAAAGGCAACTACCTGCTGACAATAGCTGTTCTCCACCAATTATATCTCCTTATTTATAACTACACCTACGTAGCTAAGTAGCTGGTTACATTGCTTCTCTGAATACTGTGACTATTCTATTAGAGTATCTCAATCTTTTCTTGCAAACAGTGTCCCATAAAAGTGATTGGGGGGGGTTGGCATGATCCCCTACCCCCCTCCCCCCATCCCCACCGCCTATGGACTTCAACAATATTTCAAGTTACCCTGTAGAGAACAGCTGGAAACAAGTTACCTTGTACAGAGATTAGTCAGAAACAAGTCACCCAGTAGAGAGATCAGCTACATAGTCATCCTATAGAGAGATCAGCTGGACAAAAATCATGCAACTTGTAGAGAGATCAGCTAGAAGCAAGTCATCCTGTAGAGAGATCAGCTGGAAACAAATCACCTTGTAGAGCTAGAAAAAATTCACCCTGTGAAAAGATCAGCTAGAAACAAAGAGAGATTAGCTAGAAACAAATCACTCTGTAGGAAGATCAGGTAGAAACAAATTACCCTGCAGAGAGTTCAGTAGAAACAAGTTGACCTGTAGAGAGATCAGCTATAAACAAGTCACACAGTAGAGATATCAGTTAGAAACAAATCTCTCAGTAGAGAGATCAGATAGAAACAAATCACCCTGTAGAGATGCAGCTATAAGCAAGTAATGTGGTAATAAAAAAATTAAAAGAAAAGAAAGAAATTGAAAAAATGAAAGTAACGTAGGAAAGAAATTAGCATTGTCCACCCTTTGGAAGCTTAACTTCGCTCCATACACTGTATGCTCAATTATTTTTTTATATACTTCCAGACACTGAACAGGTCTGAAGTTTTCTGTGCTGCATCAACATATAAAACAGGAGTTCTTCACCTTTTAGAAGCTTACCTTTTCTATATCATTGAATGCTCTATTGGTGACTAAACATTATGAAATTCTTCCAGACACTGAACAAGTCTGATATTTCTATGGTGCACCAACATAATATAGAGAAAAGATATGAGTTGTTCAATCTTTAGAAACTTTACTTTGCTCCATACACTGTATGCTCTAACAGAGCAAGTTAATTTTTAAAATACTTCCGGATACTGGAAAGGTATGTAGTGCATTAATATACAAAACAAAGTAATGTAAAAAAGAAAGCAGAGTTGTTCACCCTTTTGAAGCTTAACTTTGCTGATTAACTTTGCTCCATACACTGTATGCTCTTTTAGAGCATGTTAATTTTTAAAATATTTCCAGGTCTGATGTTTGCTGCTGTGCATCAATATGCCATGAAGAGAGATCAGCTAGAAACAAATCGTCCTATAGAGAGATCAGACAGAAATCACCCTGTGGAGAGATCAGCTTGATCAGGTCACCCAGTAGGGAGTTTAACTACATTTCAAGTCATCCTGTAGAGAGTTCAGCTAGAAACAAGTCATAGACCAGGTCACCCTGTAGAGAGTTCAGCTGGACACACGTTACCTTGTAGAGAGATCAGTTAGAAACAAATCACCCTGTAGAGAGATCACCTAGAAACAAATCACCCTGTAGAGAGATCAGCTAGAAACAAATCACCCTGTAGAGAGATCAGCTAGAAACAAATCACCCTGTAGAGAGATCAGCTAGAAAAATGTCACCTTGCAGGGAGTTCAGCTACATTTCAAGTCACTCTGCAGAGACAAGCTGCCCTGTAGAGAGATCAGATAGTAACAAGTCACTGAGTTCATGCAGCTATTAGCAAGTCACCATGAAGAGAGATCAGCTAGAAACAAATCGCCAGTAGAGATAAGCCAGAAATAAATCACCCTGTAGAGAGATCAGTTTTATCAAGTCACTCAGTAGAGAATTCAACTACATTTCAAGTCACCCTACAGAGAGTTTAGCTATAAACAAGGTTACGCTGCAGAGAGTTCAGCGGGAAACAAGTTACTTTGTAGACAGATCAGCTAGAATCAAGTCATCCTATAGGGAGATCTGCTGGAAACAAATCACCTTGTAGAGCTAGAAACAATCACCCTATAGAAAGATCAGCTAGAAACAAGTCACCCTGCAGTGAGTTTAGCAGATACAAGTTTCCCTGTAGAGAGATCGGGTATAAACAAGGCACACAGTAGAGATACAGTATCAGCTAGAACAAATCTCTCAGTAGAGAAATTAGCTATAGACAGATCAGTCAGAAACACATCACTCTTAGAGAGATCATATAGAAATAAATCACCCTGTAGAGAGACCAGCTAGAAACAAATCACACTGAAGAGAGAAAAGTCACTCTGAAGAGAGTTCAGCTATGTTTCAAGTCACCCTGTAGAGAGTTCAGTAGAAACAAGTTGCCCTGTAGAGAGATTAGCTAGAAACAAGTCACTGCATACAGAGAGTTCATGCAGCTATAAGCAAGTTTCCATGAAGAGAGATCAACTAGAAACAAATTGCTGAGATCAGCCAGAAATAAATCACCCTGTAGAGAGATCAGCTTGATCATGTCACCTGGAATGCTAGGCAAAGCTATGTTTTGATACAGTGGGTTTATACCGTATAGCGGGTTATTTTCGAAACAGAAATTTTCATACAAGAAGCAAAATCTGAATTTCGAAAGATTTTAATTTCGAAGAGTGCATATTTCGAAGTCCGGATGGATTTCAAATAAACGGAAATTCGTGTCACAAATTATGAAGATGCGTGAATGTTTGCCGAAAACTGACTTACTGATGGAATAATCCCCATTCCTGTGCACTGGAGAGAAGACTGAGGGAGTCTCGGGTGGAATGAACTCTCTGGCACGATCACGCTCGATCATAGCTAGCTCATAGTATCCTAATCACCATAGATTCTAGAGCAGACGGCATTCCCATTCTGGATCACCTGTTTTCTGGTTATTGGTACAATAATGATACAGTTTACCCATTATCATCAGCAATACTGAACTAAAACTCGAGGAATACACGAACGAATCGCCGAAAGTTGGACGGTTGCTTTCACTTGTGGGAATTTATTTTCGAAAAACAACCGGACGTGGGAATTTATTTTCGAAGAGAAGGGCCTCTTTGAAATATCCGAAAATAAAAACCTTTCGAAAATTACCAGCTATACAGTAGACTTTAATTTCTGAAGTGCAGAGTATACTTTGTTAACATCAACCAAGTCTTGTCATACTATATTTAGCCTATTAGGTAAGCTCCTAAGCAAAATGAACAATTCGCTGTGTTCAGATAGAGGTTCTTCTGGTGTGGGAAACCTTTTTAAGGTCTCCTCTATAGGTAGAGGAAGATGAAAAGTCAAGCCATGAACCTATGAGTAGGCGGCAATTTTTTACTTACTGTTTTCATTTTTGTAACTACTTGAAATGCCTTTGCCCGTTGTGTAAACACTTTCTCAAATTCATTTAAGTCCTGTATTTCATCGGGAACCACTTCAAAATCAAAGCCATTTTGAACACAACGAGCTGGCAAGGTATTCATGCGGATTTTCTCTAAGCAGTAGTGACAAATGTACCCACCTGGCAAGCCATCATCTGGAAGAGGATTCTCTTCCAGGTACAGCAAAAAAATTATCCCAGACAAGACCATCTACAGGTTTGGTACAATTCTCTAACATAGCACAATCCCTTCTAAAACACAGTTTCGTACACAATATACATGGAAACTCTGGTAGATCCAGGCATCGCTTGTAATACGCTGTAAAAGCTAATTTAAATTGTTCAAGAATTTTTGTTTCATCTATGTTACCATAGGCAAGACTAAAGGTTTTAGTCGCATGCTTACTGTTTTCATTAAACGTCTCTAAAGCAAGATGGTCTCCTAATTGCAGTTCCTGGTCTACAGCTGTAATTTGTGTATCAAATCGTTTAACTTGGTAGACCATGTTAACTAGTTGCCTAATATTTGGATAGTGAGGGGCAAGTCGACGCAAATAAAGTAAAATGGAGCCACATGCATTTTTATCTACATGACATTCTCTACGGTGACCCAGTAATTGGGGATCATGACTTTCCGGCTTTGTGCAATCATCTATATGATGTATGTAGTGTCTAGCCTGCTCAGGGGTACATGAACCTATGCTGGTATAAACCTGTTGTAATTTCTCAGTGATCTCAGTTGCAGGCGGCAATTACATAGATCTGTTGAACATTCCCAAGTAGACCCTTTGTTGTCATTGTGGGTATATGATGGAAATTTACTGTGTAACAGTTTTCCATCACTATCAAAAGCTTCATGTTGATATGTGGTTTCAGGGAAAAAGGCTT